>NC_060950.1:49549868-49635431 GCF_022045245.1 Lucilia cuprina | reverse complement strand
TTGTCATCACAATATCAAAATAAAATAGTGTGGAATAAATTAACTCTTCGAATTCAAAAATTATATCAATCTATTCAACACAGTAAAGCTAGATCCATATTGTAGTACTTATTAAATTTGATGGTTTAACCCCCATTTTCACCATGTCTAGTTATTTTTTACTTTAAGTTATATTGACAGTTCTCATATAAAAATAGTTATTGTCTTACGATAACTATAAGTTAAACGATAATTGGAGGTGGTGAAAATAGGGGTAAGAGATGTAAATTGAATAGAGTAGTGAACAAAAGTAAAATATTTCAACTAAAATAATGTTTCAATTTTATTTATAACTTAATGGTGAATCCGAAAATTACTATTTTCTGTCTCTTTTAATCTGAGACACATTAATGACCTGGGGAATTTTAAATAACATTCAAATTTTCAACCAGTTTTTCTGTTTTGCATCTTTTTGAAATACTAAATCTATGTACTTCTAAATATTTTTTAATTTCAATATTATTTTAAAAAAATTATTATTTGACATTTTTACATTCATATTTGTATTTAAATTTTTATCAAAAAATAAAATTAACTTATATAATTTTATACTCCCAACATTTATAAATTTTAAATATATATGAAATTGTTTTTGAAAGTTAGCAACAAAACACAACTAATATGTAAAATATTTACATAACTGCAACATTTATAACATAATATCAAGGAATACGAAGTATGCGACCAAGTCAAGTTTTTGGAGACAAAATGTGTTGCAACTTTGTTTGATTCAAAGAAAGAAGAATTATGTATATACGGTGACAATATTGTTTTCAGCAAAATACAGAACAGGCGTAAATAAAACACATTAACCATCATTTTCTAAATCAGTTCCCGTGTTCTGTAACTTTCGAGTCGAGAAAAAAACACTGAAATATTAGAGTCTTCCACTTTTTAGTTGCCTAATTCGAATTTTTAAAATGAACACATTACAATTAACCAAAATATATTTGAATTACGTGTGTTCACCCTGTTTTAAACAAGACGATTATCAATTTTTCGAATTTTTTTGTCGATTCGAAAGTTACAGAACGCAGGCACAGGTTATCATAGAGTATATAGAGCGAAAACTCTGCTGTCAAGGACCTAAGTCTGTTGTCAAAAACCTAAGTCGATTGAATGTAGTAATAGAAAAACTTATGATAGTATTAGTATATTCCCCATATTATTATTTAAACCCAACAAACACATAATCAAACGTTTTAAAAATGTTATTAATTTTTTTAATATTAAACATTAACTGTTCTTTAAAAGAGAAACTCATTTAACGTTTACATTCGATTTAGAGTTTTAAAATTTAAAAATAGTTTGATTTACAACCTTTCTAGATTTTACATGAACACTCTGTGTTTGCTGGGTAACGATATTTTAATTTATTATTCTGACATTTTCACCACAACAATTTTTTATTTATTTTTTAAATTTTACATAACTTCGGCAAAATAAACAGATGTAGGTGACCCAAATTCAAGAGAAAACACTCGTCATTCTTACGAGTATTTGGGTGTGGCGAGGTCCATATACCCTTGATTCATTCAGTAACCTATTCCTTTGACACCAACTCTTCCCTGTTTGCCAGGATAATTTGATGCCATCCATCTTTGTCTTGTCCCGGTTATTGGAGTATTCCATTTGGTATGTACGTGGTGGCTGCGGTTTAAACCCGGGAAGAGAATACTGGGTTTAGGGTTTACTCTGTCCGTACCAGACCACAGTGTATCCACTGATTACGTCTGTAGGTGCTATTGCCGAATCACACATTCATTGTTGAAAACTAAAGTGATGTTTTTGCATCTCGGTAGTTAAGCAATGGTAAGAGATTAGGTAGCTCGAGTACATTAGTAAAGTTTAAGGAGCACAAAGTGGTGGTGGTGAGTCGCCTCAAAAGCTTACCCAGTGGTCCTATAAGGCCAATACGACAGGTGTTTACGTAAAGCATATTCACTTATGTATCTGTTTTTTTCGGCAACAGCATTTTGTTACTATTATTGTTTGATATATCAAAGTATGCCAAATGTCATTGTTGATTTTTATCAGCTACTTAACAGTGTTAGTAAATGTTTATAATTGAAACAAGTATGAATGTATAGTCGGGCATAGCCGGCTATATGATACCTTACACCAGTCCGTATGTTAAAAAAATGGGGATTTAAAAAAAATAAAGCATTTGATTTATTTTTTAACTTTATTCCGGAAAATTTTTGTCAAAAAAAGAGACTTTTTAAAAGAGGGCTCAAAGGGCAGTAGGGGGAAATATGGGCCTATCCTTATAAATGTTGCACAGTGGGGCAGAATGGAAATTTTTTGGAAATAAATCTGGCATTTCTAAACGGCTGATCCGATCGGGACAAAATTTGGAGTGAGCGTAGCCAAGAGTATTCGAGTTTAAGTTTTGAAGATGAACCCCGCAGATGCCCCAGGGACGGAGCTGTGGCGGCTCAAAGTAGGGTACCTACGACATGTCAAATTTTTAAACTCGTGTCATTTTTTTTGTTTTTCACCCAAATACAAAGATTTTTATATTTTCTGAAAGTGCTCGACGAGATCTTATCTCCTTGTTAGTTAGACAACAAAATTTACAATAATATACAAAAAATTTCAGATCAATATCATTTACAGATCCAAAAATATACGTTTTTTAATTTTAAAATTCAAAAAATTTTAGATTTTTGCCGTTTTTTGCCCAAAATGTGTCTTAACTCTTTTATTAATAAAATAAAATTTTCTTTAAGAACATATAACAATTTTATAGTTTTCTAAAAGGTATCTTTACGCAGAACGCTTTGGCGTAAAAAACTTGTCCTATTTTTTGAAAATGTTGCCACTGCGTTCTTCCAAATATGACCTATTTTTTATCAGAACTTCAACTTTGGGCAACATGTTCTAAAATCCCAAAGCTGGGATCAGAAAACTGAAAGCAGTTTTGGAAACCTCAATATGTTTTCTATTTACTCCAAAAGTATTTTTCCAGCCCTCAAAGAATGTGGACCCTATGGGCAAAAAATGTAAAAAATCCCCATTTTTGGGATTTTCATTCCTATTTTTGGGAATTGCGGGATGCCCTTTGACCTCTTTTCAATTTTTTTTTTGCATTTTCTTATTTGAAAATGACAAATTTAACAAGCTTTGAAGATTTCATTAAGTTTTGTTCATAAATAAAGATTTGTCATATATTAACATATTTGTTAATTTTTAAACTAATTTATATTTATATGATTATATCAAAATTTTAATAGGGTCGCAGATAGCTCAACAACATTTAGTCCATATTTATCCCTTAATATCTTTTTTTAGTTAGATATGGAAATTCTCGACCCTTTACAAAAAATTTCAAGCCAATATCTCAATTACATTCAAAAATATGTTCATTTAAACCTGTATCCTTTAATTTCATATTTTTTCATATTTTAGTATTAAATATGACAGAACATGTTTAAATCTTATATTTACCTATTTTCTATTTGTTTGCTTATCCTTATAATTGAAATATACAGGTAATGATAATTTTGATTCATTCACTATAAGAAATATCAATGACTGAATTACAGGTTATAGTAATATAGTCCTAAATGTTAATAGGTAGACAGTTCGTAATTTTTTACTTTGGAATACCTGTATCGGAAATGACAAGAATTGGTATATAAGTAAACTTCTCAGATTTTAAGTACCATATTTAATAAATCTACAATGAAGATTACATTAAAGTACGAAGAGTTGTGTTCCGTTTTATGGAGTGTATCTTCAAAAGGGCAGAAAGAATTGAAGACATTTCAAATTTATATAAAACTCATTTAGTAGACAAAGTAGACCAAAAACAGGCATATCAAAAATTGAAAACTTTTTAAAACTTTTTGATGTAAAAAGTAAGTCTGTGGATGGAATCATCAAAAGAAATTTCGATTACAATTTTGTAGTTGGATGGATACTACTACGGAAATCTCAACTTACAACACATCAGCAGGAGCGCCCTTGCAAGTCATACGAAGACTTATGTTCAAGGTCCAAAAAGAGGGTCACACAAAAACTTTTTTCAATCTCAAATGACGAAATTGCTGATACATTTAAACGAAATGCTGAAAAAGGAAAACCAAACCTATGGATGACGTACATATTGCAACTATTCTTTCTATTGCATCACCAAAACCACTTAAGCGAATTGTGGAAAGTATACCAACTCCAACATACAATCAAATTTTATGAAGAGGAAGCAATAGCGCTTATGTTGGGACTGGGTCTCAGTCGAAATAAGTACCAAATATTAAGGAAAGCTCTGCATGAAAAAGGACACAATATATTACCATCATACAAGGCGATCCAGGAAAAAACCAAACTATCCTACCATCACCTATTGATGCTTCCACATCATTAACAGCATCAAGAATTGTGTCAGATTGTTGTCTTAATGTGTTGATGTTGTCTTAATGTGTAAGTGGGGATGTGACGGTTTATCAGCACTTTCAGAATACAACAAGCTTGTGGAAGTCGGAACATTAGCAGACTACAAAAGTGTATTTATGTCATCATTAGTGCCATTACGAATTCGTTCATATTCCCTTAATCCATCATCGTCAAGCATCGGAAATTCATTTGAAGATATATGGACCAATACAACTCCGAGTTCAAAAAATTTTTGTAGACCCATTGGATTTGAATATATAAAGGAGTCAAAGAAAAGAACAAAAGATTTAGTGGAATATTTAAAAGACGAAATAAATGCACTGGAGCCCATTTGCATAAAAATAAAGGAATTCTCTATTAACGTATCATATCAGCTAAGCTTAACAATGATTGATGGAAAGGTCAGCAATACCATAACAGAAACTTCTTCCTTCTGGAGATGCACAATATGTAATGAGAAAAAGTCCCAATTCTCAAATATAAACAAAAGCAGAAGTATTAATGAAGAAGTCCTGTCTTTCGGAATTTCACCACTACATGCCAGAATACGATTTTTGGATTACTTTTTACACATAGCATACGACCTCAAATATAGAAGTGTGCCAGAGAATCTTACTAAATCAACAAAAAATAATGAAGAATTGAAAGAACTGAGAGCTGCGGAAAAAAACAGAATCCAAGAAGAATTTAAAGTTCAGATGGGATTAAACATCGACAAACCACTTCCAAGTTGCGGTAGTACAAATGACGGTAATACGGCGAGAAGGTTTTTTCGTGATTTTGAAATTACTTCAAAAATAACTGGAATCAACAAGGAGTTGGTTCGAACAGTTAACACTATTTTAATGGCACTGAATAATAAACATAAAATTAATGGAAATCGATTTGGGGAATATACATCTGAAATTTCTAAATTACTTGTATCTCTGTATCCACGGAGGGAACTAACACCAACAGTACACAAAGTATTGTGTCATGGTCAAATAATAATTGAATCGAATATTCTTCCACTTGGAGAGTTAACAGAAGAAGCCCAGGAAGCGAGGAATCGAGATTTTAAGCATGTTCAACTTTTCAGCTTAAGAAAATGCTCCAGGCAATCACAGAATGAAGATATTTTTAATAGTTTACTTCTATCTTCTGATCCTCTTCTTTCAACTATGCGAAAAAGATGGATTTGTTATGAAACTCTATCATCTCAAAACGAGAAAGATTTAAAGGACTTATATTACCTTATGGATATGTATACCGTTATGATTATTTTATAGAAAATAAGTAGTGTTAGGAATTAACTATATAAGTTTTAACTATTATGTTTAAGATAAACAGTTCAAATAAAAAAAGCTATTATACTAACTGATGATATTGTATTAAATTGTGTTTTATATTTCGGTGGGCGGGAAAGGTGGTTTGTGTGGGGTGATTTAGGTGTTGTTGTGTGTGGCTCATAATAAAATTTTATTTTTTTTTGTATATACAATGTTATAGTCTTTAATAAAATAATTAACTAAATAATTTTTGTCCAAATATTTTATTCAACACCAAATGTATGTTCTGTCATACTTAATACTAAAATATGAAAAAGATGAAATTAAAGGTCACAGGTTTAAATGAACATATTTTTGAATGTAATTGAGATATTGGCTTGAAATTTTTTGTAAAGGGTCGAGAATTTCCATATCTAATTAAAAAAATATATTAAGGGATAAATATGGACTAAATTGTTGTAGCTATCTGCGACCCTATTAAAATTTTGATATAAATCATAGTTTTGAAATTTAACAAATATGTAATATATGACAAAATCTTTATTTATGAACAAAACTCAATGAAATCTTCAACGCTTGTTAAATTTGTCATTTCAAATAAGAAAATGCAAAAAAAAATTGAAAAGGTCAAAGGGCATCCCGCAATTCCCAAAAATAGGAATGAAAATCCCAAAAATGGGATTTTTTACATTTTTGCCCATAGGGTCCACATTTCTTTCAGGGCTGGGAAAATACTTTTGGAGTAAATAGAAAACATATTGAGGTTTCCAAAACTGCTTTCAGTTTTCTGATCCCAGCTTTGGGATTTTAGAACATGTTGCCCAAAGTTGAAGTTTTGATAAAAAATAGGTCATATTTGGAAGAACGCAGTGGCAACATTTTCAAAAAATAGGACAAGTTTTTTACGCCAAAGCGTTCTGCGTAAAGATACCTTTTAGAAAACTATAAAATTGTTATATGTTCTTAAAGAAAATTTTATTTTATTAATAAAAGAGTTAAGACACATTTTGGGCAAAAAAACGGCAAAAATCTAAAATTTTTTTAATTTTAAAATTAAAAAACGTATATTTTTTGATCTGTAAATGATATTGATCTGAAATTTGTATATTATTGTAAATTTTGTTGTCTAACTAACAAGAAAAAATTGAGTCCATTTGGTCCAAAATTACGCCCGGTATTCAAAAAAATGCGGACCAAGGTATGGTAAATTTTGTATCACTAAATTTTTAAATGCCTATAACTCGGATATTATAAGAGATAAGTAGTATGTCCAAGCATGTTTTTTCAAGATCTCGTCGAGCACTTTCTTTGTATTTGGGTGAAAAACAAAAAAATGTCACTAGTTTAAAAATTTGACATGTCATAGGTACCCTACTTTGAGCCGCCACAGCTCCGTCCCTGGGGCATCTGCGGGGTTCATCTTCAAAACTTAAACTTAAATACTCCTTGGCTACGCTCACGCCAAATTTTATCCCGATCGGATCAGCCGTTTAGAAATGCCAGATTTATTTCCAAAAAATTTCCATTCTGCCCCAATGTGTGTTGGTAGAGGAATTCACAGAACATTAAATAAAATACAGAACATTTTTATGTTTTTTAGCAAAGAATAATTTATACAGAACTAGACTCTAAAATACAATACTGCTCTGTATAATACAGAACGTCTGATCACCGTATGTATACTAGAGTATTCAAACAATTAATCGTCGATCGGTTAATCGATTAATTTTTGACGATTAATCGTCAAAAATTAATCGATACTGCCCTTCGAATAAATGAAAATTGTCAAATTTCACTATTTAGAAGTAAATTACTACATTTTTTTACAAAATTGAATATTTTAGTAATAATTTTCTTCTTTTCTTAATTTCTTAATAATTTTTCTATAATAAAGAAAACTTATTTTATGATTTTTATGACATTTCTGATTCTTGAATAAAAATTATGGAAATAATTATATCGCCTTTACTTCTACAACAAGTTTTTAGGAACATTGTTGTGTCCTTAAATATTTCTAATAAGTTCTTCAGCAACAGTTATAGTTGAACTAGTGTTCAGTAGAACGTATGAATTCTAGGACTAGTTCAAAATTTTAAAAACAATAATTTCTTTATATAGAAAAGCATTTCACATAATAAAAAGGAATAATTTCTAGTATTTGAGAAAAACAAAAAACTTAAAAAAAATTAACATAGAATTAAAGTGAAAGAAGTGAAAATCGCCAATTGAAGTGAAACTTTTGTTCCCTTGAAATCCCTCGAAGAGAAAATTGCTATCGTGAACTTGTTGTGAACAATTCATATACAATAGTTGATTTTGTATGGAACAGTTGTTGAATGTTTACAAAATTCCATCAACAAATTTCATAAGAGTGGAATTTTTTCACGACAAAAAAGTTTGTGAACGAAAAAAATGAAAAGGGAACATATTTCACGTTAAATGAAGATTTGCGATAAGTGCAAATATTTTTGTTTTTAAAACGTGCGAAAGTTATTTTCAAACATGAAAAAATATATGTGTACAGGAAACTGTGGATTAGTATTAACTCTGTGTACTCAGTTTTTCATAATCCATGCATAAAAGTTTTTTTTTCAAAATTGTTACAGGGTGTAATATGAATAAATTTAATTGTAAAAAGCAATAGTTACACTTAGTTTCCTTTTATTCGAATAACCGAATAATTTTTAATTATCCGATTATTAACCGGCTAAGGTAAAACCTCAAATAATTATTTGTCGAATAAACCGAATAAGACAAAAACCCGAATAATTGAATACCCTAATGTATACATTATAAATTATGAAATGCAATATTAACTTTGTTTTGAGGCACTAAGCTCGATTCTATTATTTGCCGTGCTGGAGCTAAAAATTTGGATTTTTTCAATCTTTGAGCCACAAGCGGCACGTGTTAACGTCTTTTAATAGTCAGTATGTTAATTCCGGAATATTTTTACTTATTCTTGACAAAAAAAAGGAATTTTTACAAGAGGACTCATAGGGGAGTAGGGGTAAATAAGGGCCTATCCTTCTAAATTTACGTCTACTTTAAAATTACTAATGTAGAATTTATTAGTGTTTATAGGTGAATTTGGCCATTAATTCATCAATACAAAAATCGGTAGTGTCGTTTAAAATTCTATAAAATTAAGTTATATATCTAAACTTATTAAAATAATGTAAAAAACATATTTTTGTATCGTACACACACAAATATTCCAAAAAATTATAGGTTAGGTTAGGTTGATAGGAGGATGTATACAATCCGAAAAAATACACCTAGGCCACTATCGGGCCTGTTGTGCGCTCCAATTCATGAAAGAAATTGTTCATTGAATGTATTATTTTTCCATGTTTAGAAACTCAGTTTCTTGGACGTAATTCCTAAGAATCTTCCAATCAGTGTTTGTTAAGAATGTTATTTCCGAAATAACATCACTTCCAAGATACTTGGATCTAACATCGACGAATGCCTCACAGTGGCAAAGAAAGTGCTCCAGAGTTTCACTGTCTCTCTACATGCTCTCCATTCGTCTAAATCCGCACGTCCAATTTTGTATAGATGTGCACGTAATCCTGTGTGTCCACTCAGAATACGTACCATCATACTAACCTCAGACTTGCTCATTTTGAGGAGATTTCTCGTCTTGCTCTCATCAGGGTCACCCCATAGAATCTTTGTGGTTCTACCCACCGTTTCATTATTCCAAGAGGCCTTATGAAATTCCCTCATCCATATTTTTAATTCAGCTTTTGTTGCGTCGAATGGTTTTGCGTTTCTTCCCTTTGAAGCTATTACATTCGCCCTTTCGTTGCCGACTACTCCCGAGTGGCCTGGTACCCATATGATGTAAACCTTACCTCTGGGAGAGTATTCAGTTAAAGCTTTCTTACAATCCAATACGGTCTTAGATTTAATTCTATCACCTGATATCGCCCTAATTGCCTTCTTGCTGTCGGTAAATAAATTAAGCCCTGTGGGCGCCATATTTATACTCACCCAATTTACACATTCCGTTATTGCTCGTACTTCTGCCTGAAAGCTTGTGTTATGATTAGGTAAACGGTGGTATATTTCTGTTTCTGGGTCTTCAATGTAGAATCCCAGACACATTTTGTCCCCTAAATATGTAGAAATGTTTGTTTTTCTTGTGAAAAGACAGATTTCCGTCTTCGCCGGGTTAATATTGAGGCCTCTCGGTTGAGCCCAGCTCAAGGCCGTATTCAGAGCCTCCTCAGCTCGTCTACACAAGTAATTTGGATCCTTTCCATTTAAAAGTATTACGACATCGTCTGCACAGGTCTAAGTCCTTTCTCGGTTAGGGTCCTTAGGAGGCTATTAAAGGTGGCAAAATGCCTCCCTGTGGTATACATCTTGCATAAAACTGGTCTAGGGATTGGATAAGGGTATCAGTGTGCACGTTATTGAAAGCGCCTTCGATGTCAATGCATACCGCCAGTGTATACAGTTTGCTATCGAAAGATTCACCTATGTAGTGGACGACTTCGTTTAAAGCGGTTTCCACTGTATTTTAAGCATGCTGCTTATATTTAAGGTCTTTGTATGGTATACTGCTTTTAACCATGCTATCGACTATCTGTTCCAAGGTTTTAAGTAGGAAGGACGTAAGACTTATCGGTCGATAGGATTTAGGTGTCGTCAAAAATTAATCGATACTGCCCTTCGAATAAATGAAAATTGTCAAATTTCACTATTTAGAAGTAAATTACTACATTTTTTTACAAAATTGAATATTTTAGTAATAATTTTCTTCTTTTCTTAATTTCTTAATAATTTTTCTATAATAAAGAAAACTTATTTTATGATTTTTATGACATTTCTGATTCTTGAATAAAAATTATGGAAATAATTATATCGCCTTTACTTCTACAACAAGTTTTTAGGAACATTGTTGTGTCCTTAAATATTTCTAATAAGTTCTTCAGCAACAGTTATAGTTGAACTAGTGTTCAGTAGAACGTATGAATTCTAGGACTAGTTCAAAATTTTAAAAACAATAATTTCTTTATATAGAAAAGCATTTCACATAAAAAGGAATAATTTCTAGTATTTGAGAAAAACAAAAAACTTAAAAAAAATTAACATAGAATTAAAGTGAAAGAAGTGAAAATCGCCAATTGAAGTGAAACTTTTGTTCCCTTGAAATCCCTCGAAGAGAAAATTGCTATCGTGAACTTGTTGTGAACAATTCATATACAATAGTTGATTTTGTATGGAACAGTTGTTGAATGTTTACAAAATTCCATCAACAAATTTCATAAGAGTGGAATTTTTTCACGACAAAAAAGTTTGTGAACGAAAAAAAATGAAAAGGGAACATATTTCACGTTAAATGAAGATTTGCGATAAGTGCAAATATTTTTGTTTTTAAAACGTGCGAAAGTTATTTTCAAACATGAAAAAATATATGTGTACAGGAAACTGTGGATTAGTATTAACTCTGTGTACTCAGTTTTTCATAATCCATGCATAAAAGTTTTTTTTTCAAAATTGTTACAGGGTGTAATATGAATAAATTTAATTGTAAAAAGCAATAGTTACACTTAGTTTCCTTTTATTCGAATAACCGAATAATTTTTAATTATCCGATTATTAACCGGCTAAGGTAAAACCTCAAATAATTATTTGTCGAATAAACCGAATAAGACAAAAACCCGAATAATTGAATACCCTAATGTATACATTATAAATTATGAAATGCAATATTAACTTTGTTTTGAGGCACTAAGCTCGATTCTATTATTTGCCGTGCTGGAGCTAAAAATTTGGATTTTTTCAATCTTTGAGCCACAAGCGGCACGTGTTAACGTCTTTTAATAGTCAGTATGTTAATTCCGGAATATTTTTACTTATTCTTGACAAAAAAAAGGAATTTTTACAAGAGGACTCATAGGGGAGTAGGGGTAAATAAGGGCCTATCCTTCTAAATTTACGTCTACTTTAAAATTACTAATGTAGAATTTATTAGTGTTTATAGGTGAATTTGGCCATTAATTCATCAATACAAAAATCGGTAGTGTCGTTTAAAATTCTATAAAATTAAGTTATATAACTAAACTTATTAAAATAATGTAAAAAACATATTTTTGTATCGTACACACACAAATATTCCAAAAAATTATAGGTTAGGTTAGGTTGATAGGAGGATGTATACAATCCGAAAAAATACACCTAGGCCACTATCGGGCCTGTTGTGCGCTCCAATTCATGAAAGAAATTGTTCATTGAATGTATTATTTTTCCATGTTTAGAAACTCAGTTTCTTGGACGTAATTCCTAAGAATCTTCCAATCAGTGTTTGTTAAGAATGTTATTTCCGAAATAACATCACTTCCAAGAAACTTGGATCTAACATCGACGAATGCCTCACAGTGGCAAAGAAAGTGCTCCAGAGTTTCACTGTCTCTCTACATGCTCTCCATTCGTCTAAATCCGCACGTCCAATTTTGTATAGATGTGCACGTAATCCTGTGTGTCCACTCAGAATACGTACCATCATACTAACCTCAGACTTGCTCATTTTGAGGAGATTTCTCGTCTTGCTCTCATCAGGGTCACCCCATAGAATCTTTGTGGTTCTACCCACCGTTTCATTATTCCAAGAGGCCTTATGAAATTCCCTCATCCATATTTTTAATTCAGCTTTTGTTGCGTCGAATGGTTTTGCGTTTCTTCCCTTTGAAGCTATTACATTCGCCCTTTCGTTGCCGACTACTCCCGAGTGGCCTGGTACCCATATGATGTAAACCTTACCTCTGGGAGAGTATTCAGTTAAAGCTTTCTTACAATCCAATACGGTCTTAGATTTAATTCTATCACCTGATATCGCCCTAATTGCCTTCTTGCTGTCGGTAAATAAATTAAGCCCTGTGGGCGCCATATTTATACTCACCCAATTTACACATTCCGTTATTGCTCGTACTTCTGCCTGAAAGCTTGTGTTATGATTAGGTAAACGGTGGTATATTTCTGTTTCTGGGTCTTCAATGTAGAATCCCAGACACATTTTGTCCCCTAAATATGTAGAAATGTTTGTTTTTCTTGTGAAAAGACAGATTTCCGTCTTCGCCGGGTTAATATTGAGGCCTCTCGGTTGAGCCCAGCTCAAGGCCGTATTCAGAGCCTCCTCAGCTCGTCTACACAAGTAATTTGGATCCTTTCCATTTAAAAGTATTACGACATCGTCTGCACAGGTCTAAGTCCTTTCTCGGTTAGGGTCCTTAGGAGGCTATTAAAGGTGGCAAAATGCCTCCCTGTGGTATACATCTTGCATAAAACTGGTCTAGGGATTGGATAAGGGTATCAGTGTGCACGTTATTGAAAGCGCCTTCGATGTCAATGCATACCGCCAGTGTATACAGTTTGCTATCGAAAGATTCACCTATGTAGTGGACGACTTCGTTTAAAGCGGTTTCCACTGTATTTTAAGCATGCTGCTTATATTTAAGGTCTTTGTATGGTATACTGCTTTTAACCATGCTATCGACTATCTGTTCCAAGGTTTTAAGTAGGAAGGACGTAAGACTTATCGGTCGATAGGATTTAGGTGTCGCATAGCTAGGTTTCCCTGGTTTGGATATAAATATTACCCTTGCATCTTGCCATTTAACTGGGGATGTACGGAAACCAGTCCCGCCCCCATCTGCAAAAGTGCCGGAAAAATGCCATCTGGCCCTGCAGCTTTATAGGGAGCAAAGCTTATGATTGCCCCTTTAACCATGTCAAATGTAATAAATATTTCCATGTTACCCTCCCCTTCCTCCAATATCGGTTCATCTATGTTATTCGATACTCCGAGTGGGAAATGAGAGTCCATTAGGAGTTTCATTGTCTCCTCCATATTCTCAAGCCTCCTACCCGTGTCATCGATCATGGATTCCGGTTGGACATGAGTTTTGGATAGGAATTTTTTATCTTCGATACGTTATTTACGCTATCTACCTGTTCACAGAAAAGTTTCCAGGAGTCTCGTTTGGCTTTTCGAAAAAATTATAAAACAATGAATAAAAAACAATGATCAACTGTCAAAACGAATTACCAATGTGTTTACGCCATTACGAATGTGTTAAGCCAATTAATTGGCTTTTATCATTCAGAGGCCGAATTAAGTAATTCAACTGCTTGGTATTTTGACCGCGTTTCACTTCTTGGTGTTCAGTGGTTTTATGTTTGAATTCCCTATAAGAACAGTGATAGTCATTTGAACGGTCAATTTACTGACACTACTGAGAATGCATCCATCATTGCGTAGAACAAAGCTCCCATCACTTTCTTAAAGGCAATATGTAAAAAGTGATGGAATCATTTATGTACATGTGATGCTGCATCACCCTTGCACTTATGAGTTCTGTCGACTTAAACATATATTCTGATCCACTTCCTGCACTTTTTAAAAATATAATTTTTAATAATTCACTTTATTTTTAATAATTAAAAGATTTTGTAACAATTTTTAATTATTCGCTTCTTGATCTTTGGTATTCTCAGAGACAATTAATTTGTAAAGACGAAAAATACAACTCTGTAACACAGTAACAGTTATTGGACCGGTAATTTTGCTGTCATTGTTGATGGAATCATGCATAAAATTTTTTTCAGCAATTCTATAAAAAAATTGCATGTGTGTTAGTAAACTCATTTTGTTTGTGTTAGTATCGGTTATTCATTTCTTATGGGGTTGGTTGTACTTTTATAGAAGTTAAATTAACATATATAATTTAACACTTTAAATGAAATTGCCTTTGAACGTTAGCAAATGTTGCTTAAATTATATTAATTTAAAATTATACTTTTTAGGAATTTATGCCAGTAAGATTTAAAGGAATCCATTTCATCGCTCAGCCCTGGTACGTGGAATTTACCCTAACAGCTATAAAACCATTTTTTAAAGAGAAAATTAAGAAACGTATTTTTGTGCATGGATTAAACCTGAGCTCAATGCACAATCTTATTTGTAAAGATATATTACCTCCCGAATTAGGTGGCGAAGCACCCAATGTTAATCATTTTGATTGGTTTAATTTTTTAATTGTGTGCAGTCAATCAGACATTCCAAAGGAATATCGAATTATGAAAACAATTGTTTATACTAAGTCTCCAATATGTTTAAAAGATAATATGTAATCATAGTATAAAAATATTTGTAACATGTATGTAATAAAAAACTGAATCCTTACTTCTATTTGAAAAACAGCGTTATAAACAATTTCTCTAATAATGGAGTTTTTATAGGTAAGCATTCTATTTATTTAATATTTTTAATCGCACAAAATATGTTATTAGAAAGTTGTTAATAGTGTATGTAAAACTTTGTTATTTATATTTCTTTTTCAAATAGAAGCAAAATATGCCTTTATAAAATGCACTATAGAGAGTCAGTTTTTATTTCTTAAAATTATGGCGGACATAGGACCATAATTGACCCTACCCCCTATAAAAGGATACCTTCAAAAAAGAATTATAATGCTCATTTGTGGCTAAAAAAAATTACAAAAACTAATTCGACATAAACATGTTTAATTAGTAGAATATGGTCCATAAAAACCTGCTACCCATTAAGACCCCTTTAAAAAATTACTTTAACTATATTTAGTAACATAAAAATATCAAAAAGGATACGAATAAAGCGATTAAATTCGAAACAAATAATCTTCTTCTTTTATATACCTTTGTTACACATTTGTATGCCTTAAAAGTACGAATTTGAAAAAAGTACCAGACTGCTCATTTTAAGAGTAGATGCAGGTGCATTTAAAATTTTTCTTGTATCACTAATGTTGTGTAAGATAATTAAGAAAAACTGTTTTACCCGATTTTTCCCCTTTTTACCCGTAAATGTGCAGATTTCTAAAAATCCCTCCTTAGTGGACCTACATAACCAAAAACACATCTACTGTAAAAATTTTATAATTCTAGGTTCAGGCGTTTGGGCTGTGCGATGATGAATTAGTCAGTCAGTAACACTACTCTTTTATATATATATATATATATATATATATATATATATATATTTATATATATATATATATATATATATATATATTATATATATATATATATATATATATATATATATATATATATATATATATATATATATAATATATATATATATATATATATATAGAAAAACTGCGTTATAAACAATTTCTCTAATAATGGAGTTTTTATAGGTAAGCATTCTATTTATTTAACTAATTCATCATCGCACAGCCCAAACGGCTGAACCTAGAATCATAAAATTTTGACAGTAGATGTTTCTTTTGGTTATGTGGGTCCACTAAGGAGGGATTTTTAGAAATCTGCACATTTACGAGTAAAAAGGGGAAAAATCGGGTAAAACAGTTTTTCTTAATTATCTTACACAACATTAGTGATACAAGAAAAATTTTAAATGCACCTGTATCTACTCTTAAAATGAGCAGATGGGTGTCTTTTTTGAAATTCGTACTTTTAAGGCATACAAATGTGTAACAAAGGTGATTTTGGTACTTTTTTTGGTCCTTTATAACTTTTGAACTAATTAACATAATAACATTTTTCTAAATATTTTGGATACATCTCTCAAAATAATGAGACACCTGTTACGTACTTTTTTAAAATTCAGCCCTTTTGGGTGTAAAAGGGAGAAAACTGTATTTATGGTACTTATTTTAGCACATTAAGAAAACTGTATTTATGGTACTTTTTTAGTACATTAAAAAAACTTTTTCGGTTTATTGAATTATTCCTATTAAATTACGGACTAACTTTGTAATATTTATTGTAATACAATGTTTGCTATTTAACTGGGGAAAAAGTACAAAGAAAAAGAAAAAACGGGAAATTTAATTTTATTCAAACTCATTGGGCCAATTTTTATAATATATGAAAAAGTAGCTTATTTACTCACATTAAATAAGCTGTTGTTATATTATTATTATTTTGGAATTCGAGTACTAAGACCAAATTCAAGTAAATTGTTTGGTACTTTTTTAAAGCAATATTTTTCTGGAACAAATTAATGCAGATTTTAATCGTTTGAGTTTTATCTGTGATATATAGACTTAGATACGGAACAATTTGTAAACTTAATTCTCAAAAAAGTATATTTCTAAACAAAAAGGGAAAAAATTGTACTCTTTTTATTAGTAGTTTCCACTTAGGTAAAATTTTTTCCATTTTTTGTACTTTCTCTTCCTTCAAATTATATTCTTTGTATGTTCTTTAATATGATTATTAAACATACACAGTCCTCATTAAATAATATATTTTTATGATATTGAACATAGATATTGAAAAAAATAAAATGTAGGGGCCTTAGTGAATGAGAATCTACTGAAAGGGACTTTTAGTACTTTTTCATTCATCAAATTATATTTTTTGAATTGTATATAATATTGAACACAGAAACATAAAATTTTTGATTAAATGATAATCTATTAGAGGTATTTTATAGTACTTTTCTTCAAATAGTACATTCGAAATTTTCTATAATGTGGAAGCTAAATGAATGAAAATAAAAATACAAGCTTCTTAATGAATATTAAAAAAATTTTAATAAATTTTTTATAGAAAAGTAAACAAAATTTGTAAGTATTTTATTTAAATTATTGTAGCGAAGCACCCAGGGTGTGCTAGTTTTGTTGTATAAATAGATGAGAATAGTTGACTCTACCGCGCATATAATTCTCCTGACTTTTAACGTCATTAATTGGATTTTTGGTAATACAATAAAATTATTGTATGTAATTTTGAACTCATTTATCGAACCTTGTTATGGCAAAGTAATACGAATTTTAATAAATACGTCGATCTTAAGAATGGTATATCCACTGATCAAAACTTATCATTGGGCAATGAATTGCTATATTGTTCCACTGCAGTTCTAAGAAAATATGAGGTTTTTATGTATTTTAACTAGGGATGTAATAAATATATATATAATTTAAAAATATACCATCCACCACCATCAGTGGTGATAGAACAAAAAACTGGAAAAAACAACATGGAACATAAAAAGATAAAAGTGATGGTGCAGGGCCTAAATAACCCAGTACCGGCGGCAAGTGTTGATCCATTCCGTGGCGGACAATGCTTCAAGTGTACTGCATGCCATTGGCAGAAACATAGGGGTAAACAAGATTGATGTACTCGAAGAGAACTCTAAGCTACCTCAGCCTTTAAATAAAGGTGAGGGTTCCAAAAAAGGTTAGGTATTCAGACTGCAAAGGCAAAGGTATAGAGTAAGTATAGAATGAAATACTGAGAGTAATGAAGAGTTGAGATAGAAGTAGAGTAGGAGATAGAAGGTTTGATAGCAGCTTGGCTATCGGTACAAATTTAATATCTTTCCACCAGACAACCGCCCCGTAAAAGAGAATAGGTTTAATAACCGCTTCATGGATCCAGTTTACCAATTTGGGTTTAGTCCCCATATTTTGATTATGCCCTTCCTGTAGATGTCTTTAGTTACCATGGCCGTGATGTTTTGCTTCCATGATATTTTACTATCAAGTATCACCCCTAGGTATTTTGCACTATCTGAAAGTAAAAGTACGACCCGTTTAGTGGGGTAGGCCAAAATTATCGTTCTTGTGTTTTCTAGTTAGAGTACCAGTTCGGTTTTAATAGGGTTTACACTCAAGCCACTGTCAACGCCTCATTGACTTAGGGAATGGAGTGCTGTTTCGAGTCTTTGTGATTTTGTGTTCAGATGGAACCCTAATACTTCTGTGTAGGCATTTCGTGAGGAGATAAGAGCATTGGATCTATTGACGTTCTGATATGGACGTCAATAATTCTCTCTAGAGTTTGAGTAGAAACGATGATGGGTCTACAATAGTTTGCCTTGATATGCCTTGTTTTCTCTCCTTTGGGATAAACGTCATATTGCAATTAGTCCATTAATCCGGTACGTAAGAACATGTAAGACAGACTTGAAATATATTCAGTAGCCATGTTTTAGTCAATTCTGAGTTATATTGCAGATCAGCTGGAATTATGCCATCTGGTCCCGGTTACTTATATGGGTTAAAACTATTTATTTCTTATTTTATCATTCCCTCGTCTATAATGATTGGGGTTTGACTATATTTTTGTGGTCTTTCCATTTTGTTTTTTAATGCTAAGTTACCTGGGAAATGAGTTTTCATTAACTCATGTAAGGATTCTTGTCTACTCGTGGTCCACTCACCGTCATGCTTTTGGATATAGTGATTTATACAGGATTTTGTATAAACGACTTGTCTGAGGAGTTTTCGATCTTACTACAGAAACTTCTCCATAAGCAGCGTCTAGCATTTCTATCCTGATTCTTAAATTTATTCAACGAGGCTTTATATGTAGACCATTCACCAGATCTGTATGGCATCATTGAAAAGTTGCGACATTTTATTCTAGCCTTCGCTATTTTCGGGGACCATCAAGGTGGTTTACTTTTGCCCTTTGGTATCAAAGGTTTGCAGGTTGATCTGTTAAAAGAGCGTATAAAGTTATTCACAGCTCTGTCGATGTTTGACGTGTTGTTTATTTCTGGCAAAGTTTGAAGAAGACGTGTAAGGATTCGATTTTGTTCCTCCCACCTTGCCTTTCTTTTGTTTAGAAAGGGAGTTTTCTTGTTTTTCTCTATCGAAAATACGAGATATCGATGATCTGAAAAGTAGCAATCGTCTGATACTTTCCAGTTTCGGATTATGTGAGAGTGACTTGTATTTACAAGCGTTATGTACATTACCTCTTGTCTTTTTGCAACTACAAATGTACTTTTGTATGGTGGGCCTATTATCACAGGGATTCGCTGAGTGCCCTGACGACCATGTCATTAGGCTGAGGTCTGTCTATTCGTGCGCTATATAGCGTTTCCAATGCTGTGGTTACTGTATCTTCATCACTGTAATCAGATAAAATAAAGATATTTAGGGTTCATTTATCGAATATGTTACCTGCGCCTTTTGCATATAGTAATTTATAGCCTTTTACATTGATTCCAAGTATGTTGCCGTTATGGGTCTACGGCTCTTGGATCAGTGCTATATCCTCACCTTGATATCCAGCAATAGCGATACTTCTTGACCGTTTACCATCTCTCCCCCAACGACATCTTTCGGAATTTGGGGCATTTACGCTGGGCATGTTCGCTTTTGCATAAGCGACAGTCCCGAAGGATCTCGTCTCGGGTGGTTTTTGCATCCTTAGACGTACCGGGGGCCTCGACTGATTTACGGTGGACTTCCAGGCAGAGATACAAGCCGATGCAAAATGATCGGCGACGTAACCATTTTAGGTCGGCGGCGGTGGATTATTGTAGAAAATATCGGCGGCGGCTAAATTGTCGGCTCAATTTAACCTTTTCTTCTGAAATTGACCTTATAAGCGTTTATTATATTGAAAAATCTGTGTAAAAGTCTTTTATATAGAAACCTGTCTGTATATAAATTTTTTCTACAGAGAAATGAAAATTTATAGTAGTTTTCACAATTTTAATATTAGCACAATATTGTGTGGCAACACTTTTCAATTGGCAATAATAATTTAAAATAGTGGCAACTCCGTTCAAATTGGTGAATTTATTTTCCGAAATACATGTATGATTCCAATCTTTATCAGCGGCTACGTTTAAGCCGGCTTAGCTTTTGAGCCGAAAGAAGACAGCGGTGGCGGCGCGGCTTGAAAAATATTACCATCGGCCAGCCGCCGCCAATTTGAGCCGTTTCGGCTTTTATCTCTGCTTCCAGGCGGCGATTCACGTTCGAAATCTTGCTAAGGGTAAAATAAATGGAGAGAGAAGAAAAAAAGAGAGAAAATTCAAATTAGTCAATTTCTGACTTTGACAAGAGTACAAGCTTCACTATGGGGCGGGTAAAAATGCCAAAAGCTGTTCTCACGTCCGCTGTGCGGAACTTGCTGTCATGGCCTACATGGGTCTTCTCTATCCTGCCTAATCGCCATTCATTCGGGGGTAAATTATCCTGACGGATCACAACTAAATCTCCTACCTTGTAATCCCTTTGCGGATATTTCCACTTAATTCGCCGATGGAGTTCTTTGAGGTATTCCTCTTTCCATCGTTGAGCAAACTGATGATGGACCACTTTGAGTTTTTGCCATCTATTGGCAATAATCAATGAAAGATCGGAATGATCGGGTTCAGGGTGTGCCAAAAGAGGTGCTCCTATCAGAAAATGACCTGGAGTTAAAGGAACTAAATCGAAGTGATCATCGCTTATTGCAGTTAAGAGTCTTGAGTTTAGAAAAGCTTCTATACGGGTTAACATTGTTGAAAACTCCTCAAAGGTAAATTTTTGCATTCCAGCAATTTTTCGAAAATACGTTTTTACACTCTTTACGCCGGCTTCCCATAAGCCGCCCATATGAGGAGCACCAGGGGGTATAAAATGCCATTCAACTGGCTGAGAACTATTTCGTACAAGTACTTTTTCTCATAATTGCGGTAAAAATTGCTTTCGGTCTACTTCGAGTAAATTAGCAGCACCGACAAATGCAATTCCGTTGTCTGAGTATATGTGGGCAGGACAACCTTGACGGGAGAAAAAAACGGACAAAAGCACCAAGAAATGTTTCGGTCGACATATCACCGGTTGCCTCTAAATGAATCGCTTTTGTAGCGAAACAAACAAAAACGAGGAAATAACCTTTCGTTATTCGGCAACCTCTACCAATGTAGGATTTTATGTCGAACGGACCTGCAAAATCTAAACCGGTGTGGGTAAACGTTCTCGTAAGAGAAGCGCTTTCAGCCATAATCTGCTGACCGGGTTTCTTTCGATATATAGAACATTCCTTGCAATTGAAAATGACTGTACGAATTAGATTTTTTAACTTGGGAACCCAAAACTCATTTCTTACTAATCTGAGCATTAATGAATGGCCACCATGGGCAGAGCATTTGTGAACATGTTCAAGAAGCAAACGGGTAAATCGGTCTGCATAAGGCAGAATTTTAGGGTAACGCTCATCGTACGTTAAGCCAGGGGATCGAGTTAATGGACCATTGATTCGGACAAAATCATTTAAATCAATAAACGGGTTCAAAGTGAGTAAATTACTCTTAGTCAAAATGGGTTTACCCTTCGAGAGTAGAGAATATTCGGGTATATAATTCTTTTGACATACTAGAACCAGTCGATCTCGAGTAAATTTCATTTCTGACTGGGTTAATTCTGAGGTGTTGTACAAGCATTTTCTGGTTTTTAGAAATTGCAAACACCTGAACCAATACGAAATAATTCGCATTGCACGGGGTAAATCTGAGAAACGTTCCAGTATGTCAAATGTTGGTTCTGTCTGAACAGAAAAAGATTGAACTTCTATATGCTGATGTTCAGTAACGATATTTTGTGGCCAGTACTCTCGCGGCTGTCTTAACCATGAGGGACCATGCCACCATAGGGGGTTATCAACTAAATCTCGAGCAAGAGTTCCACGACTTGCGAGATCTGCAGGGTTATCTTTGAAATCAATATGAAACCAATTCTCGTTAACAACTTTCTTTACGATTAGGCCAAGATAAAACTATAGTAGAATCAGTCCACATATAAATCTTTCTCTTGTCTATATTTAATTGTCTACACAAGGATTCTACCATATTCGCCATCAAAGCCGCTCCACAAAGTTCTAAACGTGGTAAAGTTTCAGACTTAACAGGAGTTACCTTCGTCTTTGCAGAGAGTAAATGTGAAGCGATTTCATTCGAAGAAATACTTCAAACGTAAAGAGCAGCGCCATAAGCTTTCTCTGACGCATCAGAAAATACATGAAGTTCAATATTATAACTTGAGTGAAAATTAACCCATCTTGGAATGTTAATTTTCTCAATATTCGGGTAAGAATTTAAAAATGAGTGCCATTGCACAAGGATTAAGGGTTTTAAACATTCTTCCCATTCTGTCTTGTCTTTTCATATTTGTTGCATTATAATATAAGCAACAATTATTTTTGGGGATTGCCAATCGGCGGGGTCAAATAGCTTAGCTATTTCTGACAAGGCAGCACGTTTAGTCACAATATCCCGGCGTGGCTGCGATATGAATCGGAAGTAGAAACTGTCAGTTTCTGCATTCCATCGCAAGCCTAGGGTTTTTGTTGGACTAGTATCTGAAAATTTTAAGAAGTCTGCATCAAGCAGATTCTCGCGGGGTAAATCTTATAAGAGACATATGTGATTGGCAGTCCATTTTCTCGTAACGAAAACGTAACGAAAGAGTCGTCATTGTAGGATTAAGGCCGTTAGGTCTGCCTGTAAAACAGGACAGGGGTACAAAACATTATTAAGGCTTACGCCATTGGAGGATGGGTTCGAGGCATTAAATACCACACGAAGTTTAGTGGTCACACTATCTGGTTTAAATACTGCATGATGCGGTAAATAATAATTAGTCGCATCTGGATTCGGGGGGTTAACTGCTCTGATATGTACCATTTCGAAATACTCTCTAATTACAGTATCATACTGTGATTTTAAATCGGGGTTTTTCAAAAGTCGAGTTTCATTTCGTCTTAACTAGGACAGAGAACTATATCGAGAATCTCCTAATGTCACTTCATTAAGAAATTCCCGACGAAACGGGAGTGAAACTACATAGCGACCATCGGGGCAAGTTGAGCGTTCAGCTCCACTTGATTGCAAAACGATGAATAGTATAAGGGGGTTCAGATTGAAAAAATTCACCAGTTACTATCCAACCAAAAACTGTTCTCTGGGCCATCAGGTTGCCATTCGGATGCTTTCTTACATCCGAAGATAAAATTTTTGGATAAACATTTCCTCCTAATAGAATATCCATACGGGTACACATGACGTCGGTCATGGTAATATCGGGAAAACTAGAGCTTACAATGTCTGTAAGAGATCACAAGACCGGTCAACTAGCGCTCTTGCTGTACATCTGAGATGGTCAAAATGGACTATACAAATAGCCGAGCCCAAAAAGACTGTGGAATGGGGTTTAGGGCTCAGATGTGCAGCATACGTATGAACGTTCTGAGTCGCTGCAAAAGTTGATGGGGGAAAATTGAGTGTTGATTTTGGTTGCTTGCTGGAACCGGGTTTATATTATGCGGGGTTTGGTAAAATAGGGTTTGAATATGGGGGGGTTGAATTGGTACATTTGTACCAGAAGCTATAGGGAGCTGGGGTGAAATTTGAGAAACTTGACCTTGCGATCTAGGATCTCTATGAAGCAAAGAGTGATGCTTTTGTCTACACAACGAACAAACATGAGTACTTCTACATTTCATAAAATCGTGAGAAGTCGCCAAATAATTTGAACAACATCTAAGTCTCTTGACAGTTGACAGCCTATCATCTACACTCTGACTCAAGACAAAGGAAACAACGACAAAATGTGGGACTCGGGGTAGTGTTTGTCGCAAAACTTTGAAATCTTCTAGAGTCATTAAATGATTTCTTTGGGGGGTTAAAACTCGAGTTCTTTTAAGACACAGTATTCTGAGGTTTGTTTTGAACTGGGTTGGACTGTATTATATCAGAAATAGACTCAAGAGTTTTGAAATGAGCTGTCAAAAAAGCGTCCATATCTTCTCACTTTAAAGATGTTGGACAAAGTTTCTTGCACTGTTCCCAGAGACTTAAAGTATTCTCGGGTAGCTTTGTAGCACAAATATACACTAACATGACGTGATAAAATATTTCCGGGGTAACTTCTAATAATGAAAGATTCGTAATACAATCATTAAGCGTTCGTTGCAGATTTTTAATATTCGGACCTGTTTCTTGGGTAAGGGGTTTAATACTCAAAAGAGTACGAAGCTGTTCATTTATGAGGGCGTCTTTGTTTTCATATGTGTCAGCTAACTTTTTCCATGCCACTGCATAGCCATTGTTAGCCAATGGAACAGTTTGTATGACATCATGATCATCTTTTGCTCATGATGGTATTGAAATTGCTCCATGATCATTGGACCTTTCTGCCTGAGCGGATTTTAAATTGTCCAAATGGGTCGTGATCATGGAGATACCACGAGTCTAGGTACTATAAGAAGCAATATACCTGGACTTCACTTTAACGATTTGTGAGGTTTTCAATTGTTCAGCTTCGATCAACAAAGTATCGTATGCTGAACGAGCAGCTTCCCATAAACGGGTTAATTCCTTTTCATTGCTACTTAACGAACTAATTCGATGTTCGCCAACAGGAATTATTGAAATATAAGCCTCGAATTCGGCTAAACGATCTGCATTACGAATTAATGTGGACATGTCCATTTCAGATCTTAATAAATACCGGGTAATTTTGGCAAAAAGCAAGAAAAATTTGGGGAAAATTGAAAAATGTTCAATAAATAAAGTAAACTTGCTCAAAAAAATTAAAAATAAACAATCTAATCTTCAAATTTATTTTAAAAGATTGAATTTTATCACGTATCAAGGATTTAAGGATCAGAATAAAATCGAAATCGACAAAAAACGAGTAAAATTAAAAACTTTTCAAAATAGTGGTAAATTCCAATAAATATTTGGATAAATTGGAATTTACGACGTAAATTCTACAAAAAAACTGGTTAAAAATATAATAATATTAAATATTAAAGTGATTTTACACGTTGTTCGTTTTTAAAGGTAAAAATTTTGTAAAAAATGGTTTTAAAATATTTCGAACAACAATTTTTTATAGTGTAAAAGCACTTTCAATATTAAAAAATATTAAAGTGTTTTTACACGTTGTTCGTTTTTAAAGGTAAAAATTTTGCAAAAAATGGCTTTAAAATATTTCGAACAACAAATTTTATAGTGTAAAAGCACTTTCAATATTAACAAGTAAGAGTGTTATATTCGGCTATGCCGAATCTTTTATACCCACCATCAAATCACTGATATATAAATGAACTTTGATATTTTGAATATTTTATTATTATATATCTATATCAGACGTCGGCGCTAGTATTGTTCAGACAACGAAGATTTTCGGCAAATTACATGTACACAACACGATCGCATACGAACCTCTAAACAAGAGCATCAAAATTACAAATATTTTATTTAGTTGCTTGACAGCATTCAACAAGGCAGGTTGATGTCGCTTTGTTAAAGAAATTGCAAACACAACTTGAAAAAACAAAAACAACTTGCAAAAGCAAGAGCATAATTTACAAAAACAACGTACACTCTAAATAATTTTCTAGAATGCATAACAATGAAAGTAAATAAGTTAATCTTGTTTCATACTTTTTTTGTACATTTTAATTAGAAATGTTGTTTCTATGTGAAGAAATTCTCATTCTTAAGTACATTGATTACACATTGTCTATAAATATTCGCATTTTACAGTAATGCAATTTAATCTTCAAAATTAAAAATAACCAAATATTTTTTTCAGTGCAATTTCAATGAAAAATATGCCAATAGTGTGTGTGTAGTGGTGATTTTTTATCTGCCTCTCTATCCGCCGGTATATGATCTATATTAATAAGAACATCAGGGTAACATTTGAAAGAGGTCCATTGATGGGGGTTTTACTATTGACAGTGCTAATTTTTGTAGCGAGTAGGGGTATTTATACATACATATATGGACCAATTCTCATAAAAGTCTGTAGGAAGATTTCAGTTCCTTATTTGTTTAAAATTTCATCGATCTACTTGTATTTTGAAGCCATTAAGGAGCATTAAAGTCATAAAATATGGTAGTGAGAGTTTAAATCAAAATTGTTTTATGTCGAGTTGCATTGCGGTATTCGTATTTTTCGCGTCATTTTCAGGGGCGGAATTTATATGGAGGACTGATCCTCATAAAAATTGATAGAAAGATTTCGGTTCCTATAAAAGAGATAGAGATATTAGCTTACACGAAACTAGTTTATGTCGAATTTCATAAATCTACTAGTATTTTTAAGCCAGTACTGAGCTTTAAAGTCATTTACTGAAGGGGCCTTATATGGGGGTAGCGTCAATTATAGACCGATCTCCGTAAAATTTTGTAGAACGATCATGGTTACTACAGGTCAGGTTTATATCGAATTTCATCGCTTTACTCGTTTTTTATTGCTTTACTCGTTTTTTTGATGGGGATATTATATATTAAGGTTCGATCCACATAAAATTAAGTTAAGAGTTTTTGACTGGCAAGAAACTTAATTGAGTCGAATTTTATTACTATACTCGTATTTTTAAGCCAGTAATGGGCCTTAAAGTATTTTCTGATAGGGACCTTATGTTGAGGTTAGGGTCAATTAAGGCCTGTACCACATAAAATTTGGTAAAGAGATTTTGGCTTGTGAAAAACTTACTTCTGTGAAATTTCATAGATATACTCGTATTTTTAAGGCAGTAATGAGCGTTAAAGTATTTTTATGGAGGGTTGGTCAATTATAGTCCGATTCACATAAAATTTGGTGGAAAGGTTTTGGTTCCTAAGATACATACTTATGTCAAATTTCTTCGCTATATTAGTATTTTTACGCCCATAATTAACGTTAAAGTCGTTTTCTGAATGGGGCCTTATATGAGGGTAAGGGTCAATTGTGAACCGATCCACATAAAATTTGGTAAATTTTGACTTGTATAAATCTTACTTCTGTGTAATTTCATTGCTATAATCCGATTTTAAGGCCAGTAATGAGCATTAAAGAAATTTTATGGGGGGACTTCTTATGGGGGGTAGGGTCAACTATGGACCGATCAACATAAAATTTGGTAGAGAGATATTGCCTAGTATAAAACTTATTTCTGGGAAATTTGGTATAAAGATTTTGGCTAGTATAAAACTTACATCTGTTAAATTTCATCGCTTTAGTCGTATTTTTAAGCCAGTAATGAGCGTTTTAGTAATTATATGGAGGGTCTTTATATGAGGGGTAGGGTCAATTATGGACCGATCCACATAAAATTTCATAAAGATTTTTTGGCTGGTATACTGGATACTTCATTATATCAAATTTCATCGCTATATTCGTTTGTTTAAGCCAGTAATGAGCGTTAAAGTCATTTTTTGAAGGGGACCTTATATGGGGGGTAGGGTCAATTATGGACTGATCCACATAAAATTTCATAGATAGGTTTTGGCTAGTAAGAAACTTACTTATGTCAAATTTCATCGCTATACTTGTATTTTTAAGCGAGTAATGAGCGTTAATGTCATTTTCTGAAGGGGACCTTATATGGGGGGTAGGGTCAATTATGGACCTATATACATAAAATTTGGTTGAGAGATATTGGCTTGCATAAAACTTATGTGTGTCGAATTTCATTTCCCATTTTTAAGCCAGTAATGAGCGTTAAAGTCATTTTCTGAAGGGGACCTTATATGGGGGGTAGGGTCAATTATGGACCGATTCACATAAAATTTCATACAGAGATTTTGGCTAGTAAAAAACTTACTTATGTCAAATTTCATCGCTATACTTGTATTTTTAAGAGAGTAATGAGCGTTAAAGTCATTTTCTGAAGGGGATGTTATATGGAGGGTAGGGTCAATTATGGACCGATATACATAAAATTTGGTTGAGAGATATTGACTTTCATGAAACTTATGTGTGTCGAATTTCATTGCTATATTCCCATTTTTAAGCCTGTAATAAGCTTTTTAGTCATTTTTTAAGGGGGACCTTATATGGGGGGTAGGGCCAATTATAGTCCTATGTCCGCCATAATGCAGAATTATTTTTCAGACATCAAAAAACTGACCTATGCGAAATTTTGTGCTATTTGCTTCATAAACAACGAATTTGTGAATATTTGAAGCTATTTATACAATATTCCGGGGGTACAGTTGTATGGGGGCAATATGAAATCGTTGACCGATTTTGCCCATTTTCAATACCAAACATTTCTGATCAATAAAATATATTTTGGGAAACTTTCATCTCAATATCTCTTATTTTGTGGACGCTATCGTGCCAACAACAGACAGACGGACGGACATGGCTAGATCGTCTTAGAATCTTACGAGGTCCCAGAATATATATACTTTATGGGGTCTTAGAGCAATATTTCGATGTGTTACACACGGAATGACAAAATCAATATACCCCCCATCTTTTTTGATGGTGGGTATAAAAAAAGTATAAAAATGTATAAAAACACTAATACTGCAAACGAATAAACGGTTACTCACTTCGAATAATTTTAATAATTATTTTCCACTTAAAAATAATTATTCTTTAATGAAACTTTATTAATGAGTTAAATTTGAATTTGAATTACACGATTTATCTATTTTCACGGGTTAAAATATAAAAAATTGAGTAAAAATGTACTTTATTACTTTAAAATACATAGTAACCGGTTTATTCGTACAATAAAAATATTGCAGCACTAATGTGTGTGACAATAAAACGCAAAAGAAAAATAAAAAAACAACCAACAACACTAGCTTTTTTTGTATTATTATAATTAATAGCACTCTCACTTCTCACGGGTATATGAGTAGAATAAAAATATATAATTTTTTTTATACCCTTCACCTACGTGAGAAGGGTATATATAAGTTTGTCATTCCGTTTGTAATTTCTATAATATAATTTTCCGACCCTATAAAGTATATATATTCTGGATCCTTATAGATAGCGGAGTCGATTAAGCCATGTCCGTCTGTCTGTTGAAATCAGTTTTTAGAGGACCCCAGATATCGGCGAGATCCGAATCTTCAATAATTCTATTAGACATGCTTTCGAGAAGATCGATATTTAAAATCAGCAAAATCGGTCGGTAAATAACGGAGTAATCGGGAATCTTGGTAAGGCTTTTCGCAAACTATTTAACTAGGCACGGCGTAAAGAGAGCCCAGTATACTAGGAGGAGTATCATAGTAAACTTTGTGAATATAAGAAAATTGTTCGTAAAGCCAAACGAGACTCCTGGAAAATTTTCTGTGAACAAGTAGACAGCGTAAATTACGTATCGAAGATAAAAAATTCCTATCCAAAACTCTTGTCCAACCGGAATTTATGGTAGATGATACAGGGGCAGAAGACTCGAGGATGAGGAGGAGACAATAAAACTACTAATAGATTCTCATTGCCCACCCGGTATATCAAATAACATAGATGAACCGAAATTGGAGGAAGGGGAGGTTAACATGGAAATTGTATGGTTAAATGGGTAATCAAGAGCTTCACTCACTATAAAGCTGCCCGGCAATCTTACAGATGGAGGCGAAACTGATTTCCGTATATCTGTCTCTGAAATTCACATACCCCCCTTATTAAATGGCTTAATTCTAGGATAATATTTATACCTGAACCTATATACTTTATAGAATATATATACTTTGTAGGGTCGGAAAATTATATTATAGAAATTACAAACGGAATGACAAACTAATATATACCCTTCTTACGAAGGTGAAGGGTATAAAAAGTGACAAAAATACCCCTTTTATAGGTTCTCACTTAATCCGGCCCATGCATGCTTCATTTCATATTTCTGGGTTCAATATTATAGAAAATTTCGGGCAATACATGTTTAATTTCACATTTTTAGGTTAAATATTATAAAAAAATCGAAAAGTAAATTTTTCATGCTTCTAGGTTCAATAAAATATAAATTTCAAAAAATACTTTTGAGGAACGAAAAATTATCAAAAAATCCCCTTTTATGGGTCCTCACTTACTTAAAAAGTCCCCTTTTATAGGTTATCATTTACTACGATCTCAATATGCCTAATTTCACGTTTCAAGAAGTACCTTTTAAAGAACGATAAAGTATCAAAAAGGTTCTCACTTAATCCTATACCATACGTGCTTAATTTAATGTTTCTAGGTTCAATATTATAGAAATATCAAGATATACAAAAAAGTCCTCTTTTATGAAAAAGTACCAAAAGTATGTACAGTTGTCTGGTACTTTTTTCATATTCGGCCCCATTAGGGGAAAGACGGGTAAAAACTGCATTTTGGTACTTTTTTTGCACACCACCCCAAAAAGTACTAAATTCGTATTTTTATTTTGTTCTTTATGTTATGAATTATCCAAAAATATTTTTAGTATGTTTATTGGTTTTTAAAGACAAAACATGTTTGTTAAATTTTTAAACCTTGAGCGTTTGAGTAATATTCTAAAGAGGGCCTTAAATGCATCAACCGATACTCATAAAATTTTGTACATAGATTTTGTTTTGTATTGAAGTTTTTTATGTCGAAATTTATTTTCGCATTTTTATATATTTTTGTCTACAGAAAATTCGTATTTTAATAATCTAAACTCTTTCCACATTCCGTATGAAATTTGGTACCAAAATTAATATAAAAAAATAGCTCAAAACTTCATATACATGTATACTCTCTATCATGTTTGTAGTCAGTAACTCAAAATAACGTTTAACTATTTTTCTTTTCGAATCAAAAAATTTGCTACAAAATGACATCGATTTGTTGTTTTATATTTTTGCATATATTGTTATAAATGCATAAATTGTATATTTTGCTCTAAATTGCATATATTTTTGATATTTTCAAAATTTTATTTGCATATTATTTAATTTTTCTAAAAAAATTGTTTTGTTTTCTCTGTATTTCATATTTTTACATCAAATTAGGAATTTACATATTTAGAATTTTTTTTGTGTGTCCATATAATATAAAAAGATAACTTGACGAAATTTTGTTCTTACATCTCTCTCACGTCGATAATTCACTTAAAAATATTACTAAACGATAAAATTCGTGAAAAAATATAATTTATATAAAAATATATTACTTCGACAAATTTTATTAGAATTGCTATCAAGCTTTTCTTCATGTAACTATAGTTTTAATAAAGATTTAAATTTCCTATGTACATCATGTTTTGGAGCTGTAGTGCTTTATTTTTACATCTTTCCGAAATAGATTATAAATACCATAGAATATTACCGTAGAAGGCCAACTCTCCTGGAAAAAACCTAACTCTAAATATGTATTAGTAAAAATTAGTGTATAAAAGCTTTTTACCACATATACAATTCCCACGTAGTAAATCGGTCGAAATAATATTACAATGTTTTTATTGCATTAATTTTCTTAAATTAATACATTTTAAATTGTAGATTGCATTTATAAAATCATGATAATATTTTTCATGCATTCTATATTTGTTAAAATATAAAAATCTTAATTTTCTTGGATTATCATAAATTTGTTTACTACTAAGAAATGCTACTCTGCACTTCAATTTGAAATTAGAAAAACAAAAAATGAAATGTCAAACAATTGAAAAAATAATTTTTTGGTTTGTGAAAATTAAAAAGATTTCGATAAAGAAAATATATTAAAACAATTGTAAAAAAATAAATAATATGTGTTTGTGTTATAAAAATTGAGTCCGATTGTTGTGTTTTTGTGCGAATTTTGGAACTGAAATATTAAATATTTGTTGTTGTAGCTTTGTGTTGAATTCACACAGAACATGTAAGTGTGAAGAGAGAAAGCTCTTTTTTCATGGTAAAGCTTGAGTTGGCAATCTATGTGTATTATCTATGATAAATAGAATATATATTAGGAATTCATTATATAACATTCTTGTTTTAAGAGCGAGACAGCTACCAACGCTCTGATGGCTAAAATTAACACATGTAAAATACATATAGCTTTAATTCAGGAACCTTGGGCGATTTGCAACAAGGTTTCTTGATTAAATCACGTAAATTTACAACTTTTCTACGCTGATACAGGGTCTCGCCCAAGAACATGTATCTTATGATTTCTCCTCTCAACAGGATTATCAACATCGGATGCAACGGTGCTGAAGCAAGGACGTTGCAACATATTCCTTGCTACCTTCGTCAATAGAATCAGAGAAGAAGTATTAAATATAACTATATGTTCAGAAGAGCTTATAAAAGAAATTCAGGATTGGAGAGTTTCGGACGAGCACTCCATTTCTGATCATCGGTACATAAGATTCAATGTACTAAAGCCACCACCAAAGCCGATAAAGTTTCGGAATAAGTCTAAAACTAATTGGACAATGTTCGGGACCTTACTAAAGAACCGTTTAGGTCAGGACACTTTTCAATGTCGAAATAAAGAGGATATGCCAAAGTGGAAACGTTCACAAGTGCCCTGGTTGAATCGTTCGAGGACAGCTGCCGTCTGCGAGAGCGGAGATCTGCCCAGGAAAAACCCTGGTTAACTGGGGAGATCCGGAACCTTGGGAAGACTTTTCGAAACTATATAACCGGGCACGGCGTAAAAAGACCCCAGTATACTGGGATGAGTATCATAATAAACTTGGTGAATATAAGAAAATCGTTTGAAAAGCCAAACGAGACTCATGGAAACTTTTCTGTGAACAGGTAGATAGCGTAAATGACGTATCGAAGATAAAAATTGCCTATCCAAAACTCATGTCCAACCGGAACCCATGATCGATGACACGGGCAGGAGGCTTGAGGATATAGAGGAGACAATGAAACTCCTAATGGACTCTCATTTCCCACCCGGTGTATCATAAGATACATGTTCTTGGGCGAGACCCTGTATCAGTGTAGAAAAGTTGGAAATTTACGTGATTTAATTCAGAAACCTTGTTGCAAATCGCCCAAGGTACCTGAATTAGAGCTATATGTATTTTACATGTGTTAATTTTAGCCATCAAAGCGTTGGTAGCTGTGTCGCGTCGATATTTAATTCGATAAAAAAATGTAACCGACATATTTTTATCAGACCACTCGCCTACAGTTTTAACTTTATTATTCTTCTTTCCCTTTTGCCTTTTGTTATTTTTGTTATACTTTGGTAACACTAAATTTTTAAAATGTAACGTAAAGCTTTTACCCCTTCTTTAAAACAGTTCTAAAACAAGAATGTTATATAATGAATTCCTAATATATATTGTATTTATCATAGATAATACACATAGATTGCCAACTCAAGCTTTACCATGAAAAAAGAGCTTTCTCTCTTCACACTTACATGTTCTGTGTGAATTCAACACAAAGCTACAACAACAAATATTTAATATTTCAGTTCCAAAATTCGCACAAAAACACAACAATCGGACTCAATTTTTATAACACAAACACATATTATTTATTTTTTTACAATTGTTTTAATATATTTTCTTTATCGAAATCTTTTTAATTTTCACAAACCAAAAAATTATTTTTTCAATTGTTTGACATTTCATTTTTTGTTTTTCTAATTTCAAATTGAAGTGCAGAGTAGCATTTCTTAGTAGTAAACAAATTTATGATAATCCAAGAAAATTAAGATTTTTATATTTTAACAAATATAGAATGCATGAAAAATATTATCATGATTTTATAAATGCAATCTACAATTTAAAATGTATTAATTTAAGAAAATTAATGCAATAAAAACATTGTAATATTATTTCGACCGATTTACTACGTGGGAATTGTATATGTGGTAAAAAGCTTTTATACACTAATTTTTACTAATACATATTTAGAGTTAGGTTTTTTCCAGGAGAGTTGGCCTTCTACGGTAATATTCTATGGTATTTATAATCTATTTCGGAAAGATGTAAAAATAAAGCACTACAGCTCCAAAACATGATGTACATAGGAAATTTAAACTATAGTTACATGAAGAAAAGCTTGATAGCAATTCTAATAAAATTTGTCGAATGAATATATTTTTATATAAATTATATTTTTCACGAATTTTATCGTTTAGTAATATTTTTAAGTGAATTATCGACGTGAGAGAGATGTAAGAACAAAATTTCATCAAGTTATCTTTTTATATTATATGGACACACAAAAAATTCCTAATTTGATGTAAAAATATGAAATACAGAGAAAACAAAACAATTTTTTTAGAAAAATTAAATAATATGCAAATAAAATTTTGAAAATATCAAAAATATATGCAATTTATAGCAAAATATACAATTTATGTATTTATAACAATATATGCAAAAATATGAAACAACAAATCGATGTCATTTTGTAGCAAATTCTTTGATTCGAAAAGAAAACTAGTTAAACGTTATTTTGAGTTACTGACTACAAACATGATTTTTTCTTGTGCAGCGTTGTATTATTTAGGGGAAAACAGAGTTGCATCACTAAAATTATTATACTTTAATGAAATCTACTTACGAAGTAGATTTCGTTTTGTTTAAGGAAATTTGACAAAATATATGAATAGTATTGTATTTAACTCTTTGCTTAATATTCATTAAGTTTAGTATATTTAGCATTAGTTGTATTAACGTATATCTGTTACATTTAAGCATTATACTCATAGCATTCTTTTGTAATTTGTGTAATCTTTCTAATTATGTTGTTTACGGCATGTATTTGTGATTGTGGAACCGTATTCGAAATGAGGAGTTACTATTGTATTATCGTTTGAAAAAACCTATTATTTTTATACCCTTCACCACCATCAGTGGTGATAGAGAGTATATATGTATAAGTTTGTCATTCCGCGTGTAACACCAAGAAATATTCATCTGAGACCCAACAAAGTATATATTTCTGGTTTCTTATCAAATTCTGAATCTATCTGTAACTGCCGTTCCACACTAGGAAACTTTTGTTGAGACTATTTTTTTAATTCTCTTTTGAAGTTTCCTTAATGTGTTGTTGTTGTACGAATGAGAAGAATAAAAAAACAAAACAATTTTCCGAATACGAGAAACTCCGTGCCGCGAGAGAGATGAATGATATTCTTTCTCTCACAAAAAATCAAAAGTTTCCTAAAAAGGTTTCCCAGTGTGGACCGACACTAACACGCTCATGTTAAAACTACAATTCAAGGTTTAAAAATTGAACAAAAATGTTGAGTAATATCATCAATTCAGAACGTCTTTATTATTTGTTTCGAAATTAATCACGCGGAATTAAAAATAAATTTACAAAAAATTGTGGTAATGTCTTTTTTGATGGGTCTGAACCAGAGCAAAACAATACACTATACAAAAGCACTACAACAATACAAAAACAACTTGTATTTTGTTTTTGTATTTGAATCAGACTAATGTCAAAAATGACATAAAAAAATGTAAACAAATACATTCTTAACATGTAAACAATAACATCTTTTGCCAAATAATAAAAGGTTTTCGAAAAGTGCCATGGTCAGAACGTATCCTTAGAATTCTGCAAAAAATGTTTTGTGTATAAACAAAAGTTTTTGTGTATATTAGTAATGCCCTTTTGCAGAAATGTCAACTACTATCTAATAGGGTGATCGATTATTCGATATTTTTAAAAAACCGGTTTTCGAATAGTTCGAATGGTTGACATTTCCAAAAAACAGTTCATATTTTTCAAAGTCAGAATATAATGGGTTTTTATTATAACCATAACAATAAATAAAAATTGTTAATTAATTAGGTAAATCAAAAAAGTTTAACCAAAGGTGTGTTGGAAAAATATACTCTAGTTCCTGGACTCCAACATTTTTAAAATTTAGAGGGCTGTATAATGATTTACTTCAAATTTTAATTTAAGTAATTTTTGAATACAAAGCAAATAAAAGTATTCGAAAAAATATATTTAAAGTTAATAAAAATTGAAATATATTATTGTTTTAAAACTTCACTTTACAAAGAAAGACAAATTAATTTTTTTAACAAGCCTAGATTGTCAATATTTGTTATGATTTTTTACAACAAACAAACTATTATCGATTAGTATGACTACCTATTTCGCTTTGTTTGGGACGAATATGATCTCACATCGAAGAATATACTAATTGGCCAGGAAAATGGGACTCCTGGTAGAATTCTTGCCGAATCCAATGAGAAACGAAATAATACGCGACACAATTCGGGAAAACTTAAAATTTAGTGTAAGCCAAGAAGTCTATGGACGCAATTTCACCCTTCGGTAGGCTATATAAAGCGAAAATGGTAAAGACATTTATGAAATGTCGTTCGTCCGGTAGGGAATTGTAACTACAAGCTCGAGGTCGTGCAGGGGAAATAATCGGTATCTACCACACAATAGACCTAAAACAATAAGCAATCCGCTTTTCTATAATTTACTCAGTTTTCTTTTTCCATTGTTTCTTATTATTAATATTTTAGTTTTTCCCTTTACAAACAAACCGTAACAGCTGTTTTATCAATATAAACATTTTTTTGGTGTGGTGAGTTATTTTTGTTTACAAATATGTGTTTCTGACGTGGAACAGACTCAAAAACTGATTTTCATTATTTACATTTTTTGATTAAAACCTATATAGAACTTTAAGTTGGAAGTGTAGAAATCGGATGAAATATTTTTTTGTAGATTTCATCGTTCTAGAGTGTATACTACAGCAACAAACTTTTATTACAAAAAATTTTATTGTGGAAGTATATATAAAATTATATATAACAGCTATCGGACGATCTTGTGCATTATTAAAACCTATATGAAACTTCATATGGAACTTAAGGGTGTGTATTATAATAACAAACTTTTTTTTACAAAAAAATATTACTATGGCCGTATATATAAAACGATATATAACTGCTAAGGACCATCTTGTGCACCATAGAAACATTAAGTTGGAGGTGTAGAACTCGGATAGCGTACATATTTTGTAGATTTCATCATAGATCTTGTGCACGATTAAAACCTATGTAGAACTTTAAGTTTTAAATATAGAAATCGGATGGCATAACTTTTTTCTGGACTTCATCGTTCTAAAAAACAACTTTTTTTTACAAAAATGTTATTAGGGCATTATAAAGAAAATGATAATTGCTATTGGATCTCGTGCACTATAAAATATATATAGAGCATTAAGTTGGAAATAAAAAAATCCGATGGCATACATTTTTTAGTGGATATCATCGTTCTTGGGGGAGTAATGCAGCAACAAACTTTTTTCACAAAAATCTTAATATGGCAGTATATAGATAATTATATATAACTACGATATTTTGCACTATAAAAACCTATATATAATTTTAATCTGAAAGCATAAAAATCGAATGGCGTAGTGGATTTCATCGTTCTAGGGAGTGTACTACAACATCAATCTTTTAAGAAAAAAAGTTACTATGAAAGTATGTAGAAAATAATATGAAACTGCTATCAAAAGATTTTTATCACGATAAAAATCTATAAGTATATAAAACACTATATTAGAAATATAGAAATAGGATGGCATATTTTTTTACTAAATATATTCATACAAAGTATAACAAGTAGTCCGACTCTTTGACAGCAGTACCTAACTCTAAGCATTTGTTAGTGAAAAAGTACCTAACTCTAAATATGGTTTAATAACAAAAATGTGTGTATTCTAAACATACAGAGTTTTATAAAAAAGTTACAATTTTAAATTTGTTGGAATTTTCAATACCAAAAATTTAAACTCTGTTTGTCAAATAAAATTCAACAACAATAAAAATGAAATGTCAATAAATTAACAAAAAAAATTTCCAGTTCATGAAAATTAAACAAAATTCTAAATTAAAAATGATTTAAAACTATGTATTTCAAAAAATTGCAGTTTTTTGTGGATAACTGCAATTTCGCGTACGATCCTTAAAAGTGGCCAAAAAAGTAAGTTAAACATTTGAGTGTTTTGACAAGTTTTAATTTCTCACAAGAGAGTCGAATTCACACGGCACTCGTAGATGTGAGAGAGTAATTTCCTATATGTGAGAGTCGGACTACTTGTTATACTTTTTCATCTTTTTCTATTATACTATGGCAGGATTTAGAAAATGATATATAACTACTATCCGATGATAAAAATCTATATCGTCCGATATAGATTTTTGAATTTATATATATTTAAGTTGGAAATATAAAAATCGGATGGCATACATTTTTTGTTGGATTACGTCGTTCTAGGAGGTGTACTACGACAACAAACTTTTTTTCATCAAAAATGTTACTATGGAAATATATATGTATAGAAAATTATATATAACTATTATCGGACGATCTTGTGCACGATAAAAACCTATATATAACATTAAGTTGCAATTATAAAAATCGGATTCCATAAATTTTTTTGGTGGATTTCATCGTTCTAAGGGGTATAACAACAAACTTTTTTCACAAAAAATTTTACTCTGGTAGTATATAGAAAATGATATATAACTGCTGATATATACTATATAGATAAAAATCTATATAGTACTTTAAGTTGGAAATATAAAAATCGGATGGCATACATTTTTTTGTGGATTTCATTGTTCTAGGCGGTGTACTACAGCAACAAACTTTTTTCTTCAAAAATGCTACAATGGAAGTGTATAGAAAATGATATGAAACTACTATCGAACGATCATGTGCATGTTAAAAATCTTTATAGAAATACAACAAATAGATCATGTTTCATAAAAAACTTGTTAATGATGGATTTTATCGCTATAAATTTCTTAAGCCAGTTATGAGCGTTAGTCATTTCCACACGTGGAATATATGTATATCGGGGATAATTTAAATTTTGGATCGATCCTCATAAAATTTAACAAAACGGTTTTGACACCTTGTTCATGTTTGCTATATAAGTATTTTTATTCCAATAATTGGTGTTAATATATTTTTCTTAAGGGGAACTTATATAGGAATATGGTCAATTTTGGACCAACCCTTGACTCTTTGATGAGTGTAGTGTCTTCCAAACGGTGATCTTAGCGATCTAGAAAGCGACCGGATCTCAAAATCTCTATTTTTTAGAGCTCATGTCTTTTCCGTCAAATATTTGATATGTGTGAGCTTTAGAGATAGACGTTCGTGAGCTTAACTAATTTCAAAAAATTAGTTTTTTATGTATGAATGAAAAATATTTATCTGAGACCCATCTGGATCCTTATCAAATTCTGAGCCGATTAAGCTATAGAAAGGAAGTCAGTTCCCCAAAAATATTCACTATTGTGCTAAGTAAAAGTAAATGCGAAATCATGTATTTATTGTTGCCGATATCATGGACCAGGATATCATTGGTGCAGAATTCATGATTAAACATGGCATTAAATTACTTATGGAACCAAATTTTATGATTTGGCGAAATGTTTGTTCTCCACATTGAACTTGCAAAGTGGATATTGGCAAGCAGAGATTGCAGACAAAGACAAAGAAAAGACAGCGTTTAGTGCTAGTGGTGGACTATGGCAGTTTAATGTAATGCCCTTTGGACTCTGAAATGCTCCAGCAACATTCGAGCGCTTAATGGAACAGGTATTAAAAGGACTTCATGGGAAGACATGCTTGGTGTACCTCGACGACATAATTGTAATGGGGAAGACTTTTGATGAGCACCTGAAGAACCTTGAAAAAGTCCTTAAAAGGATATCAGCGGCTGGACTTAAACTTTGTGTAAAGAAGTGTGCATTGTTTCAGAAGGAAGTTAAATATTTGGGGCATCGTGTAACAGCTGATGGAATATCAACAGATGAGGATAAAATAATTGCTGTAAAGGACTGGCCTTCCCGAAAAATCTCCACGAATTACGCAGTTTTCTCGCCCTCCGTACATACTACAGACGATTTGTTCCAAATTTTGCCAGTGTAGCTGCAAGCCTACATGAGTTGAATAAGAAGTCGCAACCAATCCAATGGAGTGAAGCACAAGAACAAGCATTCCAGAATCTCAAGGATCTATTATGTACGGCACCAATTTTGTCATATCCCACACCAGGAAAAAAGTTTAAAGTAGATAGCGATGCGAGCGGATATGGAATAGGCGGTGTACTTTCCCAAGTGGTCGATGGTACTGAAAGAGTCATCGGTTACTTCAATCGAACGCTTTTAAAGCCAGAGAGAAACTATTGCGTTACGCGACGTGAACTCTTAGCAGTAGTTGAGTATGTCAAGCACTACCATAAGTATCTGTATGGGCAACACTTCCAACTGAGAACTGATCACTCTGCCCTCCGGTGGTTGCTGCAATTTAAAGAACCTGAATGGCAACTCGCTCGTTGGATTGAACGCCTTCAGTCTTATGATTTTAGCATTGAGCACAGGGAAGATGGAAAACATGGTAATGCAGATGCTCTATCATATAGAATCCAATGAGGATTAGTCTGAAGCGCAAAGAAATGACCCCGTACTGCCAAAGATAATATCGGCTAAAGAAGATGGTAAAAGACCAGCCCGTAATGAAATATTTGCAGAAAGTCCATTAATGAAATCTTATTGGGCTCTAAGGAATAGTCTACAATGGCTGCCTGTGCCTGGCTGTGACGGTACAAGTGGTGGTCATCTTGGAGTGACGAAAACCCTAGAAAAGGTAAAACAACGGTTTTACTGGGTCGGTTGTCAACAATTGGTAGCCGATTGGATTTCAAATTGTCCACAATGCATAGCAGCCAAAGGACCAGTAAGAAGTCGTGGACAACTTCAACAGTACAACTCAGGTGCGCCATTTGAGAGGATTGCAATGGATGTATCAAGCTTTTTCCATGTTAGTGATGCCGGAAACCGTTACGTTCTAGTGGTTATGGATTATTTCAGCAAATGGCCAGAAGTGTATGCCATTCCCAACCAGGAATCTAGAACAGTCGTAGGCGTGTCTGTGATCAACTGGATATGTCGTTATGGTGTACCATTGGAATTACACTCGGACCAGGGCAGAAATTTTGAATCCGCTGTGTTTAAAGAAATGTGCGATTTATACGGAATAAGAAAAACGAGAACAACTCCACTGCATCCTCAATCAGATGGCATGGTTGAAAGATTCAGTCGCACACTGGAGGAATATTTGAGAAAAGTGGTTAGTGCACATTAGAAGGACTGTGATGAACTAATAATTTCTGCTGGCCTCCCGAACAGCCGTTCTCGACTCCACCTCTCGAACACCTGCAAAAATTATTTTTGGAACAGAACTCAAGCTGCCTTTTGATTTAGAATTTGGACACGAATAAAAATGACTAGTCATAAAATTAAGGCCAGATACGATCGAGCAGTAAATTCTAAAGGCTTTAGCGAAGGCGAGCTAGTACTACTGTATAGCCCTTAACGTAAAAAAGGTTTATCCCCCAAACTGCAAACCCACTGGGAAGGACCGTATGTGGTTATAAAGAAATTAAACGACGTGGTCTACCGAATACAGAAATATTAGAGCCGAGAAGCAAAATGAAGGTTGTACACGGTGAATCTGTGCCTATTCGAGACAAACAGGCTTAAGCGGGAGACAGTGTTACAAAATTGTATTTGCATTTTAATTAAACAGTTCTTAACGGCCAGTTGCAAGATTCATTATGAATGTTTCTAAACAACATTTGCTTAGAAACATTCTATTTCCGGAAACTTCTATATGTTAAAGTAACATTTTGTATGGCAACACTAAGCGAATGTTAGAACAATGCTGGAAGTGTGCGGAAGATGTCGCTGGAATATCATGGAAATGTCTGGAAGATGTTGACAAGGTATAAATAACGCCGGCAAGAGTCCAAATCAGTCGATGAGTTCAGTGTGAACGGTCAAAGTGTGCGGTACTCTAAGCGCAATAGTGAATTATAAAAATAAAAGTGCCTTGAATAATTGAGAAGCCGAAGTGAAATAGTAGGCAGTGACAATCTACTTAAAAATTGTGAAGGCTACTGAATATAGTAGTTACTGTGATCTTTGCTAAGCCTTTGGAGATTTGAGAATCCCATAGGAGGCAACTTGTATGAACATTTAAAATTAATTTTTTCCTGTGAATACAAGGGAAAAAGGAATGTTTTTTATTGGATTGATAACAAGTGAATATTTTTTGTGTTATCTGAATGTTATTCATCAGTGAAAATGGCTGACGACGATATAAACCCTAATAAAAGACAAAGGGTTGTATCTCCTGATGAGGAAATGCAGCGAATGCTTAGATTGAAAGATGAACAAATAGAAAAACTGCAAAAGAGAGTAGGTGAACTCGTGAAAATGATGCACGGTTCACTTTTTATGAAGCCCACACTTAGTGATGATGAGTTTACGGTTGGAAAATCAGCCTTAAATAAGAAATCTAACAATGGAAAGAAGAAGAAATCCCCTTCTGCTGGGGTAAACCAGAATGATGTAAGCCATGCTGAAGCCGCAGCTGGCACTGAAGATGTTAATGCTATGGATGATTATACCAGTGATTTTTCCTTGGATGTCCCAGCCTCTGAGGATGTTCCTGCTGTTGACGGAAGAGCTGACAATGCTGAAGCCCCTGGTTGCAGTGTAAATATGCAAAAGAAACCTGAAAATATAAGTAAGTCTATAAATATAACAATTGTAACTGCTTATAATATTAATGTTAAGGAAATGTCTAATATAATTGATAGGACCTTAGGTCATAGAAATTATAATATTAAATTAATGCGCAAAAATGCCACAAACATGGGGGTTTGCACTCTCGAGGACTTTGAAAGACTTAAGGTTTTACTCAAGGACCAGGGGGTTAACTACTATACCTACACGCCAAAGGCCAGATACGATCGAGCAGTAAATTCTGAAGGCGAGCTAGTACTACTGTATAGCCCATAACGTAAAAAGGTTTATCCCCCAAACTGCAAACCCACTGGGAAAGACCGTATGTGGTTATAAAGAAATTAAACGACGTGGTCTACCGAATACAGAAATATTAGAGCCGAGAAGCAAAATGAAGGTTGTACACGGTGAATCTGTGCCTATTCGAGACAAACAGGCTTAAGCGGGAGACAGTGTTACAAAATTGTATTTGCATTTTAATTAAACAGTTCTTAACGGCCAGTTGCAAGATTCATTATGAATGTTTCTAAACAACATTTGCTTAGAAACATTCTATTTCCGGAAACTTCTATCTGTTAAAGTAACATTTTGTATGGCAACACTAAGCGAATGTTAGAACAATGCTGGAAGTGTGCGGAAGATGTCGCTGGAATATCATGGAAATGTCTGGAAGATGTTGACAAGGTATAAATAACGCCGGCAAGAGTCCAAATCAGTCGATGAGTTCAGTGTGAACGGTCAAAGTGTGCGGTACTCTAAGCGCAATAGTGAATTATAAAAATAAAAGTGCCTTGAATAAATGAGAAGCCGAAGTGAAATAGTAGGCAGTGACAATCTACTTAAAAATTGTGAAGGCTACTGAATATAGTAGTTACTGTGATCTTTGCTAAGCCTTTGGAGATTTGAGAATCCCATAGGAGGCAACTTGTATGAACATTTAAAATTAATTTTTTCCTGTGAATACAAGGGAAAAAGGAATGTTTTTTATTGGATTGATAACAAGTGAATATTTTTTGTGTTATCTGAATGTTATTCATCAGTGAAAATGGCTGACGACGATATAAACCCTAATAAAAGACAAAGGGTTGTATCTCCTGATGAGGAAATGCAGCGAATGCTTAGATTGAAAGATGAACAAATAGAAAAACTGCAAAAGAGAGTAGGTGAACTCGTGAAAATGATGCACGGTTCACTTTTTATGAAGCCCACACTTAGTGATGATGAGTTTACGGTTGGAAAATCAGCCTTAAATAAGAAATCTAACAATGGAAAGAAGAAGAAATCCCCTTCTGCTGGGGTAAACCAGAATGATGTAAGCCATGCTGAAGCCGCAGCTGGCACTGAAGATGTTAATGCTATGGATGATTATACCAGTGATTTTTCCTTGGATGTCCCAGCCTCTGAGGATGTTCCTGCTGTTGACGGAAGAGCTGACAATGCTGAAGCCCCTGGTTGCAGTGTAAATATGCAAAAGAAACCTGAAAATATAAGTAAGTCTATAAATATAACAATTGTAACTGCTTATAATATTAATGTTAAGGAAATGTCTAATATAATTGATAGGACCTTAGGTCATAGAAATTATAATATTAAATTAATGCGCAAAAATGCCACAAACATGGGGGTTTGCACTTTCGAGGACTTTGAAAGACTTAAGGTTTTACTCAAGGACCATGGGGTTAACTACTATACCTACACGCCAAAGGGACGGAGACCATACTTTATGATTATTGACGGTTTATCGGGGACCTATACCGATGACGATGTGAGGGAGTATTGCACGGGACTCGGATATATCGGCCTTCTACGAGGTATGATATATTCTTCGTTGTCGTGTATACATGAGGAAATATAGGAGAGGGCTCATCACGCAATGTTTTAACTGTCAGAGATTTGGACATATGTCAACAAACTGCCAGATGGTCTATAGATGTGTAAAGTGTGTCGCGTCTCACGGACCGGGCAAATGTAGTGTTCCCTCGAAGGGGGAGAATAATGGGGAGACATTGGTGACTGTTCCAGTGACTGGTCAGATCATTAGGAAGGTAGGGCTTCCGGTTAGATGTGCGAATTGTGGTGTAGAGGGACATGTGGCCAGCTCTAAGGACTGTCCGCGCTGATTCGAACTACTACGCAAGATACAGAAGAAAGGATCCTCGCGCGGGGAGAACAGAGGACAATGCCAGTTTGCTATGGGAGGTGCCGTGAGACCCGGATTCTCATATGCCTCTGCTGCTTCTGGCATGCCTGCAAACACCAATCGGGGAGTTTCCTCTTCATTCGAAGGTACCACTGCAGGCCCTGGACCCAATATTACTGATGCGATATCGCAATTTAATACAGTTGATAAAGACTGCAAACGCTTCTTTGGAGGTGGATTGCTAGATTGCCTTGGTAAGATTGGTGGATTTGCTCGAGAGTACCGTGGACTTAAGAATGACGAGGAAAATTCTAGAGCTTTGCTCGGTATGCTTATGACGCTTCAGCACAATGGCTAGGACAGTGAAATGCATTTTTATTAATGTGAATTCAGTTGTCTCTCGACACAGAAGGCACTATTTGAAACTCTTTCTGAACCTGACGTCTTACTTATGGCCGAACATGGTCTTAGACCATGTCATTAGCTGGACATTGGGGGTTATTTGACGTTTCGACAGAATAGACAATCTGGACATGGAGGCACAGCTGTATTGGTCAGGGATACTCTTTCTTGTGAAAGGATATACCTTGATACAGGATCAGTTGAGAATACGGCAGTACGGATTCATAGAGTGAATGATCGCGCTATGACAGTGATCTCGTTATATCGAAGACCGCAGGGTACACTTTCGGTTACGGATCTTGGACCAGTGATCGATCTCGTCAGTGAGGGTGGCGTGGTAATTGGGTCTGACCTGAATACCCGGCACTGGAGGGACTCTATCACTAACACCAGTGGTCGAATTCTTCACGACCTTCTTTCTGTGAATCCACCACTTTTGACAGGGAACGGTCTCACTACTCTTGACTATGAGTCTGACCACAGGGCAGTTGAGATCATTTTTGGGGTTGATGACTGCATTGGATTAAGCCGACTAGATTTGACTATAACAAAATGGACAAGGAACGCTTCAATACGATTTTGACTAGACGACTTGACGGGTATATCCTCCCGCAAAATAGGAATGTCCCGAAGCGGAGATAGATACTTGCGTCGATGGAATGACTCAGGCTTTTAAAACAGCCATGGATCTTTCTATCCCAAAGGTATCTATAGGCCGAAGGGGACTTCTGACCATATTCTTGGCTTTATTGCCGAGAAGAAAAGACTCCGACGGATATTGCGGGGATGTGAGGACCCGGGAAGATGTAATATATTGAAGGCTGACATACGGAACCTTGATCGGATAATACAGGGGGCAATTGCCGAAGTTGAACGCGGACATTGGGAGAACTTCCTCGGCAACATACAGATTAATGACAAGACGTTTTGGAGAATTAGGACTGCTGTCAGATTGAACAGACGTAATACAATCAAGAACTTAACTGACCCAAGGGGTGCTTTAATATCTGGTGACGAGATGAAGGCTGATCTGTTAGCAGATCAATTTGACAGGATACATCGAACTGGACAGAATATGGGTACTGACTCATTTACTACGACTGTGAAGGATAGGGTGGCTTCTTTGGGACAGGATGGACCACTGACAAACTTTGGGGGCAATACCCTTGCGGACGGTACTGACCCGGATGGACTCGGTTTTATTCGGGCCGAGACTGTCGGTGATGCTCTGGGGAAAAGATCCAATAAAAAATCTAGTGGATTGGATGGAATCCCCGACTTTGTTTTGAGGAAAACACGCCGTAATACCTGGCGTTTTCTGGCAGTGTTGTTTAACCACTGCCTGTATATTGGGTATTTCCCCAGGGCATTTAAAAGGGCACTCATAGTCCCAATTCTGAAACCGAAGACTGACCCAAGGCAGTGTACCAGCTATAGGCCGATATCACTCCTATCCCCTTTCGGCAAATTACTCGAGCATTTTGTTCTGACTAGAGTGGTGAATGACTTGACTGAGGGCAACGATAGGACGTTTGCTGTAGGAGTGGGAGACTCCAGATCGGGTGAAAGGACTGTGACTGCCGGAGTACCACAGGGTTCATTATTGGGCCCTGTACTGTACAATGTCCTTATGAGCGATATCCCAGCGCCACCTAATGGCGAGCTTCTGCTCCTTTATGCAGATGATATCCTCATAGTGGCAACTGGACCGAGGGCTAGGACTGTTAACGCGCGTATGAATGTGTATTTGTCGGAACTCGCGGGATACTTCACCAAGTGGGGACTACGTTTGAATGTCTCAAAGTCGGTCGCCGTGATTATAAAGGGTCGGCGAAAATACCTGTATCCGAACAGTAGGTCATTCATTCCTTCTCTTAGGATTGGAAATTAGTGGCTTCCTGTATCGGACAGGATGAAATACCTTGGTGTGGTGTTCCACGAGAACTTCGAGTTCTACCGCCACATCGACCATATCCTTGAGCGGACTAAGCGCACATATGCAGTGTACAGGGGTATACTTGGTCATGGAAGGGGTCTTGATAGGAGAGTAGGGTTGCTACTTTATCGACAGATAATCCGTCCTCTCATGTCCTACGCCTTTCCTGTCTGGTTCAGAATATCTTCTGCACAGATGGAACGGCTTAGGTATGGGAGAGAGGAATTTTAGTGGTTTGTCTGGGTCTGAAACGCAGGCGTGGACCAGATGGGATTTGGCGCAGGCCTTCTTGTAGGTCGATTTATAGGGCGATTGACTTTGAGAGAATCTATGCTTTCATGGTCAGGTCGGGTATCGCATCTCTGCAAAAGGCTCGATCCCTCGGGAACAATCTTATCCAGGGATGTTTTGAGGGAGCGGGAGATCTGGGTGCTGTCCGAACATCGCGGTATATGTCCCCGGTGGATCTTCTGAATTTAAGGGAAGCAGGTCTTCTCTTCGAGGGTGCAAACCTAATGTTCTATCATAGAAGGATAGAACACAGTATACAATAGGTCAAGGACCTAAACTATTGTAAATACTTTTTTCCTTTCTCTTTATCTTTTGTAAATAATTTCTCTATCTTTGTACATATTTTTTATTATAGTTTTAAGAATTTATTTAATATTTAGCTCATAAGTTATATATCTCCTTTTTCTTCCTTTTTTTTCGGAGAATATTTTAATGAGAATCCTATTTGATATGGAAACTTTGAAAGGATGGATTCTGTGGTCAGACTGCAAATCCTTTAATTTAAATGATAAGTCCCACTTGAATACCTAGTATGTAGGAAAAAGTATATAATTTAAATTAGTTTTAAGCAAACATGTATAAAAGGAATTTTCGGAAATAAACATGAACTTGAACTCCAAATCAGTCAGTCTTATATAAAACGTCGTTAAGTAAAGTTAATAAAGTCAAGTGTGCTATCGAGTACTATATAACTTGTATTGTTATATAAAAATGTTTGTGTACGAAGCGTAAATAAAGAGTTGTTGTAATTAAAAAACTAATTGGCGCTTTTATTTGCAATAAAAAGAATCCGGTTTATTTCAAAGGGAAATAAACAAACGTTTTAAAAGGTTAAACGTAACAATATAGTAGTACATATAGGCGAAACTGAAGCGGTTGTCAAACAAAAAATCTTATTCTCTTCACCCAGATGAGCCCTGAGTGAATAAAATAAACTTGTGAGAACTAAACGCACTCACAAAAATCTTCAAATTTTCTTCGCAAAATTGCAACGATTTGTACCCTTCACCTTCGTGAGAAGGGTATATATAAGTTCGTCATTCCGTTTGTAATTTCTATAATATAATTTTTTGATCACTAAAATGCATGAATCAGTGTTGCCACTTGCAATATTTTGAATTTTATTTACATTACATTTAATCTAAAAATAATAATAATTTTAGATATTTGCTTGTTAAATTTTAGTTATTTTTATAAAAAATATAAATAATTAAATAAATAACTATAACAATAAACATATATATTATTAAACAAAATAATAAAAACAACATATAATAATCATAAATATGGCAACACTAATGAAAAATGTCGCACGCCTTTTGAGTCTCCATCTAAACTGTTATTATTTTACGTAGGACATTTAAAAAAAAATAGAGAAAAAAACCTGCGAATGTCCCCTCAGCTAAAAGTGGTCTAATAACCTATTTATAAATACATGAAATCTAGTAGATTTCCTTTAAAATCTGGACCGTTTACGCTTACTATTTTTTGGCATTTAGGAAGATTTCATTTTTTCTAATACTCTTGAAATTGTGTTTGATATAAAAAGATAGAAGGAAAAATGGAATATTTATTAATATTTTATTTATAATATAAAATTAGATATAAAAAAATAGTACTACCTTTTATTTTAAATAAAGTTTTCATTCATGTTTTTCAATTTATTAAAATTTTTTGGACATTTTAATTTTAATCTTTCTCTTTTTTCCTGTATTTCTTAGTATTATTGAGGAAAAAACAAAGTTGCATCACTAAAAAATATTAGCTTTGAGTAGATTTTAACGAAATCTAGTTACGAAGTAGGTTTTGTTTTGTATGGAAAATCTACTTAAAATCAGTTAGATTTGGCTCGAAATCTCATAAGTAAAATAATAATAATACAAAAATTAACGTCCAGAAAATAAAAATGTATTTTTCACTGACATACTTATATATAACCCTTCACTTTCGTGAGAAGGTTATATATAAGTATGTCATTCCGTTGTAATTTCTTTAATATAATTCCGACCGACCCTATCAAGTATATATATTCTGGATCCTTATAGATAGCGGAATCGATTAAGCCATGTCCGTCTGTCTGTTGAAATCAGTTTTTAGAGGACCCCAGATATCGGCGGAATCCGAAACTTTAATAATTCTGTTAGACATGCTTTTGAGAAGATCGCTATTTAAAATCAGCAAAATCGGTCCATAAATAACGGAGATATGAGCAAAAATACGAGACAACCTCTGAAAACCAAAACTTTAATAATTCTGTTAGACATGCTTTTGAGAATATCGTTATTTAAAATCAGCAAAATCAGTCTATAAATAACGGAGATATGAGAAAAAATCCGAAACAACCACTGAAATTTAAAAAAAGACATATTTTTTATGCTTTGTTAAAAAAGCAACAACAACACTATGAATTGGAACAAGTAAGAGTTCTATATTCGGCTGTGCCGAATCTTATATACCCTTCACCATGATGTGTTAAAAAACAGTCATTACGAATATTATTACAAAAAAAATCAAAAAATACCAATTGTAGCCCATTTTATACGATCTAAATTAATTAACTTCATATTTCTAGGTTCAATATTATAGAAATTTTAAAAAGTACCTTTTGAAGAACGAAAAAGTACCAAAAACTTCCCTTATATGGGTTCCCACTTTATCTATGCTCTACATAATGTGTCTAGGTTCAATATTATAAAAAGTTCAAAAAGTGCCTTTTGTAGAACGAAAAAGTACCCTTTTATGTATTCTGGAATAATCCGGGCTCTACATACTTAATATCATTTTTCTAGGTTCAATATTGTAGAAAATTCAAAAAGTACCTTTTGTAGAAAGAAAAAGTACCTAAAAGTCTCTTTTTGCAAGTTCTTACCTAGTCAAGGACCAACATGCTAAATTTCATACTTCTAGGTTCAATATTATAGATATTTCAAAAAGTACCTTTTGAAGAACGAAAAAGTACCAAAAGTCCCCTTTTATGTGTTCTGGGCTAGTCCGGGCTCTACATACTTAATTTCATGTTTCTATGTTCAATATTGTAGAAAATTAAAAAAGTACCTTTTGTAGAATGGAAAAGTCCCTTTTTATAGGTTCTTACATAGTCAAGGTCCTACATGCTAAATTTCATGTTTCTACGTTCAATATTTTAGAAAATTCAAAAAAGTACCTTTTGTAGAACGAAAAAGTACCAAAAAAGTCCACCTTTATAGGTTCTTACCCAGTCAAGGCCCTACATGCTAACTTCATGTTTCTAGGTTCAATATTATAAAAAATTCAAAAAGTAACTTTTGTAGAACGCAAAAGTACCAAAAAGTCCCTTTTTATAGGTTCTTAACTAGTCAAGGTCCTACATTCTAAATGTTATGTTTCTAGGTTCAATATTAAAGAAAATTCAAAAAGTTCCTTTTGTATAACGAAAAAGTACAAAAAAATCCCTTTTTATAGGTTCTTACCTAGTCAAGGTCCCACATTCAAAATTTTAATGTTTCTGGGTTCAATATTTTAGAAAATTCAAAAAAGTACCTTTTGTAAAACGAAAAAGTACCCAAAAAGTCCCCCTTTATAGGTTCTTTCCCAGTCAAGGCCCTACATGTTAATTTCATGTTTCTAGGTTCAATATTATAAAAAATTCAAAAAGTAACTTTTGTAGAACGCAAAAGTACCAAAAAGTCCCTTTTTATAGGTTCTTAACTAGTCAAGGTCCTACATGCTAAATTTCATGTTTCTGGGTTCAATATTATAGAAAATTCAAAATGACCTTTTGTAAAACGAAAAAGTACCAAAAATGTCCCCCTATATAGGTTCTTACTCAGTCAATGCTAATTTCATGTTTCTAGTTTCAATATTATAGAAAATTCAAAAAAGTACCTTATGTAGAACGAAAAAGTACCAAAAAGTCCCCTTTAATGTGTTCTCGTATAATCCGGGCTCTACGTACTTAATTTCATGTTTCTAGCCAATACCAACGTAACATCATATTTATTCTTTGATTTGTGTATATAAACAAGAAACCACTATAACAACAAATTTACCGTTTGATACTGTGTTTTGTTTTTGTTTATTGTTTTGTACAAGCATGCACTAAAAATGTAAATTTTTCATGAAATTTTCAGAGGTGGTCTCGGATTTTTACTCATATTTTCGTTATTTATGGACCGATTGGACTGATTTTAAATAGCGTTCTATTCGATCGTATTTCCAATAGTATTATTGAAAATTCGGATCTCACAGATATCTGGGGTCTTCTGAAAACTGATTTCAACATACACACAGACAGACAGACGGACATGGCTAAATCGACTCCGCTATCTATAAGGATCCAGAATATATATACCTTATAGGGTCGAAAAATTATTTTATAGAAATTACAAAGGGAATGACAAACTTATATATACCCTTCTCACGAAGGTTTGGGGTATAAAAAGATGTACATGTGTGTGTGTAGATGTTTATAGTTATATACTGCAGTGTATTTTGTTTTGTATGTTTGGATGCTGTTGGTTTCATTGAGTTGTGTATTTTCTTTTTTACTTTTGTTTTCTTTTTGTGAATTCTGTTCGTATATTTGGATGTAGGTTGGCGTTATTGCGTTGCTTATTTTGTTTTTCGTTATGTATGTTTAGATGTCTGTTGGTTTAATTGCCTTGTGTATTTTGTTTTTTATTTCGTTTAGCGTTGTTGTTTATTATGTTTTCCTGTTGGTGTAATAATAATGTAGTCGGAAAAAATTCAAAATTATAAAACTAATATGTTTAAAATACATTATGGTGAAGGGTATATAAGATTCGGCACAGCCGAATATAGCACTCTTACCTGTTTATTTAGTACCTTTTGAACAACCCCTACAAACATTTTCTATTGCAGAAGTTACCCGTGTGAAGCTTCCAAACGTGCTAAAAGCTCGACAGCGATGTTGCGGAAGTATAAGAATTATTATCACCAGTCTGGAAGAACCGATGCCGAGCTGGGGAACGTCTAAGAGTAAAGTGGAAGATATTTCTGGAAGACCCGCAGAAGAAACTTCTAGATGACTCTTCTAGATGTGACTAGGAAGTCACTTTTTGAAGTGACTACTTAGTATCATCTAAAAGTGTTCCTATCTTATCTTCTAGAAGATGAGTTTTCTTTTCTTCTAGAACAAAAGTATTATTTCTTTCTAGAAGAAGAATATTCTCTTCTTCTAGAAGATGAGTATTCTCTTCTTCTGGAAGATGAGTTTTCTCTTCTTCTATTTGTCTATTTGTATACTCACCAAGATAAAATCTATAAAAATAAATCTAAATAAAATGAAATTTTATAGTTTTTATTGAAATAATTGAAATTAAAATAGTAGAATAAATAATTGATTTAACAACTAATCTAAAAAAAGTAGTATATGTACATACATTAGATCGACTCACAAAAAATGGTGCATGAGTTAACCCCCTTAAAATATTTTCTGTTATGTAATATGATGTCAAATGTACATACATGTGTATCAAAAATTTAGAATTATTACCTTATAATAAGATCTTTTTCAGGAAATCTTTATTGATTTCCCACTGTTGGCTGGTATACTTCCAAAAATTGTAAAATGTTGGACTCTAAAATATTTTTGTAGTTCTTCATAAATTTTATGATCAATCCATCAAATTGTAAGAGTTATATTTTGGAACGCATTAATCCTTCAACGAAATAAACAAAAATAGTGTAATAATTAATATTGAATATACATACTTTTGTATTTATTGAAATTAGACGAGCCCTGAGAGAATAAAACAAACTTGTGAGAACTAAACGCACTCACTAAACATCAAATTTTCTTTGCAAAATTGCGAGGATATTACCACTTATTAGTTTTTCTTATCACTTAAACTTAATGTTTATTAATTTTTTCAACACTTTTCATTTATTTAAAACCCCGAAAATAATTTGAATTTTACAAACGAAAAAAAAAAAATATTTTTTATTCTTTGACATTTTATTTTAATTAAAATTTAAAAATGAAAAGCTGTACTTTTTAGTATTGAAAATTAAAAAAGTATTTTACATACTTTTTTTAATTCAACAAAAAAAAAAAAAATAACAAAAAGACGTGTTTATAATATGTTTTGGGATAAAATATCTTTTCAAAAAAAATAATTAAATAACTAATATTTTTATTCACTGCCATATAAAATTTCATTAATAACACATAAAGAATAACGTCAAAAAAATACATTTTTTATTTAGTACCTTTTGACCAACTGTGTTTATTTTTGTGCTTCTACTAATACATTCTCACCAGTTAGGTCTTTGACAGGGGACTTAGGTCCTTGACAATTACTTTCGCCTATATACTACTATATGATCATTACATTTCAGATCTATTTTTTTACATTTTCTGCAAATAATCGACATTTTTAATAAGACTTATATAACTTACCAGATCCCTTTTTTATATATTTTATTCTGTTAGAAGTATTTTAATAGGGGGTTACTACTTTCTAAAAAAATAAAATAATTAAAAATTAATTTATTTGAATTATAATTTATTTATTTTGAATCAATAAAACTTTACCTTTCATGAACACTTTTTAAATAACTTGGAATTAAACCGTCTATAAAGATCTGAAATTACTAAGTCATGGATTATTTTTAAAATTATTTACAGTCACTAACGATAGAAACATATTAACGATCCTAAACGGGATATTGCTTTTGACACTAATACTGCAATATTATTTTTTGTTTGCTCTCTTCTAATTAAGGACTTATACACTTTCAAAAACTTAAGAATATTAGTATCATATAAAGGTCATTGAAAGAGCTGGTGTTAATAACTAAAAAAGTACCTATAATTAGAATAATTAAATCCAAATCTATATGAAAATTAATAAAATTGTATTTAAAAAATGTGGTTTTTAAAATATTTGATTTTAATATTAAATATCTTATATAGAAGTGATATAAACATACAAATTAAGATACAATATATTTTGTTATTGTAAAATGTGTGTTCTCACCCAACTTTCATTCGGACGTCACTAAAGCGTATACTTCGAGATGAAAAAAATTCAACAGTCATGGTTTGTTGTTTAAGGAAAATGGATGCACTCTTCTAACCATCATCCGGAAGTAACTTAAAAGTATATTTCTAGAAGACGAAAATTTGAAATCAATGTATTTTGTTTTTGTAAAATGTGCGTTCTCGCCTGACAATTGTCCAGAAGTGTTTCTGACGTGGCGTCTGGGGTGATGCGCAATAGCTTTGTCTTTTAAATGTTTGAAGGAACTGTCTTTATTTTTGTGCTTCTACTAATACATTCTCACCATTTAGGTCTTTGACAGCGGACTTAGGTCCTTGAGAATTAGTTTCGCCTATATACTACTATATGCATTTTGATGAAATTTTTTTCGATTGGTCCATAATTTGTCATATCTTCCATACAAGGTCCCCTCCAGAAAACCCCTTAAACGCAAAAAACTCATTACTAATAAAGATATCAAATGTTACTGTGAAATTGGTCATAGCATAAATATTACATACATTCTTATACCCCTTTTACACATATACGAAATCTAGTACTTATGAGATTTCGAGCCAAATCTAGTTAATTTTAACTAAATTTCACATACAAAACAAAATCTACTTCGTAACTAGATTTCTTTAAAATCTACTCAAAATCTTGTTGTTTTTAGTAATTTAACCCTGTTTTCCAAAATAATGCTAAACAAGTAAGAGTGTTATATTCGGCTATGCCGAATCTTTTATACCCACCATTAAATAACTGCCATATAAATGAACTTTGATATTTTGAATATTTTATTATTATATATCGATATTAATGAGAACATCAGTATTTTTAAGCCAGTACTGAGCTTTAAAGTCATTTCCTGAAGGGACCTTATGTGGGGGTCGCGTCAATTATAGACCGATCTTCGTAGAGAGCGATCTTGGTTCCTACAGGTCATGTTTATATCGAATTTCATCGCTTTACTCGTTTTTTTTAGCCCAGTAATTAATTTTTTGATGGGGACATTATAAGGGGGTAGGTCAATTAAGACTCGATCCACATAAAATTAAGTTAAGAGTTTTTGACTAGCAAGGAACTTAATTGAGTCGAATTTTATTACTATACTCGTATTTTTAAGCCAGTAATGGGCCTTAAAGTATTTTTCTGCTAGGGACCTTATGTTGGGGGTAGGGTCAATTAAGGCTTGTTCCACATAAAATTTGATAAAGAGATTTTGGCTTGTGAAAAACTTACTTCTGTGAAATTTCATCGCTATACTCGTATTTTTAAGGCAGTAATGAGCATTAAAGTATTTTTATGGAGGGGACCTTATATGGTGGGTAGGGTCAATTATAGACCGATCCAAATAAAAGTGGAAAGGTTTTGGATCCTAAGATTCATACTTATGTCAAATTTCTTTGCTGTACTTCATCGCTATTTCGTTTGTCTGAGCCAGTAATGAGCGTTAAAGTCATTTTCTAAGGGGGACCTTATATGGTGGGTCAATTATGGACCGAACTACAAAAAATTTCATAGAGAAGTTTTGGCCAATTATGGTCCTATATCCACCATAATGCAGAATTATTTTGCAGACGTCAAAAAACTGATCTATGCGAAATTTTGTGATATTTGCTTCATAAACAACGAATTTGTGAATATTTGAAGCTATTTATACAATATTCCGGGGAGTACATTTGTATGGGGACTATGTGAAATCGTTGACCGATTTTGCCCATTTTCAATACCAAACATTTCTGATCAATAAAATATATTTTGGGAAAATTTCATCTCAATATCTTTTATTTTGTGGGCGCTATCGTGCCAACAAAAGACAGACGGACGGACATAGCTAGATCGTCCTAGAATCTTACGAGGTCCCAGAATATATATACTTTATGGGGTGTTAGGGCAATATTTCGATGTGTTACACACGGAAATGACAAAATCAATATACCCCCTCCCCCCATATTTTTTGATGGTGGGTATAAAAATACGACGCTGCATAAGAAAAATAAAAGAAACTAAAATATATTAAAATATCTACAAAATTTTTATAAAATGAAAAACATGAATGAAAAGTTTATTTAAAATAAAAGGTAATATTATATTTAAATATAAATTTTTTTCTAAATTTTCAATTAAACACAATTTCAAGAAATATTATCAAAAATTATGTTTTTGAACATGAAAAATATGTAGGAAAACGAGTCGAATTTGAATTCTTTTTTGAAAAAACAGGATGTGTTTCAAAAAACACGAAGGTGTGAACGTAGTATAAACGGTATAGATTTATAAATAAATCTAGTAGATTCCGTGCATGTATAAATGGGGTATTGGATACGTTCATTGAATCATAGTTTTCATAAAATCTGCCTTGTCGTGCACATACCTGAAACATTTTTAAAATTGCATGTCAACTTACCACAAAATTTAAATATAAAAATTCGCGTATTTCTTTTAATTTAAAATTAAATTGATTTTATTCCCTGGAAAATTTAAATTATTTTTATGTTTGAAATATTTTTCAAATGTTTGCAATTTTTATTGGAACAAAATGTATTAAAATAATATTAGTTAACGTTCAAAGGTAATTTCATATAAATTTAAAATTTATAAACGTTAGGAGTTAACGTGTAAAATTATACAAGTTATTTTAACGTCGATAAAAGTGCTACCAAATCAAAAATACAAATATTAATGTTTTCATGTCAAACAAAAGAAAAACTTTTCCAAGAAATTATAAATAATTTCAAGATTTGGCATTACCAAGTCAGGTAATGTTCGTTTTATTGCTAACTTTAAGTGTTAACACTCATTGATAGCAACAAAACACAACTATTATAAAATATGATATCATAATCGCCCTAAAAATATAATACCGTTTTCGCTGTCATATCGTTCTTTGATTTATTGGGCATTTACATTTTTATACAATAATTGAATATAAAAGAATTTCTAATTAAGGTTCTATAGTTGAAACGAAAAGTCGACTTTTCGACTTTTTTCATTTAGTTAAAAGTCGACTTTTTGCATTTATTGAAAAGTCGATTTTTCGACTTTTTCATTTCATTAAAAGTCGACTTTTAGACTTTTTGACTATAAGTATTTTATAAATAGTCCACTTTTTTTCGACTTTTTCCGACTTTTCGATTTTTTTTACTATTTTCGACTTTTTCCGACTATTTTTTGACTTTTTTCGAGTTTTTCCGACTACTTTAGAGTTTTTGACTTTTTTCCAATTTTTTAAAATTTTCGACTATTTTTGAAAATAAAAAGTGAGTGTAGGGAAAAAAGGGATTTATTCTCATTAGCGTGGGAATTTTTCAAAAACATCTCAGGCATCACTGTTTCAAACGCTATTACCAGGATGCACTAACACAAAGTATATATAACCTGTGGCACTAAGTAAGGTGAAATCATCAAGGCGGCTGATTTTATTTGTTTATTGTAAAAGTGCTTGGGTTTTGTCAAAAATAATTTATTTATTTTTATTCTAACATAAAAATTAAATTTGTGTTTTCAAACGAAAAAAATATTCAAATCAAAAATTATGAATTTGAATTATGCTGATAAAAGGGTTCCAAATGAAGAATATCAGATGAAGCACCAATAAGACGTTGTCCTTCTGCATATACAATTTAAATGCAACAACCGGTTTTATACGTTATATTGTGAAATACACAACAAATTTTCTTTCCAATATTTATTATTTTTCAATTTTAGAAATTTCATTTTGACAAAACCCATACTCTAAACAAACATAAAATATTGTGTTTGTTGCGGTTGTTGCATAAACGCTCTCACCTTACTTATTACATCATGGCTATCAGTGTACACTTAATAAGGTAGCCTCGTCCGCACAGCTGATCATCAGCTTTTACAATCTTATCTGTCAAAATTCCTGTTTGTTTACATAGAAAAAAAAATCGCAAAAGGTGTAAAAATTTTAAAAAGTGAAGAAAATTATGGTTTTAAAGGAGTTTTCTAGGTCAATCGTGATTAAATGTCTTTGTTATCCTTCTCTCTTGATAAAAAAAGAAAATCTTTAGCTCCGGCATACGTTCCAAATCAGTTTCAACTATTTTTAACACGACCAATCACTTTTCACAAAAAACACGTTTAATTCGGAAAATTGGTCTTCCCAATAGATATAGTTATGATTTTCAGACATTCCACGTTTAATTAATATAATATATTAATATTAATAGTTAAAAATTTAAATAATTGCTAAAAACTCATATTTTTATTGTGTTTATTTGTTGCTTTTTCATTCTACACACACAGCTTTTTTTGACAGATGGGATTATTCTACAATAACAAATCGCCTGTTGTTTTTGTATTGTTGTATTCTTGTAGCGACGAGGCTACCTTATTAAGTGTACACTGATGGCTATTACTGTTGTCAACTAATCAAATTGTTTTGTTAAAGAACACTTCATCTATTTTTATTAGCAAAATGAATTTTGTATTTTATCGGTTTCCTAAAACGTATTTTTTTAATATTTTTAAATTGAGAGCAAATAAATTTAAAAATCTTTGTGAAAATAAAAAAGTGTATAATAATGTATTAAATCGTAAAGTATATGGCGACGCTTTGTTTATTACTTATTCCGTTAGTATATTGGGTTTGTTTAAAAGTGATGAGGAAACGCCGGAAAATAAGTTAATTACTACTATCAAAAGATCAATTTTGTGCATTCAGCGGGAGCAGTACGACAAAGCTGAACAAATGTTACATTTAGCCTTAAGAATGTCACAAGATTTACAAAGTAAAGATGGTATTATATATGTGTATGACATAATGGCAAATTTAGCTATGGAAAGAGAACAATACAAAAAAGCTGAAAGATTATTTGCTGAAGTTATGCGACGACTATTAGGTGACGGTCTATCTGAAGAGAATACAAAGGTATATTATTTACTTTATTAGTACCGATATACATAAATAGGAACAACTACCAAAACAATAATTTTGGACTCAAAATTTTTGCTTTAATATGAGATTATATTAGGATTGTAATAAAATTGTCTACAAATTGTTAAATTTTTATATTTTTGCAAAATGGCTCTATTTTTTGTCACACCATTTTGTATTTTAAAATTTCATTATAATTACGAATTCACAACTGTTCAATACAAAATTTCAATAAGTTTTTCCAACTCAATTCTTCATTGGAGGAATTTTAAGTAAAAAAACTTCGAAAGATGAAGTGGCTCTTTTTTTCGGAACATCACTGTATGAATTATATATACATAATTAACATTTTTCATAGATAGATAGAAATTGCTTTGTATCTGTCATATGTAACATATTGTTAATCTGTACCACAATTTCGTAGTGTTTTAATTTTAACTACCGATATTATAAAGTAACGACAAATCTCTGTTGTATTAAAGAATTTATAATTCTGTAAGTTTTTAACGACTTTAGTATATTTTAACGACAGATATCGGTAAAATGTGAGAATGTCGGAAGTTTTGCATTGGAATATTTTCAAAATATAAAATTATTAACGTGAAATTTTTATTTGTCGTTACGTATGCGATACTTTTCGTTAACTATTAATTATGTTTTCGAAAATAATCGGTTAAAATATATTTAGAATTCGACGACAATTATTGTTAACTAATTAATTTTTACTATTTAATGACAAAATTTTGTAGTTAGAAAGTTAAACTAGACTAATAACTATTAAAAGGATAAGTTGACATTAAAAACAGTACCTATGGATTAAAATTATCAAATATTTTTACACCATTACTATTTGTTGAAATTACGGACATAAAAGTAAAAAAATTATCTTATCGAGGCTACCATTATAACTGGAAAGTTTAAGGGAATTGATCTATTGCTACCACGTATTCCTATTACCACATCGGAGATGCCATTCCATTTTAAGTGCCTGCAATTTCATATTAGCCTAGCATTTGCAATGGCGATTAATAAAGCCTAAGGTCAGTCCTTGCTAGTTTGTGGACTTAATCTAAAAAATCCATGTTTTTCACATGGACAGCTTTACGTTGCATATTCGCGAGTAGGAAAACCCTCAGATTTATATTTATACGCACCAGAGGGAAAAACAAAGAATATTGTGTATCGGCAGGCATTTGAATAAGAATTATTTTTTAATAATAAAAGTATGTATTAAATTTGAGAAATTATTGTCATCAAGTGGTATTATAATAAACCTTAAGAAAAATTTGATAATTTAAACTAAATAAATAAATATTTCAATTATTAGGTTTTTAATTTCTATTGGGGTAGCGAAGCACACCGGGTATTAGCTAGTAAAGTACAAAATATAAATGGTTGAAGTGTTGAGAAAAATATAAAAAATCAAAATTAGACTAATATGTTGGGAAATATTTGGCACCAATTGATTTTAATATATCTTGCCCATTTAGTTGAGAGTTTACGTTATTGAAAAATTTGATCCGAACTTCTTCGTTTAAACATTTCTGTTTAAAAAATATATTTATCGGTCAAGATATTTTTGTTTTGATATTTAAATCAAAAACAAAAAACAAATTCATCGTTTGTGATATTTATCAGTAAAGTTTGAAATTGTTTTTAACTTTTTTCATCAGATGAATAAAATATTAAACAACAAATATTTGAATTTTCTTACAAAAATTAATGAAGTACATGATTCGTTAAGTAGTTTAATCTAGTGAGGGAATGGATCATGCTTATTTTTTGTAAGCTACAGGTATTGAAAATATTTCTTTTAAAACAAATCATTGGATAGAAAAATGATTAAAAATAAAAATTGTTTTTGAAATTTATTTTAATAGAAATTTTTCGATTTTCATCATGAGGGATATTTATATTTGAAAATAAAAATTATTTTGATCTTTTTTCCAACAAATGAAAATTTATTTTCAACAAAAAAGATATTTATATGACAAAAATATTTAAAATAAAAAGTTTTCGGGCCCTTGGTTAAAAATTTAAATTAAAAAAAATTATCTGAAATTTTTAGAGATTTCAATTACGAATAAAACAAATTTAAAGTTTAAAGTATTGAGAAAAATATATAAACCAGAAATTAAGCCATAATATTGGAAAATATTTACAATGAATTATTTATACAATATTTTTATAGTTTTGGCCAAAAAACATGTTAGGCCAGACCTACATATGTATGCGCAATGGGAAGAAAACATAAATAAAAAGTACTTTTAAGTTTAAAATATTTAGGATATAGTTATATTTTTATATATATTATCTAATTTATAACACTTTTCGTTTCATTCACTTTTTTACAAATAGCAATACACAACTTAAAAATGACGACATAAACAATATTGATAATTTTCAAAATAAACCTTAACAACTTCTGCATTTATCTTGTTAAAAATAATCAGCTGTTAAGTGATGTACTTTATAAATGTTTTTGGTTTCTATCATAGCGTTACTGTCAGTTTATTAAGGGCAATATAAAAGAAGTAATAGTGCTATATTCGGCTGTGCCGAATCTTATATACCCTTCACCATAGTGTATTTTAAACATATTAGTTTTATAAATTTTAAATTTTTTCCCGACTACATTATTATCACACCAAAAGCAAAACAAAACGAAATAAAAAACAAAATACACAAGGCAATTAAACCAACAGACATCTAAACATACATAACGAAATACAGATAAACAAAATAATAAAACCAACCTACATCCAAATATACGAACAGAATTCATAAAAAGAAAAAGTACATAACTCAATCATATAACATATAAAACAAAATACACAACTGGCGTTCTATAAATCAAAACTAGTAAAAAAAAGTAAAAATTGTAAAAGTCGACTTTTAATTAAATACAAAAAGTCGACTTTTCGTTTCAACTATAGAACCCTACTACACACACTTGCACATCTTTTTTCCAATTCACAGTGTTGTTGTTTATTTAACAAAGCATGAAAAAAATATGTCTTTTTTATTGAATTTTGAGAGGTTGCCTGGGATTTTTGCTCATATCTCCGTTATTTATAGACCGATTTTGCTGATTTTAAATATATATATATATATATTATATATATATATATATATATATATATATATATATATATATATATATATTATATATATATATATATATATATTATATATATATTATATATATATATATATATATATATATATTATATCTATATATATATCTATATATATATATCTGGCATAACAGCCAAGATAGCTCGAGTACTTCAACAAAGTGCTTGTACATGGACCATAAAACCAAAATATGAAATTAGTTAGCCGAATCGACTAAAATTTTGCAATATTAATATTTTTTTGTTTTGCTCTCCACCAGCAGATGATAAATAGTTTAATTTTGTGTTGAAATCCGTGACAGAAAATGTTTAATTGCTGTTTTTTTTGTCGAAATTTATCTCTATAACTATAAAAACTTCGAATAAAACAGAATAAATAATGCGAATAAACATGACTGCTTAACAAAAGAAATCATTAAGAAAGAAACGTCCAAGAAATGTTTTAAATGTACTAAAATATTCTTCAAAAAATTTTTCTCTTAATATAAAGGCCAATAGCAAAATTCAAACTCCAAAGATATTTTTTACAAATATTATTATTACTTTTTGAAAATCGACATTTTTAACCAACTTTTAAATTAAAATCAAACATTTACTTACTAAAAGACCGTCGAATTTAAATTTAACATATGTATGTGCATTTAACAAACAATTTTGAAAATAACAGCCTTTTATCAACACTTTATAAACCATTTGTTTGATTATTTATAAAAATACCTATTAAACACTTATTTAACTTAAGAGAGTGTTTGCTCAAAATGAAATTGTGTCGCAATTGCGATTAATCGCTAATGTCGTGACTTTAAAAGATTAAAAAAAATATTTTTTTTGATCTTCCTGTGAATTTTAAGGTGGAAAAGAAAATAATTGAAAACGTAAATTGTTTTTGACAATTGCCTCAATAGATATTATTTGATTTTAATTATGAGGAAATTGATTTTCAACGACAACAATGAAAAAATTTCGGATCTCTGCATTATTTTATATTTTTATTTTACTTATTGTTATATTTTCTTATTTCATGCCAAAATAATTTAATTTTTTATTAATAAAAGTTAAACACATAAGTAGCTTATTTCAAATACCTGGGACATTATTGAGATGTGATTATTATCTACCCCTGGCATTGCAGATGATTTATAGTTTGAAAAAATACAAAAAATATATTTTTTTAGGAAATTTATACCCTTATTCTATAATTTTTCGTTGGTTTCTGTAAATGTACAGAAACAAAAGCGTGAAGATTAATATATTGTATTCTATAATAATAACAGTTTTAAAATTGGTTTGTGAATAATATATCTATATTCTTCTATCTATATATATATATATAAAAATGAATGTGTGTTTGTTTGTATGTTTATATGTTTGTATGTTTGAACTCTGTAGACTACTAAACGGCGTATTCCTGTATGTCTGGAATAGGTAAAAGGCTACTTTTCATTTTGAATTTTCAAGTGGGCGAAGAGCCACACCCACATTAAGAAAATATAAAATTTGTATATTTGAGATAATATAACAGTTAGAGTCCTCAAATTTTGTCGGAGGCACTTTAGTGTCAATATGATTATATGAGATAAAAAGTGGGCGGACTAGCGTTAGGGGGCGTGACACATAAATTAAATACAAAAATTCGTTTATCTTGGAAACTATAACAATTAGAATCTTTAATTTTTGCACGAATAACTTCAACATCCGTGTAAACATTTTGGGTAATAAATTGGCGGACTACCCATGAGTGAAGCGGCACCTCCCATATAAATTAAATACAAAAATTCGTTTATCTTGAGATAATGTAACAGTTAGAGTCCTAAAATGTTGTCGGAGCCACTTTAGTGTCAATATGATTATTTAGGATAAAATTAAATTAAATACAAAAATTCGGTTATATTGGAAACTATTACAGTTAGAATCTTATACAACTAATAGAACTAAATTCTTAAAATTTTGCACCAAAAACTTAAATATTCAGAGCAAACTTTCATCTGAGAGGGTTTGCAACGCCCATAAAATAAAATGTTAGAGATAGAATCATTAAATTTCACTTGAAGAATTTTTACATTCATCTGAACATTTAGATTATAACGAGCGAACTTTTAATAGGGACTATGAATAAAATACAAAATATTGTTTATCTAGGAAAATATAGGACTAGATTCATCAAATTTTGCTTATTTTACTTTAATGTTCATCTGAACATTTTGAGGATAAAGGGCGGACTTTAACCTGGGGAGCTTGAAGACCCCATATGAATTTAATAGAAAAAATTGTGTATCTAAGAAACTATTAGAGCTAGAATCAAATTTAATATGAATAACTTTAACATTCATGTGAACATTTAGAAAATAACGGTCGGGATTTCAGTGGAGGGCGTGGCACAATATGAATTATATACAAAATTTCCTATATCTTGAAAACTGTTAGATAATTAAAATTGGCGAACTTGCAATAATTAGCTTGTCATCTCTGGAAAAGTATTGTGGTTGGAATTTTCAAAATCTTTAATTGGGTTTTTTATTTATAGTAGAGGGTAAAAAGGCTTCCAAGTCTTTAGAATAAGAATTATTTTTTAAAACTAAAGGTATTAAATTTTAGCAAGTAAGAAGTAAAAAGATCATTAATGTATTATTTTAGAATTTAAATGAAATATATTGTCATCAAGAGTATGTGGGGCCCGGATTAGAGAAGAAATCAATGTGAGTACCCATAAAAGGAAACTATTTGGTACTTTTTCGTTTTTCAAAAGGTACTCTTTTGAATTTTCAATAATATTGAATCTAGAAACATGAAATTAAGCCCAAAGTAACTTATGTAAAAGAAGACTTTTTGGTACTGACTGTTTTTTAACACACGTAGGTGAAGGTTATATAAAATTCGGCACAGCCGAATATAGCACTCTTACTTGTTTTTTTTAATATCATTTATTTTTGAGAATATTATTGTCCAAAATGTGAACATTGATGTTAAAGATGTTCTTGCAATGCTTGAGCCCTCAAAAGTTTATTTAATATTAAATTAGTCCATTTAAAATTTGACGACTTTTCCAATTGCAATTTATGAAATATCCGACCTTTAGACATACAGCAAGGCTTTGTGAAAATATGATTAAAATCGGTCCAGCCGTTTAATAGTTAAAAAATTATAAATGGCGATAAAAGGTACCAAAACCATATTTTTTACACCTAAACTTACACCCCTCTCCTTTTTTTAGAAGTCGATGCAGTTCGTCTGCATCTACCCTTCTTGCATCTCTAGAAAACCTATTTTTCCTTCTTTTTTCTTTTTTTACCCCTTAATGTTCTAATTTGCACTACTATCACTACAAAAAAAATCGTTAAAATTGACATTACATTTTGTTACTAACAGAAAACTTTTATGTTAAAAAACAACAGTTTACACAAAATGTTTATAGAATACAAAAATTTTAAAATTCATGTTAAGAACGTTAACAGAACTAACGTTTAAGTTATACAATAAGGGTATTAATTCTAGAATACCTATAAATTTTATCGTTTTTTTAATATATTTCCGGTACCAGCACACTCTGTTAGAGATACTGTTAACAGATCTTTTTAACGGTCCTATTGTTTAACAACTCTATTGGGGTTTTCCCGCCCACATTGTATCTATTCCCTAAAATCGAAAAATCACCCAATGTTAATTTTTTTACATATTTAACTGTTAGGGAAATTTACAGCCCCAGAACGCTCTGTTAGAGATACTGTTAACCGATTTTTCTTGGCTGTCCTCTTGTCTACCAATTCTATTGGAGTTTGCCTGTCCACGTTGACCCTATTCCCTTAAAAATCGAAAATTTCCCCAATGTTAAATTATTAATTTATTTCATTATTAGGAAAATTTCCATCCCCCACCTGCTCTTTTTTTGGTAAAAAAATATTATATTTCTATTTGCCATTTTCATGATTGATTTGGTCCAAAAATATGTAAAAAAAATACAATTTTTGGGCTTACAGCAATTCTGTTCAGTTTTCTGTATTTTAACAATGTTATGTTAACTTTAAATTTATCTTCATACCCATTACTAAATTTACAACAACGTACTCGTATTAAAAACTCATTCAGTCTCGTTTGAGCGTTCATTCAACGAGTTTGTGTTGTCGCATGTCTTCTGACGCAGGGGTGGACATCTTATTGTTTTTCACATGATCTACGTTTTTAAAATTAAATTTTTTTCTATATATTTTCAGATTCTTCACATCAGTTCGAAGCTAGCTCATATTGCTCAACTGCAGGGAGACATCGAAAAAGCGAAAACTGGATTCGTGTGGACCTTGTCTAAAATAGAGGAATGTAGGAAGAAAATGCCTGATGACATCGATGTGAAAGAGTTGTGGGGCCTTACTACGAATTGGTAAGCATAACTTATCACAGACAAATAATTTCTCATTTTTGTAACATTTAAATTTTAAAGTAAATAAATAAAACATAAAATTTTAACAATATAATATTATTAAAAAATCATTAACATAAAGGTTTGACGTGAATACCATTATTCTTTGTGCGAAATTCCGGAAATGTGAATAAAAATTATTTGATTATTCTAGAAAAAATTTTAGATTTTCTTCGAAAACATAAAAAATGTCCTATTTAAAATAAATAAAAATAATAACCAGAGACAGTAATTGTTATAATAAAAAAAATAAAATTAGTTTTTCATGTTATAAATTTGTTTTTATTATATTTTGTGAAAGAAGAAATTATTCAAAATTTTTTTCATATTTCATATTAAAAAAAGGTACTTTTGATTTTTATTATTTATATTAAAATTAACAGTTTTCATACCTTTTCAATAAAAATCAAAACTAAAAATCATTTTTTAATTTTTTCAAATAAAAATCAAAAATAAAAATCAAACTACATATTTATTTCCTGTTGAAAATTTAAAAATCATTAGCAGATTTTCAATATTTGAAGCATGGATGCGAATAAGGGCGTAAAGACCACCTTTTCAAAATCGCGTTTTTTCGCATAATTATATTAAACTAACCTTTTTACATCTATTCATAAACAAATAAATTGAAGAATATAAATTTTTCGCTAAAATAGATAGTTTTAAAAGCACGATTTTTAAATACTATTTATTTTTTTGGGTAAAAAATATTAGCAATTTAATGTATTTTTCTGTAAAAAATCGTATAAATTTTAATTCTAATTGCACCAAATTTGCAGAATGGTTGGAAAACATTTCAAATTTATTAATTTTTTAATTATATTGCAAAAAAGATTATTATTGATTGAATTATTTAAGTATGAAAGTGTGGACAAGAAGAAGGGCGTATATCCATAACTATAGTTATATTTTAAAAAATTATTATATCTTGTTATTTTCGGATTATTTTAGTTAAAGAGGTCCTATCCAATTTGATAATGAACTAAGATAATAATGTGGTTCGCTGATTTTGACAATAACGCAATAAGGTGCGATTTAAAGATTTTTCTAAGTATGTATGTATAAAAATACTAAAAAATATATTTTTTTTGGTTTGTGTTTTAATTACTTATAAGGATAATTACGTCCTTGAAACTTTAGAAAATAATGCTCTAGACTGTTATGTTGAGGCTGTCCAAGTTTTATATAATAAAATAATTAAGAAGTATATAAAAATAACATTTATTTATATATACTTTCAACTAAAATATATGGATATATGCCCTTATTCCATTTTAGCAAAATTTCAAGTATTAATTTTGGCAAGTTGTGACTCGAATTTTTTACTGAGTTTTAGCACAGGGATAGATGTGAGTTATATTTATGCATATATGTGAAAAAAGTAGGAAAAAATGCCGATTTTAAAGTTTTATGATGTTTTTATCGTCTCCTGTAAAATTTCCCAAATGGTTTATACGCCCTTATTCGGCTCCATGCTTCATTTAACGATATAATAAATTAAAATCAATAATAATAAATGATATAAAAATGGGCCGAAAACTAAATACTAGTTTACGGGATTTTTTTACGATGAACACTGCAGAAAATAATACGCGGTGTAACATTTGCGGAACTGTTCTGCAAGGAAATTATTTAACAAATCAACAGAGACATTTAAAAGTCAAACATATTAAAATTTTTAAAATTTTGGAACAAAATAAGAAGAGTGAAGGACCAGATGCAAAAAAGAAAAAAATTACGGTATTTATGCTTGAAAAGGATGTGAAGGAAGCATGCGTACAATTAGTTACAAATGAAAAACTACCCTTTGCAATTTTGGATTCAACAAAACCTTTAAATTTTTAGCGGAACAAATTTTCAATCCAATCTAATCCAATAACCTCTAAAAACATTATGTCCCTGGTTTCGGATGAATATTTTTAAATATAAAGTCTTGGTTACAACAAAAACAAACTAAAGTACGTTTTATTCAAAAGTTAAAAGTAGAATGATAAAACAAGAATTAACATGAATGAAAATGGACATAAGAAAAATGAATGAATGCAAAAAAATGTTGTCAATGTATAAAATAAAATAATCGCCAATTCAGTGTCAAATACACAACAATTCTTCCCCTTCATCATTGGCACCTATGGAGAATAAATAAGGCGCCTTTTTCTGATCCTTGTCGACCTGCGTACTGGAATATTAGACCGCTGCGATGAAGAGGATCCAGGGTTCCCATTATGTGTAGTTGCTGCTTCTAATTTTGGTTGGATTGGCTGAATATCCTTTCCTGAACTTTGGTTGGCTAGATCACTACCAGTATGGCACTCACTTCCTTCCGTTGTTGTTGTTCTTGAATATGAGCTGAGTTGGGTTGGTATGAAGTAGTTCAAGTCGCTTCAAGACACTTCACTCCTGCCTTGTGGTGACATTTGAATAGAGGAAAATCTTCTAATACCTGGATCTTGAATGCTGGTTTGTGTCTTGGGTGTTGTTCTGCTAGTAACATCGCCTTAATTCTTATTTGGTCTATATGACGTTTAACACGTTTACCTTTATAGTCCACTTCGTAATGCAAGTCACCTAAGCGTGTTAATATAGTGCCAAACAACCACTTTTCCATTCGTGGATTTCCAGACAAAAACTGTACCCTTGCGCCTTTATCAATTGTTCTATACGTTGGTGTGAATTGCATGTATTGCTTTTCCATAACTGAGGTTGGAATGTCCGTAGGGTAGACGAGATCCAATCGAGTACGAATAGTACGGCCTAAAAACAATTGTGAAGGGGACTGACCCGTTGTTGAGTGTGGGGCTTTTCGATATTGTCTGAGAAATTCATTGAGGTTTTCCTGAAGAGTGCGTCTGGTTGTGCCCATATTCTTTAAGGCATCCTTAACGGTCTGCACGTATCTTTCCACCTGTCCGTTGCTTGATGGATGGTAAGGAGCTGTTCGTTTGTGGTACTTAACACCAACAATGCCGAGATAATTTCTGAATTCGGCGGAAGTAAAGCAAGTTCCGTTGTCAGAAACAATGGTAACGGGAACCCCGTAAGCAGCAAAAAGGTCACCAAGCACATTTACCGTCGCTGCAGTGCTGACTGAGTTAGTAATCTTCACCTCGACCCACTTACTGAAAGCATCAGTAATTATTAGCAACATTGCGCCTTCAAAAGGACCGGCGTAGTCAACATAGATACGCTCCCAGGGTCCTTTGGGATATTCCCAGTGTTGTTGGCGAAACTTGGCTGGGTTGTGGGCATTACGAGCGCAGTCAGCACATTTTCGAGCAATGTTCTCTATATCAGCATCGATGCCAGGCCAATACACAAATGATCTCGCCAGCCCTTTCATCTTAACGACACCCAGGTGTGCAGTATGCAGGTCGTCCAGTATTCGTCCACGAAGGCTGTCGGGAATTACAACTCTGTGATCATAAGTAAGGCAGCCAGTAGTGAGTTTGTAATTAGTTTCAGGTTCTCTGAATCCATATTGTTTCAAATTCTTTACTTCTTCAAGTAAGCGTAAAATATGTCCCAAGTGCTCATCTTTAGATGTCTCACGAACAACTAATTGGTCTCCTACGTTGTCTTATCTGGTTGATCATAAAATTATCGAAGCCATCGTAATCCCACTTTGGTGTTGTATTGGGATCATGAGTCTGGATTTGTAATATTGTGTCGTTGCGGATTGCTCTAGAACAATAATCCGCATTAGTATATCTAAATTCAATATCAAAATCAAAATTTGATAAAAAAAATCTGCATAATTTGACATCCTGCTGATGCATAATACTGGTAACGATTTGTGAGGGTGTAATATCTGGGACAAAGGCTTGTGGTCTTTGACTAAAGTCCAATGGCCAGGGCCTCTTTATCCATTTGGGGGTACTTCTGTTCCGTAGGTGTTAAAGTGCGGCTTGCATACGCCACTGGTCTTTCCAGTTTGTTGGCAACTCGTTGTGACAAAACAGCACCTAGGCCAGTTTTGCTAGCATCCGTAGCCAAAACAAGAGGTAGGCTCGGATCATACGGCATAAGCACTTGAGGTGATATTAAAGCTTTTTTAATATCCTGACATGCATCCTCTGCTGCATCCGTCCTGATAAATTCATCATTTAAAAGTACATCTCGGAGCGGCCGATCTCTAGTGGACAAGTTTGGAATAAATGCACTGTAATACGTAGCCTTGCCCAAAAACAGTTGAAGCTCCTCTACATTCGTGGGTTTGGGTGCATCTCTAACCGCCTCAATATGTTTATCCGATTTATGAATGCCGTTAGAATCAATTTTGTGTCCAAGAAACTCAACAGCGGGAGCCGCAAATACACATTTACTACGGTTAAGGCGTAGTCCTTGTTCCCGTAGTCGGTCTAGTGTTGTCTGAAGGGCAAGAAGCATAGTATCAAAATCGACAGCGTAAATTAACATGTCATCAAAAAAATTACATACATTCGCAACGCCCTGTAACACCGTTTCCATTCGTCGCTGCCATATGGCAGGGATATTTGCCGCACCGTATACGGCCCTGGTAGGATGAATGAGTCCATGTGTTGGCGTATTAAGTGTCAAGGCGTGACTAAATTCTCTATCTATTGGTAAGTGGGAATACGCATCAGTAATGTCAAGATGACAGAAAATTTTGGACCCACTCATTTTGTTAAACAGATGTTCAGCACGGGGAATTGGGTATTCGTCTATAATTATCCTCGGATTCAGTGTGGGTTTATAATTGCCCGTGATTCTAATCTTACCGTTCTTCCTGGTGACGACATGTGTGGTCGATGCCCATTCCGAGAATTCAACGCGTTCATAAAACCCAGATGCTATTTTGGAATCGATTTCTGCAGCATAGGATTCACGCAGTGCAATTGGTATTTCCCTCGCTTTTGAGAATACCGGTGTAATATCAGGTTTGAAATGGCATATTATGGGTGGTCCGACTAATTTACCTGCTGTTTCGCCAAAGACATCGTCATATGAATTCAAAATCTGCTGAAGAGCTTCATTCTGAGTAGAAGTCAATGATGGCGTGGCTACTTTTATAGTATTTACCTGATCCGATGTCGAAAATAGTTTCCTAAAATCGATTTCCTCCGTAAACTGTGAAATCCACTCCCTTCCAAACAGGGAGTCGAATTTGCCATCAACTACATAAACATTAAGTCTGCGAGTTGTTGCACCCACCTTGACGTTCACTGGTGCCCGACCCAAGCATTGTATCTTGTGACCCGTGTAGCTGCATAAATTTCTATCCGTCCTGCGCAGACGACCAGTAGCTTTAATTTGCTGATATTCAATCTTGCTTATCATTCCGCATGGAGCACCGGTGTCCAATTCCATTTGGATGGCGGTACCATTTATAGTTGTACTTATCATTCTCTTACATGTTTTCACGTCATTTAATTTATGAATACTCTCCACGAAGTCTATTTCAGTTTCGGGCTCCTCGGTCAGTTGAGATGTTTTCGAATTACACACTCTAGAAATGTGGCCTGTCTTTCCACAACTATAACACGTAGCATTCAAAAATTTACATCCTTTCCTTTGATGCTGGCCACCACAACCATAACAAACCGTATTCGACCCCTTCTGTTCATTAGTATCTCTCTTGATACGATTGTCACCTTGTCTCATATTAGGGGCGTGCTTTCTCTCGTTCCTTCGTTGTGAAAAAGTACCTACTTTATTCGTGAGGTCAGCAGATTGGGGTAATGTTACTGATGTTTTCATGTCAGTTGTCGTCTGATGAGATGATTTCAAAGCGTGAGCAATTTCGTATGCCTCTCTAAAAGTAGAAGGTTTCTTCGCAATGATCTCATCACAAATGGGTTGTGATTTCAATCCCACTAAAAATTTTTCAATCAACATTCTGTCAAGGAATTCCGCGTACTCACAGAATGATGTTGCCTGTTTAAGCCTCAAAGCAAAATTTGCCATCGTTTCACCATTTTCCTGCAACGTTCGTCGGAACTTAATGCTTTCTGCGTACTTATTCTTCTCAGCATCGAAATGTGATATCAATGCGTTCTTTAACTCACTGTATGTAGCATTATCAGGAGATCGTGGGCTCATCAGCACTTTCAAAGCGTTATTCAATTTGGCACCAATGTTCACTCTGACATAATTAGCGTATTCTTCTTTAGGAATCTTGCTTAATTTTAAAGCCCATTCGAGTCTGGTAAAATAATCACATACTGTAATTTCGTCTGTAGATCTATACTCCGAGAAAGAAAATGGTGGTGGCTTTGGATTCGTAGAAATTTGTTGATGTGGGACACTGTTCAATACCGCCTGTGTTGCCTGTTGTACTGCCTGCCGGATAGCATCTGCAATCATATTTGTCAACGGTTCAATTTGTTCAGGATTCATGGTCACTGTGGAATTCGCATTTAGAATCCCACTTCTGACACCACTTTAAAATATAATGTCTTGGTTACAACAAAAACAAACTAAAGTACGTTTTATTCAAAAGTTAAAAGTAGAATGATAAAACAAGAATTAACATGAATGAAAATGAACATAAGAAAAATGAATGAATGCAAAAAATGTTGTCAATGTATATAATAAAATAATCGCCAATTCAGTGTCAAATACACAACAAATATGCAACAATGTAAGAAGCAATTCGCACTGTCCTAAAACACCATATAATTTGTTTAAAAATTGATACTGCAACACGCCTCAACCGCAGTATCTTGGGTGTCAATTAGGGTTGCCAGCCTGGCTAGACTTGGCTGGATTGTCCAGCTTTTTTGATGCTTGTCCAGCTTCAAGCTAAAATTTAATTTGTCCAGCTAAATAAAATATTTTTAGCACACTGCAATAATTATACCCTATACCACTTTAGTGGGGAGGGTATATTGGATTTGTGCTGATGTTTGTAACATACAAAAATATTTATCCTAGACCCACCTTAAAATATACCAATCGACTAATCGACTCAGAAATCGTTTTCTGAGTCGATTAAGCTATGTCTGTTCGTCCGTCTGGCTGGCTGTCCATATAAACCTTGTGCGCACGATACAGGTCGCAATTTTCAAGATAATTGGATGAAATTATTTGACCCAAGGACGAAGCCTATTGAAAATGGTTAAAATCGGTCCATTATTTCACCTAGCCCCCATAGAACCCCCCTAAAAGGGCTTCTGAGCTCATAATTACGTTACAGATATATCGATAAAATACGGCACAACTTAGTTTTATAGAAGTCTTGATGACCCTGCCAAATTTCATAAAGATCGGTCCCCATTTGACCCTAGCTCCCATACAAAGTCCTTTTCAGAAAATTACTTGAATGTCCCAAATTAACTTATAAACACAAATATCGCGATGAAATTCAGCACAATAAAATATTATGTAAATATAAAATTTTATCGGGCTTGGTCCCCCATATAAAGCCTCTTTCAGAAAATTAGTTTTTCATCCATAAATTGCTTAAATGTATCAGAACAAGGGAATATTGAAGATAAATGCTTTATTGTGAAAAATAAATCACATTTAATATTCATAACTGGTGTAGGGTATCATATGACGACCACGCCCGGCTATACTTTCTTACTTGTTTTTATGTTATCTTTGTCAAATCATGTTAGCCAACTCTGATTGTACATTTATTATACAACTATGTTATGATTTCCCTCTTCTATCATTATGTCTCAACACTTGAACAGCAGAATGTCGTAATAAATATTAGTTCTGTTCGCATACTCGATAATTTGTAACAATTTGCAACAATTGTTATTGGATTCCGTTCGCGTACGTTCAAAAACTTGCAACGAGAGAGTAAGAGAGCGGTAAAAATTACAGTTCGTTGATAGAGAATTTTTTGATTTTACTGAATATTTTTTCCCAGTAAAAAATATCCAACTTATATTTACAACATATGTATGATTTATGAATATGTAAACAAACCAAAGAAATCAAAAATTTGGTAAATTTTAAATTTTTTGAAAGAAATATGTATATAAATTAATAACACACGAATATTAAAAATTTATTTGTAATTATATTTATTTTAAATTTATTTATCATAAATTAGTTTTTAAAAGAGTTTATTTGTCATGAAAAATTATAACAAATATTGTCAATCTAGCGTTTTAAAAACAATTTAGTTTGTCTTTCTCTTAGCGATTTTGTGCAAATTTTTATTTTAATAATATGCTTGTATCATGAAGTTTTAAAACAATAATATATTTTTAATGATACCACATGTTTTGTTAACTTTAAATATCCATTTATTTATAGGAAAAATCAAAGTTACAATTATTTGTTTTTTAGTGTTTTGTTAGCGATTGAAATTTCAGCAAAAGGGCATTACCAATCTTTGTTTATAAACAAAAAATTGGATTTCGCGTATTTTTATACCCTACACCACTTTAGTGGGGAGGGTATATTGGGTTTGTGCTGATGTTTGTAACATAGAAAAATATTCGTCCAATACCTACCTTAAAGTATACCAATCGGCTTAGAATAATTTTCTGAGTCGATTAAGCTATGTCCGTCCGTCCGTCCGTCCGTCTGGCTGGCTGTCCATGTAAACCTTGTGTTAGTTTTAAATTTCAAACTTACATTATTCGCATAAAAATTATTGTACAATAACTCACAATCTACTCTCATATAATTGAAAACGTTTTAAATACTTTTTTCTATTCATTAAAAAATATATTTGCAAAACAAAAGGGAAAATTATTTTATTTCAACAAAAAATGCACATCACATTTTTTTGTTGTGTATTTTATTGTATGTTTGGATTCCAAACATACAAAAAAATACACAGCTGAATAAAACCAAATACATCTACACACGTGTACATCCTTTTCCATATACAGTGTTGTTGTTGACATTCTTTGATGAAATTTTCAGAGGTTGTCTCGGATTTTTGCTCATATCTCTGTTATTTACCGACCGATTTTGCTGATTTTAAATAGCGATCTTCTCGAAAGCATGTCTAATAGAATTATTGAAGATTCGGATCTCGCCGATATATGGGGTCCTCTAAAAACTGATTTCAACAGACAGATGGACAGGCAGACGGACATGGCTTAATCGAATCCGCTATCTATAAGGATCCAGAATATATATACTTTATAGGGTCGGAAAATTATATTATAGAAACTACAAACGGAAACTTATATATACCCTTCTCACGAAGGTGAAGGATATAAAAACAAACCAAATGCTTTATTTTTTTAAATAATCCCCATTTTTAACATACATACTGACAAGTGTAGGGTATCATATAGTCGGCTACACCCGACTTTACATTCATACTTGTTTTGGATTTTTTTGATTGAGAATAAATTAAAAATTACTCTTATCATAAAGTTACTGTATATTTCTTACAGGAAAATACGCGGAAAGACCTATTATTGAGAGCGATACTCAATTTCTTTACGTACAGCTTACGTACTTATGATTTTTAAAATTTAAAACTTCAAAAATGGAGCTTTTTCACATCTTTTGCACTAAAAAGTAAGTTAACGAAGTGATCGGGGAAAACTAAAAATATATTCATACTCTGTGGACTATAACAAAACGGAATTGGTATATGAGAACCCCTGCATTTTTTTGGTGTATCACTGTGAAACTATTTACACAAAACCAAAATTAGCATTTTCTCAGTATTTTTTTATGTCCAGCTTTTTAAAGCCCGATGTCCAGTTTTTTTGCGAATCGGAATATGGCAACCCTAGTGTCAATGCACAGTTTTGCAACAACAATAAAATTATTATTTATACTTTAGCAATGATAGAGTTGCAGAGAAAGTATACTGCGGTGAATTTATCGCAAGAAGTGGAAGAAATTTTAAATAATTTTGATATTTCTAAACATCAAATTTACTGTGTAACAACAGACAACGGGCGTAATATGTTGAAAACCATAGAAAATTTAAATGAAGTTAACTTTACTGAGGTAGAAGAATGAGATTTCTGTAACGTGGTAGAAGACATTTCAATTCATGCTATCACATCAATTAGATGTGCTGCCCACACGTTACAACTAGGCGTAAAAGATTTTTTCAAGGAATTAAATTCAAAACCACTTGTAACAAAAGCGCGTGAATTAGCAAAATCTCTTAGATGTCCATCTAACAGGTATTGTAGTAAATAAGATATTTATATATTTGTTTTAAAGAAGTTTTGTATAACTAGGTATTTAATTTCAAATCTAAAGCTACCTCAGCCCGAAGTAGATTAGCAACTCGTTGGAATTCAACGTTCAAAACCATGAAAAAGCTTTTAAATTTTCAACATTTTTGCGAGACACATTTAGAATCAAAAAACCTTACTTCTATTGAATTGGATGACTTAAAATCTTTAATGCATCTTTTAGAACCTGTATATATAACTACGCAAAAGTTACAAGAAAAACAGTTATATTTTAGTGACTTTTATAAATTATGGATGAAAATGAAGTTAAGGGTAAAAGCAATGAAATCTAGTTATAGTATCATTTTAGTGGATTGTTTGGAGAAAAGAGAAGTACATTTATTGGACAATGACATCGTTTTTACAGCCTTATATTTAGATCCAAGACTTCGAAGAATTTTGCTTCAAACCCCCAATAATATGATCAGGGCCAGAAAATTTTTAAACTTTTCCAAAAAAGTACGTAATTTTTTGTGTTAAATTCATATTCACATATATTAATATACTTTTCATAATAGAAAAGTGACGACGTGTCTTCCAATGTTTTAAACAATCAAATTGATTTAATTACCAATTATGATGTTAATGAAAGTGAAAGCAATTTTACACTAATACTTAGGAACATTTCTAAATTTAATTGAGGTGGTTTCAAACGATGAAGAGTCAGATGAAGAAGAGGATGAATTACGAAAAGCAATAGCTGAAATAATAGATTATAACCCGTTGGATATCAACATGGACATAATGAGATTTTGGGAAGAAAAGAAATATTCCCATCCGTATTTATATAAACTTGCAAACGTTATTAATAGCGTACCCGCTACTCAAGTATGTGTGAAAAATGTTAACGGACCTTAGGTCTAATTTATCTGTAGATTCTTTGCAAAAATTATTGTTACTAAAACTAAATAGCAAATAAATAATATTTAAATATTTATTTACATCATAAATATGTCCATTATAAATATGTAATTCCATTGTTAACTATAAACTATATTCAATTACTACATATTATGCCATAAGAAATACAAATCTTCAGCAAAAATCATAAAAAGATTGTTATATTTCAATTTGTGGAAATAATAAAATGTTTTTGAAGTTTATTTCAAAAAATATTCTGTAACTTTTATTGAAGACAAATATATTAAGAATCAAAAATATTTTTTCATTTGAGTAATATAATAGAAATTAAAACTAATTGTTGTTTTCGATTTTTAATATAAAAATCAACAAAAAAAAAAATATTGCACAAAAAAGATAGATACAATAATTATAGATGTATTAGTGTAATTAAAACATTGCTAATATGTATATTTTATGCTGATTTTTATAAGTAAACAAAATGTACCAATAACAATTATATTCCCTCTCTGATAATAACATTTTTTGTCGATAATCGAATATTTGAATACAATTTTAACGTTACTTTTTACCCATATTTTTATAATATTTGTTAAATTTGGGGAAAAATTAAATGCACGCATTCGCGGTTGTAACGAAACTGATATTTATTTCATTTTATTCTTATTACTAATATTTACATTGTTGCATTTTCGAGTATTAAATTTAAGTGTTGTATTTTTTTAGGATTAAGTAATTTTAGGATAAAAAATATTATTTAATATATAAGTTAGCAATGATATATATTACATTACTCCACCCCAAATTTTTAAGGCTACATAGCATTAATTAATTCATTCAGTAATCTAGTTTCCAAATTCAAAAATTTATGTAGGCTTAAACATAACCAAAATCAAAAAATATTAATTTAATTATTTTTTTTTTTTAATTATTTTTGGACGAATAATAAAATAGTATAATAAGTATTATAACTCATATATTTTAATGTTTTCGAAAATCATATGGCTGGTAGCGTGAAACTTCCATTATTAGAAAACATGAGTCTTCTTCTCTATCGAAACTTTCGTCCGTTCCAATAGGTAGACGTGACAAGGCATCAGCATTACCATGATCTGCAGTATTTCTATATTTTATTTCAAAATTATATGCCATAAGCGTTATAGCCCAACGTTGAATACGATGTGCAGTCATAGTAGGTAAGTGTTTGTTGGGGTTTAAAATGCTTACCAGTGGCTTATGGTCAGTAATCAGGATAAACTTACGACCATACAGGAACTGGTGGAAACGTTTGACACCGAAAATAATTGAGAGGGCCTCTTTTTCAATTTGGCTGTAATTCATTTGATGTTTATCCAGCGTCTTAGAGGCAAAAGCGATTGGCTTTTCAGCTCCATCTGGATATAAATGTGAAATAACGGCGCCTAGGCCGACGGGAGATGCATCGGTACATAGGACAAGCGGCAAGTTGTCCTGGAAGTGTGAAAGCTGCGTTGCGTTGACTATATTCGATTTAAGCTCATCAAAGGATTTTTGTTGGCTTTCTCCCCAATGAAAAGTTATGTTTTTCCTACGTAACATGTTGATAGGGGCTGCCACAGTTGAAAAATTTGGCACAAAATTGTGATAATAGTTGACTTTGCCCATAAATGCTTCCAGTTCCTTAATATCTTTCGGTGGCTTTAAATTTTTGACAGCAAGCACCCCAGATTCGTCTGGTAATATACCTTCTGAACTGATTCGACGGCCTAAGTATGTAATACTTTGTTTCAAAAACATACACTTCTCTTGTTTGCATCTTATGCCATTCGATAATAGAACTGAAAGCACCTCTTCTAGTCGCTTGAAATGTTCCGGCAACGTTGGGGCTGATATTATAATATCGTCTAAATAATTTGCACATCCTTCTATGCCATGGAGAAGTTGCTCAATATACTTTTGAAAAATAGCAGGGGCGCTGGCTATGCCGTATGGTAGGCGTTGGTATTGAAAAAGTCCTAGTGGTGTATTTATTACCATTATTTCTTTCGATGTATCGTCCAGCTCCATTTGAAGGTAAGCGTCCTTTAAATCGATTTTTGATAAATATTTGCCATTACGAATAGTGTGAAATAAACACTCAAGAGTAGGAAGCGGGTACTGCTCTATGTCAATTTGCGAATTGACTGCTACTTTAAAATCTCCACATATACGAATAGAATTATTCGGTTTTTTGGCTAACACGATGGGAGAAGCCCAGTTACTAAATTTTATTGGAATAATAATTTTTTGTTCAATTAGTCTTTCTATTTCTGCTTTAAATTGAGGCATTTGCGCGAACGGAATTGGTCGACTTCTAAAAAATTTTGGTTGAGCGTCAGGTCTTAAACGTACACTCGCCTTGAAGTTCTTCACCGTACCGAGGGCTGAACTAAAAACATCTCGAAATTTTTCACAAATTTCTTTTACATGATTATTGTCTTTTTCTGAAACCGAATTTATTTGTTTGATTTGAAAACCAAATGTTTCGAATAGGTCATATCCAAACAAATTTTCACCCGCGTTAGTGTTTACGACAATTAAAACCACTTTTTTCTCACATGTACCCAATTTCATGTTTACGTGTAATTCACCAAGTACGGGTATTACTTTCCTGCCAAAGCCGTATAATATTCTTTTTGTTTTCAATAACTTTGGTTTATTTAATAATTCAAATGTTTGTAAATTAATTATTGAAATTGACGCACCAGAGTCCATTTGAAATTTAAGCGTTTCGTTATTAATTTCAACATAGATTACACTCTTTGCATTCTCTATTTTTACTTCACCTGAAATGTCATAAATTGTCTCAACCACATCAATGTTATTGTTTTGTTTTTTGTTTTTATATTTTTTTATATTTTCGGTTTTTTGTTTTGACATACAAACGGGTGCTATGTGTCCCTTTTTCCCACATTTATTGCAAATAGCGTTTTTAAATCTACACTCTTCTCTTTTATGAAAAATAAAACAACCAGAGCACGATTTATTTTTTTTGGTTTTCTTTTTTGTATTTCTTGTTTTCTTTTTCAACGCACAATTGTTTTTTCACTATGTTTATGTCTATTGTCTTTTCATTTGAAGTTTCTTTTAAAGTAGCCATAGTTCTTGTTGGTGCTTCATAAGATTCAGCAATAAGTAATACGTCTTCTGCAGAGCGGCAGAACGAACAGTGTCGTGTGGTGTGTTTACAATTATTTGGTCGCGAATCATATCATCTATGTAATTTGATAAGCATATGTTAGAGTTACAGACAAAATTGCAGTCTCTCGCTAAACCACAGATCTGCAATCCACTCTTTATATGTTTGCGTACCCTTCATTTGTCTTCTGAAAAAGTTATAACGAGCTGCTACTATGTGTTGGCTTACTGAATAATGTTCCGTTAATTTACTAATTAATTCCTGGTATGTTTGATTTTCAAGTGTTGTTACGCCAAATAAATTTTTCAGCAAATCAAAGACTTCTACCCCGCACCATGACAAGAAAAACGATTTTTGTTTTTCTACTGATGTCACTGAGTAGGCTAGGAAATGTTGTTGCAGTTGTTGCAAATATGAGTCCCACTGTTGTTGTTCCTTATTGAACTTGTGAAACGCTGGTACCATCAAATGGTCACTAGTGCGTTTCGCTACGGAAGAAGCTTCTGGTTTCTTATTCAAAATAGATTGCATCCACAACTGTTGTTGGGTTGATGTAAAAGCAATTCTATGCCGTTTAAATTGCCTGTTGCCATTATAACAAGATAATTGTTATTTTAATTTACTTATTTGTTGTTTTGGATAACTTCTAAACCCGCACTTATTATCTTTAGAATTTGAATTGTATTTTTATCACTCGTCGCCAAATGTTAAATTTGGAGAAAAATTAAATGCACGCATTCGCGGTTGTAACGAAACTGATATTTATTTCATTTTATTCTTATTACTAATATTTACATTGTTGCATTTTAGAGTATTAAATTTAAGTGTTGTATTTTTTTAGGATTAAGTAATTTTAGGATAAAAAATATTATTTAATATATAAGTTAGCAATGATATATATTACAATATTGAACAAAGAATTACATTAATTTTTTATAAAACAAATACTAAATCAAAAGATCTGTTAAATTTGAAACAAATCTTTTACTCCTTTTTACAATTTATAAAAATGTTTAATATATTAAAGCCATCATGGCGCTGTGGGATGAACCAAACGTAATGTTACGGTGCCCAAATTATGACCCTTATAAGCATTATAATTATAGGGCCTCATTTGACCCTATAAAAATTTGACTTAAACATCAACAATAAATGGCTTAAGTATCTGAGACAAGGAAAACAAATGTCGAGAGATTTAACGTGAGCACCTGCCTTGACGAACTTATCTCACGGTGGTCTTTTTCATCCACTGGGTAGACTAGAGACGGCTACCATGCGCCCCGAATTCCTTACTGAAGAACTCAGGTAGCAATTTTTGTACATGGATGGTCCGGTCCATGTACAAGCACTTTGTTGAAGTACTCGAGCTATCTAATCTCTTGCCATAGCAGCCCCGTTGCGGAATGACAGGCAGCATAGGATCAAATCCCAATGCGAACCTCGACAAGGAAAAAGCAATCACTGGTCTAAAGTCAACAGAAGAGGGTGACAAGTCCAAAAACATCAGGTGAAATCAATCTTCCGGCAAAGCGGATGGTGACCACCCTTATTATGTCATGAAAGATTGCATTATTCAAAATGCAATCTCCATCATCTAATGACCCATTCCAGTGCATTCCCTAACCTCTTAAAGCCCGCGCAACCACACTACTGAGATGGCTCTGTTGTTTTGGCAACAGCACCTAGAGACATATTTGGTTGCCCGAAATACCCAACAAAATGGATCAGGATCCCTCTTTTATGAACCAATCAATGTAACAAAGGAAATAGGCATTTCCAAAGTCAAATAATTCTAATAATTGCCTCGACAAATAGTCGCACAGCATGTATCAATATATCCTGTTGAGATGGCCACAACACCGAAGAACTTCCTCGAAGCGTAAAAAGGCACACTAAATCAGTACTAATCTCCAATATATGGAGATTTCCCAATCTTTCACTAATTTTAGCATCAGTTCCATTCCCATGACAAGGTACAGACTGTCGAGAGTTTTAACGTGAGCACCTGCCGTGTCGGCCTTATCTCACGGTGGTCTTTTTCATCCACAGGGTAGACTTGAGAACGGTCTACCATTGCCCCTTTGTCTTCAATGAAGACTCAGGTGGAAATTTTTGCACATTGGCTATGACCGGTACCATGCGCAAGTACTTTGCTGGAGTACTCGAGCTATCTAATCTCTTGCCAAAGTAGTCACGTTGTAAGACAGCCACACTACTATGGATCTGTTGATTCGGCAACAGCACCTAGAGACGTAACCGGTGGACCGAAACACGATCCATCAATAAGCCGTAGACATCGTTCTTACTCACAGTGACACGCTGTGGCAAGTCTGATATGAACAGAGTAAACTCTGAACATATCTGGACAAGGAAGAAAAATTAATCGGTATCTCTTGTATTTGATATCTTTCATCCATCATCATTCAACCCAGTACACATCTCATTTATTCGACACATTCATTAAGAAAAACATACGACACACTCATTTAGGTATACGGGTGGGGTAAGGCCCGCATACCTCTACATTCATTCTTTATCATATACAATTGACACCAACTCATTTCCAACGCTTAGTCCCACAGACACTCCTCTGTGGGGTATCTGTTGATTTTCGGCAACAGCACCGAACTCTTATCCCGAAATATTGACTATTATCATACATCAGTCTTTTAACCGCCACATATACTCTTCCCGCGAGTTTGGGTTCAACCAACAGCCACTACGTGGATCCCGAAGGAACCTCAACCAACTGACCAGCCAGGACATAGTCCTGCGGGCAACTGGCCACCCGTAGTACCAGATTATGCGGTGCTCTGGTCAGACCTCTGGCAATCTATGCAAGGACTAAGCCAAGCGGTAGACTGAAACAACCAATTTTTCAGTCCCGGTCAGACTGGAGGTATTGGGCCCTCTTTATACCCCGGGATTGCAATAACACCAAGGCGGAGGTCTTCGCCAAGGTAACATGCCCCCGGGGGGATGACAAGGTACAATTCAACTTAAATGCTTTATTATGAAAACTAAGACACTTGTTTCAAAATAAAATATATTTTTTCATTTTTAATAAAAGCCGGTTAGCCAAATTTTTTTCTGAATTTAAAAATATTAACTTGTTTTTTTTTCAAATGTCAACTATTTCAACAATTCGAAAACCAGTTTTTGGAAAATGTCAAATAATTTATCAAGGTATATGTATATCCACTCGGACCCAAAGGTCCATTATGATTCCCTTTAATAAAGAACAAGGAAAAATAATAAGAAGACAGAAAAATAAGAATAGTTAGTAGAACATTTGCCTAAAAAACTAATGATCCTGATTTGCATTCTTGCAGGCTCATTTTATTATTAAATACAATACAACTTACTCAACACCTTCTTTGTAAGAAAAATTACAAGCGCTTCTTTAACTTATTTTTTATAGACAGGTGTGGAAATACTCCAATGACATCACCGTGTTAAAATAATGAATTCAAATGCTAATGAAAAAGTAGTGAAAAGAGATTTGGAACATTACTGTTCCATGTTTGTTTGTCATCGAGGAATCTTTTATCAGAATCTGCAGTATAGATGAATAAAATATGCTTTTGTTTTAAGTACCTCTTCGTCCTTACACAACCTGCAAATATACAATTGTGCAGTTATTACATCTACTTAAGTCCTTATTCACTTCCATTGCTTTTGGATTTAACTTCGGTCATAGTACCCTAGGAACCCTACAAGTTTTTGAGGACTTTTGGAATTTTTCGGAGATTATTCTATATTAGAATAATCTAAATCAACTTTGATAATGACCATTAATCGATTATTGCTGTAAAAATTTCGATTACATTGTGATCGATTCTACACTACCATTTTTTTTACTGAAATCGATTTTTTTACATTGATTAATCGAAAATTTTTCTCTGGATAATGAAAAACATACTTTTTCACTCAAATTTTGCCAAACGCGATGGAAACGAAGTAAACTGTTTCAGTTCAAAACATGATGGTACTAAAGAATGTACAATATTAATTCGCGATGTGCCTTTTATAAAATGTGTACTGAAAACAATTTTTAAACTTATATTATTATTAAATTTTACACAAATTATTTTTAGATAACTCTCTTTTTAATTTTATGAAAATCGGCCCACATTTGTCGCTAGTCTCTATAAAACGAAGCACAGCAACCTGTAGGTATAGCGATACAATTCTACACCAACAAGTTTTATGTAAACCAATTATGGCAAAATTTTGTAGAGCGATTTGGTTTATAGATATCTTTTATGTTAAATTTCAACGTTGTACTCGGAATTTTAAGCCAGCAAAGTAATTTTCAGGGGGGAACTTCATATAGGGAGTACATTGTGTATGGAACGATTTTGGTTCTAACAAGTCATGTTTGTGTGGAATTTTATCACGGTACTTGACTTTTTAAGCCAGTAATAAGAGTTAAAATAATTTTCTAA
>NC_060950.1:49547597-49549768 GCF_022045245.1 Lucilia cuprina | reverse complement strand
TTAGAAAATTATTTTAACTCTTATTACTGGCTTAAAAAGTCAAGTACCGTGATAAAATTCCACACAAACATGACTTGTTAGAACCAAAATCGTTCCATACACAATGTATAATACTCCCTATATGAAGTTCCCCCCTGAAAATTACATTTAGTTTGATTGGTATAGAAAATGCGAAATATCGGTCAACGATTTCACCTATACTATGCTTTATTCAGAAAATTACTATATTGCTTAAAAATATAATCTATAGCAATAAAACTCAATATAAAAAAGTTTTATTGGAAATGTATTTGTCAAAATTTATCGAAATATAATTGACCCTATCCTTCATAAAAAGTCATCTCTGAAAATGACTTTAAAGCTCATAATGTACTGCAATATAGCAACAAAATTCAATATAATCAAAGTTTAAAGGAACTAAAATATCTTTGGTCCATAACTGACCATACGTCTCATATAAGATCCCGTACAGAAAATTACATTAAAGCTCATAACTGTCTTCATAATACCAGTTTAGCGACGAAATTTAACATAAAACAAAAATAATTTTGTTTACTTTTTTCTTAATTTGGTTATTTTTTATTCGAATTTTGGTTAGAAAAAAAATTTTGTTGTGGCAACACTGGTTACAACATCAACACATATCCCCAGTCTTGATCTCATTTCATTTTAAATTATTTTTTTTTTCTGTTTTGTTTTATTGGTTTTATTATCTTTTGAGGAAAACGATTTTCTAAAATCCGTGTTATAAGCTATATAAACAAGTCACTCCATAAACCTAGTCCAACAATGGAGAGTACACCCAGCAAAAATATAACAAGAATAACATTTATCCTTCTGTGGAAGTGATGTTTAGTGACTTCCAAAGAAGCTAAATTAATTCTATTTATATTTTTATGTTCTTACTTTCTTGTGAGATAAAAATTGAAATTTTTGGGCTTCTGTTTTATTAATTTTTTAATGCCAATATTGTTTAAGTCAAATTCCAAAAGAGGGCAAACAAATTAATTCATGAGAATGACTTCAAAAGTAGTGAATTCAAAATTTAATAAAAAGGACATCCCTCATATGACAAGCCTCCCAGCATTAAAATTTTGTTTAAAATTGAAGGTATATTTTTTTTAATGATTTTTTTTAATAAACCCATTTTATTTTGGAGTTGATTGCTAAACTCGTGTAATTTATTTATTTATGTTAATGTTATTTAAGTCACATTAGTTGTTTTCTATATTACTACAATTTCACTTTTTAATAACTTCTAAAAAAGAACACAAAAGTTACATCGTGAGAATTAATTCAGATGTAGTGAATTTGGAATCAATTCCTATGACAAGCCTATGTTAAAATCAACACTTCTTCAGGTATTTTTCAGTACTTCCATGAAGTAAACGCCACTGTTTGTTATCGAAACAATGCATGTTTTATAAAAAAGAAGACAATAGTAAATGTAATGTGAAAATTAATGAAAACTTTAATTTTAAAACAAAAATTATGTCCTAATTTATATTAATCAATAAATTAAACATTTTAATGTTTATTTTAATAAAAATTGTATTAATATTTTGCATCAGCTGTTTACACTTTAGAATTTCTTGCTCAATTTTAAATGACCTCCATTGGGCGCTTAAACTAGCAAAAAAATTAAAAACTACTTTTTGAGTAGTTATATTTTTAATCAAATTTATATTTTATTTTAATACACAATCTTTACACCCCAAGTAATTAAAATTTAATTTTAACCACTCTGACTCCCATTTTTCAAATATTTTCGCATTCTTGCTAAAGTTCTATTTTTGCTTATCGAACTATTGATTTTGTTCTTTATTATTTTATTTAATTTTTTTGATTTCTCCGCTATGTGATTTTTAATAATAATCTTCCCGTTCTATATTTTTGTGGAGTTGAAACAGTAGGAGGTGCAATATTCACTTAGCCTCTTATATCCCCTTTTTATAACTTATGGCCTATATAAATTTAATTTTTTCAAGCTTTTATTCGTTTTTAAACTAGTTCACAATTATTTAATCTATATACATATATGAAAGAGTAGCGTTACTGACGGCTGAGCCTAGAATCATGAAATTTTGACAGTAGATCTGTTTTTGGTTATGTAGATCCACTAAGGAGGGATTTTTGGAAATTTGTACATTTACGGGTAAAAAGAGAAAAAA
>NC_060950.1:49542965-49547497 GCF_022045245.1 Lucilia cuprina | reverse complement strand
AAACTAGGTCAATTAAAAATATTTTGGCATCGTGTTTTCAACAATAAATATATGTCTCTTCGCAGATTCGTTAACAAATGCAATTAATATTTATTTTAAAAAATAACTTTAGCATTATTTGTAAACGTAATCTATCTAAATTATCAGACAAATTGACCAAAATATAGAATTTAAGACGGTAAAATAAAAACTAGTATACAACATCATCTAGAAAATGTAAATAAAGAACTAAAAGTCATGATGATATAGTAGAAGTCAAAGATCATGAGTATCAAATCTTTGCATATATCGCGATTATTGTTCGTCTTACGAGTTTAGATGTTATTACAACTTTTGTATACAATACAATTTAATTTTTCTTAGCTGTGTTACTTAAAACTATCAGTTGATTAATACTTTAAAGATATTGTGATACTATTTTTGTATCAATTAGCAGAAAATGCTTTATTTATTCTTATTAAATCATTTATCTTTGAATTTCGGCAAATTTGTATTTGTTTATGCAAAATTTCAAATAGGTATAGAAGTTGCAATTATACTTTAAATTTAAGTTGGAGCATATAATCTACTAAGTACGTAGACTATTCTCACCAATTCTTTTTTTCGAGTTTGAATCGACCCAAAAAGTGATTTTAAGTTAAGTGATAGATTGACTAGTGTAAATAAAATAATATTACGGTGTTGTTATGATTTTAATCAACTCATTTAATATGTGGAAATAGGTACTTTTGCTAAATCCTAACCAATTAAGATATCGAAAAATACCTTTGTGCACATAAGTATAACCACCCAGCAAAATCTTTGCTTACAACGATTACCATTAAGTACTTCATTAATGACTTACTTTGTAGGTAAAGTTTAAAAAAATCAAAATAAAGAAACAAACAAAAATAAAACAGTTACTTTTTCTGTTTTTTTTTTCTTTTTTTGTGAACACGATATCAAATGCCTATTTTTAGACAAACAGAAAATAAAATAGTATTTGTGTGTGAAAACTATTATTTGATGCACAATAAAACAACAAAGCAGTGGTGTAGTAAGAGTAGCATTCAACTGGTAGACGGAAGGTATTGAGTTCAACCTGTGTCGACTTTTTATTTTTATTTTTTCATAAATATTCTATAAATAACTCTACTAAAAAAACAACTTATTTCCAACCAAATAATATTGACTTACTTTTGGAACATCTCAAACAAAAATAAGTACTTTTTCTAGTAGAATTGTAAGTACTTTACCCGATGAGTTCTGGTGATTTTTTTAGTGAATTTGTAAGCAAATATTTTGCTGGGTACAAATTGCATTCCACATAAATATTACCAAAATTCAAAACAGGACGATATGTATATTAACATAATTAATTTAAAACTAGAGATAAAAGAAGTTTCTTTTTTAATTTTATTTTTGGAATAAAAGCAAACAGCTTTTAGTTCAATTGTTTGCAAAAAATAACCAAAACGAAAAAATAATTCACATGTACACATGCAAAATAAAAATAACCAATTTTGGTTAATAATAACCAAAGTGGAAACACTGGTTGTAACCCTGATTCTGCTAACTCAAATAAGAAAATTATTCAAATATTATAAAATAGTGGCAGAAATATTAAACATCGACACACAGTGGTATAGGAAAAAAGAAGAGGGAAATAATTCGGTAACTTCTAAACGGTTAATCCAATTTTAATGAAATTTTCACAAAGAGGAGGTGTTGTCGAGTTTAGGTTTTGAACTTTGACCTTATAGGCCAATCAGGGGCCCGGCGGGGGGTCCTCAAATTAGGACACCTCCACTATGTTAAATTTTTAAAACGATCCTATTTCTTCATTTGAGTTCCGATTTAAAAAAAATCGTATATAGAATCTCCTCATCGAGCACTATAAAAATGTAATATTCTTTTTTATCTCTTATAGTTTAAGAGATATTCGTATTTGAAAATTAAAATTTAAAAATTTTTAACGTCCATACTTTAGTTTTTTTATAATAGCGGGTCCAAATATTCCTAATTTTCGCCATTTTTCTTTTATTCGCTTAACAACAAGTTTATATATCAAGGATTGAAAGAATTATGTAAAAATCATGACTGAGTCCAAAGTTATAGGCATTTTAATTTAAAAAATTAAAAAAATGCGTTTTTTGCCATTTTTTTGGTAAAAAAGTATCTTTTTCTTTTTATACATCTTTTTAGAGAATATGTATATAGAATTTATACTTTTTGGAAAGCTGACTTTACATAAAATACGATAAATGAAACAAAACCTAAAAATTTTTGATACCGAGGGGACCAGGTCCATCCAAAAAAACCCTATTTTTTATGGAAAATTCAATTTTGAGCAAAAATTCTCAAATCGCATAGTCGATATCAAATTATAGTGACCTGTTTTATATGACCCAATATGTTCTTAATCATTTTGTAACGGGTTTCGATAACCAAAAAATCCCATTTTTGGGATTTTTTAAAACTTTTTTGGGAATTCCGGGATTTCTAATAAGAAAACTCGAAATTTTTATTTAATTTTGGATTTTAAGTAAAAAGTTTTATATCAACTGATTTTATAAAATTTTCAATTTTACATATATCAGTTTTATCCACTTTATTTGTATGTGCAGTTTCAATATATTTCAATAAGAAGTTGACTTTCTCTCGAAAAGGAGCTGAAGATTGTTCAAATAAAATTGAGCACAAATCATTTTTTAGTACGATCGCCATGGTTATAAAACTACAAATAATTACAAACAGATATAAATATGTCTTATATATTAATTACAGGTACTTAAATTATTTTTTAAAGGTTATGATATTCTACCATATATGTCTAACGTTTCCTTATGTAATGAATTTTTCTCAATAGGTCACTTTAATAAGCTACCTATTAAAGTGACCGGGGTAAAATTCATTACAGTTTAAAAAATAATACCCGAACATTTTTTAATATATGTAACAAATTTAAGTGTTAACCTTGTGGATGAAAATAATAGTGCTCGGTAAATTCTCTAAAATATGTGGAGTTTTTCCTAATTAATTTGTCACTTAAAAAACATTAGGTAGGCATGTTATATATCAATGGAAAGGTAACTTTGTCTATTTTTCAAAACTGTATATAATTTTTGAAAATTAAAAAATTCTCGGAATACTTAAAAAAAAATAAAAAAAATTTTTTATTCAGTTTTTGCAAAGATACAAATTTTTCAAATTGCAATAAAAATTTTATTTATGAATATTTTTTAATGAATTTTACAGTTAGGTAGATTTTTTTTACTCAAAATCCAAAATTAAATAAAAATTTCGAATTTTCTTATTAGAAATCCCGGGATATCCAAAAAAGTTTTAAAAATCTTGCCTATTATATCCATACCAGGGGCGGGGTTATCGAAACCCGTTACAAAATGATTAAGAACATATTGGGTCATATAAAACAGGTCACTATAATTTGATATCGACTATGCGATTTGAGAATTTTAGCTCAAAATTGAATTTTCCATAAAAAATAGGGTTTTTTTGGATGGACCTGGTCCCCTCGGTATTCAAAAATTTTTAGGTTTTGTTTCATTTATAGTATTTTATGTAAAGTCAGCTTTCCAAAAAGTATAAATTCTACATACATCTGCTTGATATATAAACTTGTTGTTAAGCGAATAAAAGAAAAATGGCGAAAATCGGGAATATTTGGACCCGCTATTATTAAAAAACTAAAGTAAGGACGGTAAAAATTTTAAAATTTAAATTTTCATATGCGAATATCTCCTAAACTATAAGAGATAATTTACTGCTACGACGACATTTTTTATAGTGCTCGATGAGAAGATTCTACATACGAATTTTTTTAAATCGGAACTCAAATGAAGAAATAGGTTCGTTTTAAAAATTTAACATAGCCGAGGTATCCTAATTTGAGGACCCCCCGCCGGGCCCCTGGTTGGCCTATAAAGTCCAAATTCAAAACTAAACTAAACTAAACTCGACAACACCTCCTCTTTGTGCGTACCAAATTTCATTAAAATCGGATTTACCATTTAGAAGTTACCGAATTATTTCCCTCTTTTTTTCCTATACCACTGTGCGACATAGGTTTAATTAAAAAAAAATTGGAATTATTCTGCATGTTTTGTCTTGAGGGCACGGAATTATTATAGATATATTTAATATATTTTGTTTTAAAACTGCAGAATTATTTGTACGCCTTTATGGATGGTATAATATGGCCCCGAAAGTACATAAAATTTTTATTCATGGAGCTAATATAATTTAATATATTGGTATACCAAGAGGCACATTATCAGAAGATGCTCAGTAAGCACGAAACAAAATATTAAAATCGGCCAGGTTGAGTCATAGCAGAGGATTTTCTAGAAAACAAAACAATAAAGAATTTTTTTATTACCTATTAATATCCTCGGAACTCCATTGGAACTTATTCATTTTAAAAACCTAAATCAAATGGTTAGTTATACCCTACACGTTTGTAAGAAGGGTATATATAAGTTTGTCATTCCGTTTGTAATTTCTACAATATAATTTTCCGATCCCAAAAAGTA
>NC_060950.1:49508468-49542865 GCF_022045245.1 Lucilia cuprina | reverse complement strand
TGATTCGCCTTGTTCAATCGGGAAAGTATTAGAGGAGAAATTATTGGCTGAAAGTTTGAATTCCCATCAACAATTGCCCGATCAATTTTTATCTCCTATGCGGACATCGGGTAACGATTACTCTCCAAGGTACATCCAATCTATATTTAAGAAGGCTATGGCAACTATTGAAGGGCAACGTTCTCCCAAAGTACCACCAACAAAAACACGCAAAATTCAACAAATTGAGGACACAGATGACTATTTCACACCCTTATTTTCAATGGACTTTAAAATTTTAAAGGAGTCTGATGGTGTTGGTCTTACCCCTAACCAGCGAAGTGAGTTGGACCAAATCCTGGTATTACACCAGACAATATTTGAGGATTCTACTGGTGCTACACCTTATGCTATCCATCGTATTCATACCGAGGAACATGATCCCATAGCAATTCCTCCTTATTGGTTATCGTCAGCTATGAAGACTGCTTTGAAGGATGAAATTACCAAAATGCTTGATTCTGGAGTAATTGTTGAGTGTCAATCTCCATGGGCTGCTCCTGTAGTTATTGTCCCTAAAAAGACTGGTGGAATTCGTGTGTGCATTGATTACCGCGAACTTAATTCAATAACTAAACCTGATCGTTATCCTTTGCCAAGAGTAGATGATATACTGCATGAGGCCAAAGCTACAAGCTACATGTCAACGATAGATTTACAAAGCGGTTACTGGCAAATTGGAGTTCACCCTTTGGATCAGGATAAAACAGCTTTCGTATCTCCCTTTGGTATGTATAAATTCACACGTATGCCATTCGGTTTACGAAATGCTCCTGCAACGTTCCAAAGATTAATTGATCGCTTGAAAGCATCTCTGGGGGATACAATTCTGTTGGCATACTTGGATGACATAATTTCTTGTTCCCCCAGTTTTGATGAACACATCCGAGACCTACAGAATATTTTTCAACGACTGCAAGAATTTGGTCTTAAAGTCAACCTGGAAAAATGTCGATTTGCCTGCAATGAGGTAAAATACCTGGAACATGTCCTTACACCACAAGGAATTATGACAGACCCTGAAAAAGTAGCGGCGTTGCAAGATCGAAAAAGACCAAGAAACGTTAAAGAAGTCCTATCATTTCTACAAGCCTGCTCATGGTACCGCCGTTTCATACCATCATTTGCCGATATATCCAAGCCGTTATCAGCCCTTTCAAAGAAGAATGCTATATGGTATTGTGGTCCTGAACAACAGAAATCATTTGACTATTTGAAGACACTATTAACATCAGCTCCAATCTTAAAACAAGCTGTAGATGGTGAGCCTTTTATCTTAAAGACAGATGCCAGCGGTTATGCTTTAGGGGCAGTTTTGCTCCAGGGGGAGAGCCAAGATGAACATCCCATTGAGTACGCGAGCAGACTTTTGTCGAATGCAGAACGCAACTATTCCACAATTGAACGTGAAGCCCTTGCAATAGTTTGGGCCGTAAATAAATATCGTGGCTATATTGAGGGAGCTCCAGTTAAACTCATCACTGACCATCAGCCTCTAAAATGGTTGATGAAGATCAAAACTCCAACTGGACGACTAGCCCGCTGGGCTCTACAACTACAACCATTTGATATTCAAATTGAATATAAGCCAGGAAAGACAAATGTGGTTGCCGATACACTGTCTAGACCATCATGCGAAGATGACCATGATGTTACAGGTCCTTGCGAAATTTGATCATTCTCCATCGAGATGCCAAGGAAAAATGCTAGTGCAATTAGAGAAAGCCAACTTAATGATCAACAACTTAAAAACATTATTGAAAATCTTGAGAATAATACAGATGATCTTGCCTATTGGTCAAAAAGAGGTTACATTATGAATGATGGCGTCTTATATTGCTACAATGATGAAGATGCTCAACTTGTGATACCCAGTGAAGAGAGACAAGACATCCTTAAGTACAGTATAGAGAGGACAACATCTAAAATCACCTCGAGATACTATTGGCCTGGAATTCGAAAGGACATTGAAAAACATGTTAAGGAATGTATAGAATGCCAAAGATACAAAGCCACAAATCTAAAGCCTGCAGGACTATACCAAACAGTATCATCCAATCAAAGATTTGAAGTGGTTGCCATCGATCTCCCAAAAAGGATATCAATGGATATATATAATAGAAGACATAGCTAGCAGATGGGTTGAACTTTTCCCCTTGGAGATCGCCTCAGCTGAAGTCTGCGCCAAAACATTAATAGATGAAGTTTTCCTACGGAGTGCCCAGAAAAATCATCAGCGACAACGGTGTTCAATTTATTTCGGCTGTTATGCAAAAAGTGGTTTATTGTCTAAATATTGACCACATACTAACTCCTGTATATCACCCTGAGGCTAATCCAGTCGAGCGTAAAAATCGAGATATGAAGGCTCAACTTGCCATTTTAGTTGGAAACGATCATCAATCCTGGGACGAGAAGTTGCCTAGTATTCGGTTTACGATGAACACAACATTATGCCAAAGCACAAAGTACACACCTGCATTTTTGACATTTGGTCGTCAACTGCGAACATTAGATGACGTTCAACATGATTTAAAATCGGTAATTCAATCTGAAAATTTTTTGTCTGAGATTACGCCATATCTACAAAACCTGGTGAATGTTTTCAAAGATGTTAAGGAAAATGTTTATAAACAACAAGACCATAACAAGCGAAATAGCAACAATCATAGACGTAACCAGCCGCCATTGGAAATTGGTTCAAAAGTTTTGGTAACCACACACGTTTTAAGCAACACTAGCAAGGGCGTTACTTCCAAATTTGTTCCAAAGCGAGATGGACCATATGTCATTATAGAGAAGAAGGGCACTACCTCTTACGTAATAGCTCATGAAGATGACGTGAATATGCCACTAGGAACCTATCATGCTTCTGCCCTAACACCTGTAGTAGGGTCAACAGATCCAGCCATACAACCAGTACGTAGAATGCGAACTAGAGGTCGGCCCAGAAAATGAAGAATTGATGCATTATCGGGACGATTGCCGCATCAAAGGGGGAGACTGAAGCAGTTCATTATTTTTATTTTCTTTATTTATTTATTTTACACATGAAGTATACCATTTAATATCATTTCTTTTAAATTATTAACTTTTAACGTTTATTTTCAAAACTAACTGATTTTTATCAAATGCGACTCTGTAATTTACTTTTATACATTTTAATACAACACTGTTTATATGATCACTACATTTTGAATTTAACGCTTAATTTTTGAATTTAACTACCTTTCTAAGATACAACTCTATGATTTATTGAATGTTACATTTTTATACAACCATTTTAATGTATTATAGTCATTGCTTTTGTATTACAACTACGTATTGGAAATAGTATAAAAGCAGCGCAGGTTGCATTAATAAACTCACTTTGCTTTATGCCTTCGATGAATAAACATCTTTGTCTAGTTTAATTTACCGGACGGGTTGGAAATGATTTGAAGTGTTTAAAGAAAAGTAGTTACAGTGAAAATAGTGCGATTGTGTTTTTTTTAAACGACGACTTTATGAGTAAATATAATCTTCGGTATAAGATTACTTCACATTTATTAATTTTATACTTAAAATATTTCAAGTATGTATCAATAATTTAGGGGTAAAATCGTCAAACAACCATTTTTGACAATTAAAATCGTCAAAATGACGATAAATTGTCAAATCTGGAAACCGTTACCATAAATATACGGCATCCTTTTGCAAACGAACATGCAGAACGCTATGTGCATGGATTCTTTTAGAAGAGGAAGCAAAGTCTACCTGGAAAATTTCTTGTGAAAAGACAATTATCACATCACAAAGACAATTATCACATCTTTCTAAGTATGTCCACGAATTTGCATTTGTTCTGAATGTCGTAATGTTTTTATTGTTTAATGCTTCCAAAATTTAGATAGCATTGCTACTTCGTTTAGAAAGCAGTTGATACCAAACTTTTGATAGTTGAAAAGTATAATTTCATTTATCGCTAATCCAGGAGAACGGAAACTGTACTGCTATTGAAATTTTATTTTATTTTTTTTGCTACTTTTAAAACTATTGCTATCAACCTCATACCAATTTTAGCTTACTAGAAAAATTAATGATATAAAAAAATAATGAAAAACAGTTTAAATTAAAGCTACGTTCACAATGCTGGAGTACTCCACTTTGCACTTTAGTAAAAAAAATTTAACTGTTCAAAATACAACCAATAATTTCCATTTAAGTTCTTCGAATTTTTTTTTAACATCGCCCAGTTTTAATTAAGCCCTATGTTTAACAATCATCCATCATCATAACACATTTGAAATGTGCTTCTTAAAAGAAGTTCAAATTATTTTTTCTATTTTTGACAAAATATTTCATTTTTAATTAACATTTGTCATGCGAGCATTAACATTTTTATGTTAACTCCAAAATTAAAATAATCTTCACTCTGAAGTAGAAATTGTTTGACTCTGGAGTGGATAAAACGAAATAGTCAAATTTAAAATTATATTGGTATGAAAAAGAAAGAAATACAATTTTCTGGAGTGTGGAGTACTCCAGCATTGTAAACGTGGCCTAATATTAAAAACATTATTTTTTAAAAGTAATGATTTCATTAACAGTTTTTTTTAGATATACCCCCAAAATCTCAACGTCTTTTAATTTTTTATTGTTTATAATTGAGTTATGTAAAAACCATATTTTTTAAAACACATTCTTAAAGGTTTGGTCAATTACTAATGAAGGAACATAATTTTCGACAAGCTAAACAATGTTTTAAAGATGCTTATGACTGTTTTACACAAATTCATGGAACTGATAACGAAGAGGCTCTAACAATTTTAAATAATTTGAGCGTAGTTTGTACAAATGTAAGTACATACAATTTTTATTTATATATTTAATTATTTATATAATAAATTATTTATATATTTATTTTATAATATTTTAGATGGAACAATTTGATGAAGCTAGAAATTATATTTTAAAAGCATTAGAACTAGTAAAAAATATAAAGGATGCAACACAGGAAGGTATTTTACTAGCTAATTTGGGATTAATTTATCTACGAGAAGGTTTAATTATTGAGGCAAAATCTGTTTGTTCTCAAGCATGGAAAAGTGGAAAATCGAATAACAATGACGCCGCAATTGAGCAAGCAGAGTATTGTCTTAATGAAATAAAAACACAAACAGAGAAATAAATGAGATTTATTTAATTAGATTTATAAATAGTTTGTTTGTTTCTACCTTATAGGAGGCTAAACCACTGAAGCGATCTTCTTGAAATTTTCAATCTATGTTCCCCAATATCTGAAAGGAACTATAGGTTACTTTTTATTTTTAAATTGCAATTGGGAGTACTGCCATGCCCACTTCTTCAAAAGTCGAATATCTCGGATCATGGTACAACTAAAGTCCTCACATTTTTTATGGACAATTTTGACATCCATATGATTATTTGGTGGAAAAATTGGAGGACAATAGTGGGCGACGTGTCACGCCCACATTAATAAATTGTATTAGTAATCGCATATCTCAGAAACTGCAAGTGTTGGAGTCTTCCAACACTTGCATTTTCGACAAAATGGGCGGAATGCCTATAGTGGGCGTGGCAAATCTTTACTTACAAATCTTTTTCACTATCACTAATAGATATTTAGTGGTGAGTTTAAAAAATACAGCCTCACTAAGCAATAGTAGTAGTGATATAAAAAATTTGTTCACTTAAATTAATTTAGTGATAGTGAAAACCCTTTTTTTACAGCTTTGTGCAAATGTTTTTTCTCCACTAATAGGATAGTGGAAAAATATAATCATTCACTAATGTTAAAGGAACTCAAATACATATCATTATATTGAATTAATTTATACTCTTTATTACATTAATTAATACTAACATTAAAGTAGTAACAAAATTAAAAGACAAAAGGAAATAGTAATACAAAAAAAAATACGGAAATTTCATCAATATATTAATATAACATGTTAAATTATGGTACATATAATTTTCTTTAATACAATGAAAATAATAAAATAGATATATGTATGTTTCACTACCAGTAATTTTTTTAGTGGAAGTTAAAATATATTTCACTACCACTATAGTGATAAAAAATAGTGTATAACAATCAAAATTTCGTCACTATAGTGGGATTTAGTGGAAACATTAGTACACTAAATATTAATGCACTACCCCAACTCTGAAATTTACCAACAAAGAAAGCAAGTAGTTTAGACCTAGAAGTTATAAATTTACTTAATAATTAATAAATATTAATATCTTATTTTACTTTATTATCATACATTATTTAATAATAACTTTTTCTGAATTTTTTAACTTTGTATAACTTTTTACTTATAGTTTGATTATAAGTCGGATGGACAAAGCTAAACCACTATAGTGCTGTAAAATATAATAAACTTTCCTCTTTTTCGATAGGAAGTAGGATCTGACAGGGTTTGTAAAAAATAACATTTTTATAATTTATTTTCAAAAAAAGTGTTTTCGACGCTTTTTCCTGGCAAATTAACTGTTGTGAGAACAGTTGATAATGAATATATGAACATTTTTAAATGTCTATAAAATAGCTGTTAATGCATAATAGTGAGCATTTCAAAGGCCTATATATTTTACATAATTAAAGGCTCTTTATTATTGTATAGCCACAATTTCAGAATTTGGGGAAGGATCCGAGATATCAGAAGTCGGGCATAGAATGTTACGTCTAATTTAAAAATCGCCCAAGGGTGAAATGTAGCTACAGCCAAGCCATAAATATTGTCGTGTGCACCCTGTAGTTAGGTGAGTGGAGGTAGAAAATAAGAAGAAGATTAGGGAAAAGTTGGCAACGCGTATTTTGACGTTTAAAAAAAAAATAAAGGAAATAAACAAAAACAAACGGCTGAATAGATGGAAAAGTGAGGAAGCCATAATGGAATGGAGAAAATGTATATTAATAATTTATTTTCAAAAAAAGTGTTTTCGACGCTTTTTCCTGGCAAATTAACTGTTGTGAGAACAGTTGATAATGAATATATGAACATTTTTAAATGTCTATAAAATAGCTGTTAATGCATAATAGTGAGCATTTCAAAGGCCTATATATTTTACATAATTAAAGGCTCTTTATTATTGTATAGCCACAATTTCAGAATTTGGGGAAGGATCCGAGATATCAGAAGTCGGGCATAGAATGTTACGTCTAATTTAAAAATCGCCCAAGGGTGAAATGTGGCTACAGCCAAGCCATAAATATTGTCGTGTGCACCCTGTAGTTAGGTGAGTGGAGGTAGAAAATAAGAAGAAGATTAGGGAAAAGTTGGCAACGCGTATTTTGACGTTTAAAAAAAAATAAAGGAAATAAACAAAAACAAACGGCTGAATAGATGGAAAAGTGAGGAAGCCATAATGGAATGGAGAAAATGTCGGTCCTTTTTCTATACGACCATCACCGAACAAGCAAGTGGCCAGCATAAAGTAAAACTCAAAAACAAAAATTTCAAGGAAAGTTTTATTTGTTTGAAAATATTAAATACAATTCACCAGTAACAAAAAAAAATACAATACAATTTATTGCCACCTCTGTTTGCTTCCGACGAGGGACTCTTGGCATCGGCTCTGCATTACCAATCCTGGGGTGCGCAGGTTAAGGTTTCGACCAGTAAGGTTTTGACCCTGAACGACAAGACGGACTGACTGTACCTTTTAAATAATTATAAAAAAGGCAAAATATAAAAAGAGAATAAATAAATACGGACGAATACGGACGACCGAAACCCACTGCTACACCTGCCAACCTGCAAAGTGAAGGAGGAAGAGAAAATAAATATTCTAATATAACTAAAATCTAAAACCTACTTAAAATCTACTTAGAAACTAAAATCTAAAATCTACTTAGAAGCTAAAACCTAAAAGGAATTTTGTGATTAAAACTAAAGTCTAAAATATAGAAACTAAAAGATAAAATACCAAAACTAAAAGCTGAATTAAAAACTTGATTGAAATTAAATTTGCCAGAACTAAATCCTGTTAAAAATTTAAACTTAATTTTTCATAATACTTTAAATCTAAAATTTGATTAAATCTTAAAATCTAAAAGCAAAAAACTTAAAAACTAAATTTTGTTAAAACTAAAAAAATAAAGTTTGTTAAAATCTTAAAACTAAATTTGCTAAAAACTAAAATTTGCCAAATTGTTAAATACTTAATTTGTTAATAATTATCATCTGAAGTTGGATAATTAAAATTTGCTAATATTTTAAAATTTTTGTAGGTATGACCGTAGGGAGATGCAACACTACTTTTGTCCCCTTTTCTTTTTAAATACCCTAAATGCTGGTATGAATTTTGTGTTAGTGTGTGTTAATGGTACAGGTTGCCGGCAAGAACCACCCTACCCGGCGAGCTTTATCCGCTGGCAATCTGGCCACTCTGTCCCTTTTTATTCTTTATGTTGTCTGTTTGTTTATTTAAACAAACAGCTGACACACAACACCACTACAATATTGATATGTCATATGTAATGATCGGACTTAAAATGACGACGTAAATATAAAAAACAAAAAGGGCGGTATTTCTAGGCGTGGCAAAAAATAATTTTATATCTTTAATTCTAGGGGGTGACTGACACAACTTTTTTTGTCCATCTCTTTAATTTATATACAAAACTAAAATGGGAAATGCATCAGAATACCAACAGATCAACTTCCATACTTATTTACGTAGTCAGCTAAATACAAAAGTATAATCAACGAAATGAAACGATTTTAGACTAAACAAAGCTACGAGTAATAAAATGAATGCTACCAACAGAGACCATAAAATGAACGAAAAATTAATGTATTTAAAAGAAATTGTGTAATTTTTTTTGAAAAATAATTGTTCAATTCACAATCAAGTTGTGTACTTTTAATACTTATGTGTAGTAGCAGTGACTGTGAACAGATCTTTGCAAGCAACAAGTCATAAGTTTATCTTCTCACCAAGATTTTTCTATCAAAACAAACTTACATAACTATGTAAAAAAAATCAATTAATATTATATTAATTAAACAAGCGAAATGAACCAAATTTATTTCTTTGAATTTAAAATTCTTTTATTTTCTTTATTCCACATTTTAAACTGTTTTTCATCAATTTTTTTACCACTATATTGAATTTTTTGTTGCTGCAACATATAAACATGACATGGACTATTGAAATAGTTAATATCGGTTCATTATTTCACCTAGCACTCATACCACTGAATCCTCGAATAAGGTTTTTAAACCTTGTAATCAAACTACAGGTCGAGATAATTAAATGAAATTTGGCACATGATCTTCTATGGTACCAGGGACTATTAATAATGATTAAGATTAAAAAATATTTAATATCGGTCCATTATTTCACCTAGTCCCCATAGATCTGAACCCGCCGAATAGTGCTTTTAAGATCATAATTATGTTTAATATACTCGTATCTCGACAAAAAGCTGCCATGTTCTATACTTGCCTTGATGACCCCTATAAATTTTATAATTATAGGGCCTTATTTGACCCTAGCCCCTCAATATTATTCAACAATAAATGACTTATGTATGTCTGAGTCAAGGTATAATTCAACATAAATGCTTTGTTATGAAAACTTCGTCGGACTCGCAAGGATTTTCTGAAGGGGACTTTGTATGGGAGCTATGGTCAAATTAGGATCGATCTTTATGAAATTTGGTAAGGCTATATAAAATTTAGTTGTGCCGATATCGATATACCTGTATTTAACATAATTATGAGCTCAGAAGCCCTTTTCGGGGGGTGTTGTTCTACGGGGCTAGGTGAAATAATGGACCGATTTCAACCATTTTCAACGGGCATAGCTTAATCGACTCAGAAAACGATTCTAAACCGATTGGTATACTTTAAGGTGTATATTGGTCGAATATTTTTGTATGTTACAACCATCAGCACAAACCCAATATACCCTCCCTACTAAAGTGGTGTAGGGTATAAAAAGTACTATTTTATGTGTTCTCATCTAATTCGGGATATACATACTTTATTTCATGTCTCTGGGTTCAATATTATAAAAAATTTAAAAAGTACCTTTTGAAAAACGAAAAAATACCAAAAAGTTGTAATGTATGATTTCTAACTTATGCCAAGCTCCACATCAGGAATGAAAAAAGAAATTTTGTTTTAGTATCAATAAATATTTTAGTGGGTACTTTTTTGGATCTCAGAGTACTGAAATATTTTTAGTTAAAAATTTTGTAATTTTTGAAAAATGGAAAGGGCATTATATGTTGATATGGTGAATCTTTGTTCGTCGCTCTTGGACATAATTTGATGAAATTTGCTACACAATCTTGCCCAGGAAATGGGTGCAGTCATAATACAATTTGTTATATTTTAATAAATCCGGTCTTAAAAATCAGGTCATATTTGGCCCTATACAAGGATGAATTTAGAAATTTAACTTAAAGCCAGTAACACAGGTCGAAATTTTTTATCCAGAGATCAAACTATACTTTTCTTTTTTAAAGCTAATAGAATATACATTCAAATGGCATATATTTTACTAATAAAGTTGTATTGGCTCTATTATAACGTCTCAAATTTTAGGACATTATATCTCAAATTCCAGACGTGTTGGGGATAACATTAATTCAGGTTCGAATTCAGTGCTGCTCAATCCTTTATAAGTGTCTAACTTGGTCTCAGAGTTTCAACTTTTATAACATTTTTAGTATCGATTGTTTTTTGTTTTCATTTGTTAAAAAATCAATTGTAGTATCAAACTTAACACATTCCGCTCTATGACATTTGACCTTACATAGGATATTCGTACATTCGATTCTGAATATAACATGAAACAATAATTTGCTTTAAAGTTTAAATCCAATGACCAAAACTTATTATACTATCTTTAGTTGAATGCTTAATTTCAAAATATCGTTTTTTATTAGATAGAAATTTGAAAATCATTTGTTTTAAAGTCAAAAACTTTTTAAGACTGTAAATTATTGGTAATTTATATAATGCAAATCAAGATAAAAATAAGTTCAACTTTCCATTTCTATTTTAAATGAGCTGAATTGATAATTTGCAAAACATACAACACATAAAGTACTTTTTAAAACTAGGTCTCTTTAATTCTGATATTAAAGAGAATTCCAATACTCCATTTCTAAAACTTTTAGTATATGCATTTTCGAGAAAATTTTTTGGAAAAGTATTTGAAATTTTAAAGAACTTTTATCCGCATATTCTTAATGTGTTATTTTTTTCGTAACTATATATTGAAAGTTCTTATACAAAAATAATTTTAACAGACAGATTAACTACAGGTTATATGATAATCAGATCGGTATTGTGAACCTGAAAGTATCAAATAAGAGTCGGGAGTATCATGGTTCTTAAACATCATATAGTATCAAAAAAAGTATCAGCGTACCAATTTTGTCATCCCTGCTCCACATACTTAATTTCATGTTTCTAGCCAATAACAACCCATTAGTGCTGCTGATTTTGCACTCTATTTTGTTACTGTTTTTTTTCAATTTCTGTCTGACCATGAATAAAAAAATTAAATTTTGATGAAATTTTCAGAGGCTGTCTCGTAATTTTGCTCATATTTCCGTTATTTATGCACCGATTTTGATTATTTTAAATAGCGATCGACAACATATATCTCGCTTTCGTTTACCTGTCCTTCGATTTTCCGACACTACCTCTGATGAAACTGGTTGAAGAGGCACAAAGGAAAACTAAGAAAATTTTAATATGTTGTGATGCAAATTCCTACCTTGTAGCTTGGGGTAGAACTAATACAATCGGTGCTGATTGATATGTAGGAGAACTATAGGCATGCGGGGTCTTATCCTACTATGACAAATTGGCATAGCTTATGCTCTTTTAGACAAAAATTGAAAAAATTGAACAGGGAGTTCAGCGTATATGCTGTTTGGGTATAAGTGGTGCCATGTTTACTACTTCAACCAAGACTCATATTTAAGATATGAGGCGGCGCTTACAACCAACGGCTCTTTACTTTATGCGAACTGGCCAAAAGCGGATATAGGACACGTAATTAATGTATACTGGACACATTTGAAGGTTATACAAAATAATCGAACGTGCCTGTTCGTATACCAGACACAGAATATGTTGGAAACTTTGAAACGCTGATCCCAGATAGAATGTAAGTTTTACATCATATAGCGACCAGCCCACTCGAGAGTAGTTGGTAACGAAAGCAATAGCTTTACAGGGAAGGTAGCTCGAGGCAGTTTATCTGACAAACGCAAAACCATTCGACGTAACAAGGCTGACAGTGAAACTCTGGAACACTTTTTCTTGCATTCGTCGAAGTTAGATCTAAGTATCTTGGAAGTGATGTTATTCCGAAAATAACATTCCATCGACTACGATGGAAAGAAAAGAGGTCTAACCACATAATCTGGTACTACGGGTGGCCAGTTGTCCTGGCTGCTCAGTTGGTTGAGGTTCCTTCGGGATCCACGTAGTGGAAGAGTGAGTTGCGGTTAAAAGTCCATATTTCGGGATAAGTTCGGTTCTGTTGCCGTAACAACAGATACCCAACAGAGGAGTGACTGTGGGAATAAGCGTTGGAAATGAGTTGGTATTAATTGTATATGGTACGGGATGAATTTAGGGTCTATCTATAATAAATGTGTAGTATGTTTTTCTCATATGAATGTGTCGGATAAATGAGATGTGTGCTAGGTTGTCTAATGATGGATGAAAGGTATCATAAAATAATGATACTATTGAATTTTCCTTCCTTGTCCAGATATGCTCAGAGTATACTCTGTTCATATCAGAATTACCGCAGTGTGTCCCTGTGAGTAAGAACAAAGTCTCGGCTTATTTGATAAACTCGTACTTCGGTCTACCGGTTACGTCTCTAGGTGCTGTTGAAAAATCAACAGAGGCCATCCATTCGGCGTGGTTGTAAACGGAAGTGATGTTTTACATCTCGGAAGTTATGCAACGGTGCAGCAATGGTCAGAGATTAGATAGCTCAATTACTCGAGCAAAGTGCTTGAACATGGACCGGCTGGTCAGTTGATTGAGGTTCCTTCGGGATCCAAGGTGAAATATAAGATACATTTTTGTTATCATTCCTAGATGTTGGAGCGGTACAAATTACAAAGCATGACTGTTGATCAATGTTGGATTTCAGCAGATAATGATTGGGTATACGAGGTAGATTTTTCTGGTGTTTTCTGATATCTACTCTGATTCTATAGAGAGAATGGAGTAATTGATGAATTTGACAGATGGAGTGATGGTGTAACGGTGTGTTAGACAATGATCTAGCAAGAAGGGACGGGTGGACGTGGTGCAAGGTCGACACTGTCATTTCTTTAATTTATTAGCGAATTTCCTACATGGTTGAGTGCGTTGGAGTTTACTTTGAAACATGCTCAACTTATCGCAGTGGGTTTTTGTGACCACTGAAATAAAGCATTGTCAATTAATATGATCCGCGTTTCGGACTACCGATTTCGTCCCTCTAGGTACTGTTACCGAAACAACAGAGCCATCAATAGTGTGGTTGGGAGACATTATGTCGGGGTAGTTTTAGCTTGCTCATGACACCTGTATTTCCCAACGAGACTACTATGGAAAAGATTTGATAGCTCCAGTACTTGAGAAAAGTGCTTGTACGTGGACCGGACCATCCATGTACGAAAATTGCGTGTAAGATACACAATAGGGCAGTTGTAAGTAGTTTGTTATACTCACTTAGTAGTTGTTTGGTTAAATTCTACTCAAAATATAATAGTTTTTAGCGATGCAACTCTGTTTTTTTATAAAATACTAAAATATACGACGCTACACAAGAATAACGAGAAAAACAAACAAAAAAATTTAAATGTCAAAAATGTTAATAAATTGAACAAGTAAGAGTGTTATATTCGGCTGTACCGAATCTTATATACCCTTATATACCCTTCACATATTAGTTTTATAAATTTTTTCCCAACTACATTAATATTACAAAATAAACAACGCTATAAAACCAACCTACATCCAAATATACGAACAGAATTCACAATAACAAAACAAAATACACAACTCAATGACGCCAACAGCATCCAAACATACAAAACGAAATACACAGCTGAAAAACCAAATACATCTACACACACGTGTACATCTTTTACTAATATACAGTGTTAGTTAGTTAGTTAGTTAGTTTGAAAGGAGGATGTATACACATCAAATCCGAAGAAATACACCTAGGCCTCTATCGGGCCTGTTGTGCGCTCCTTAACCAGTGCTACGGGTGGGAATCGAACCCACCACCTCCGGTCTACCAGACTAGAACACTAACCACTAACCTACCGGAGGCCACCACAATATACAGTGTTGTTGCTTATTTAACAAAGCATGAAAAAAAGGCTTTGTTGTCTCGGTTTTTTGCTCATATCTCCGTTATTTACCGATCGATTTTGCTGATTTATATAGCGATTTAAATAGCGATCTTCACGAAAGAATGTCTAACAGAATTATTGAAGAATCGGATCTCGCCAATATCTGGGGCCCTCTAAAAACTGATTTCAACAGACAGACGCACATGGCTTAATCGACTCCGCTATCTATAAGGATTCAGAATATATATACTTTATAGGGTCGGAAAATTATATTATAGAAATTACAAACGGAATTTTAAACTTATATATACCCTTCGCACGAAGATGAAGGGTATAAAAACATGAATGAAAAGTTTATTTAATATAGAAGGTAATTTTTTATTACACTGAAAATAATCCATGCTCAACTTTATGAAAAAATTCGAAACTTCTTTTTTCGTAATATTTAAAATAATTTCGTATATAATACGAAATATTATTTAATAAAAACCTTTTCTATTATTACGAAAACCTTTCGTAATATTTTTTCTTAAATTTTAGCAAAATTAAACATTTTTATAAAATTTGAATTTAATTTTTCAAAGATTATTTTGCATTATACCAATATATTTCATACAATTTCGTATATATTACGAAAAAAATGAACAACAACAACGCTAAACGAAAAAAAGACAAAATGCATAAGGCAACAGACATCTTTTCTTTTTTGTTCATTTTTTATTATTGCTGCATTATTTTATAAAATTTTATATTTTTATTACTCCTATATATTAGAATATCATTTTTTAGATATTTTAGTAGTGGAACGACTAAATTTGGACATTTCCTAACCAATTTATTATCTTATATACCTATCAGAATTTATCAATATTTGACTTAACATGAAATCTATCGTTTCTTTTATTAAATTTCGAAAATAATAAGTAATTTTGAATTGGATACATGATATATTAGATAATCAATGGATTTGGACCTAGAACAAATGTTTTGTGAGGTTTAAATCTATATATTACAAAAATACAAAAATAATCAGGGTTTTGGTCATTTTGTATTGATAAACAAAAACCACATTACGAAAACTCCATATATTTGGGGAGAATTGTGTAAATTTTATTTAGAATTGATTGATTCTTATTCATAAATCTAACACTAAGTACCATCCTAACCACTCTAAGTATGGGGACATCACCATATACCACTATAGAACTATTAAATGCTAAAATCTTGATTTTCAACCTCATATTTTAAATTCTTTATTTCATGAATAAGAAACAGTAGGCGTATTTGGATCTGGATAGTTATTCTTGATTTGGGTTCTTAATATATATAAGTGTATGTATTAGGTGAAAAATATTGCTTTTGTTGACATTACGGTATGATAACCACCTCTATTTTAAAATTAGGTATTTTTCCTGTACTGCACGACAGTTCCTTTTACATTGGTTCCAAGCAACCTAAGGTCTGTTTAGAGGTCTAAATTTAATTTAGTGTTCCTCCTAATTCGTATATAGATTTTGAAAAAGATAAATCAGGAGTCCAATAGTTTTCCTTGGATACAAGATTTTGAAAGAGCACCCAGTGCGTTTTTTCTAATAATTCTTTGGATCATTTCATCTATTACTCTATTTTATATTTTTTAATGTTATTGATTAAACATTTCATAATTATATTTTATTGATTTACACTTGTTCTAAAAATCTAAACTAATTTTTTATATCGAAATTGCCTCATTATTATCCTTTAAACATTTTTAGGCAAACAACATCACATTTTCTCCCAATGAGGATATGATTTTTGCAAATCGCAATTGTCGTTCAAGAGAGACTTCAACTTTACCATGTAAGGATTCAAGCATCCCTGATAGCTCCTATTACCACCGATACATTATTGAAAGAAAATGGTTAACCTGTCCCTGTATACTATATTACTGTGGAGAAAGTAATGCAAAATACCAAAGATATGACAAAACTAGGAAAGCTTTGTCCATTATTTATCCTATCACTCCAAAAACTCTCATTAATATCTAGTAAACAATGGTGTATATAAAAATGGATTGCACTTTTTTCCATTATTATTTCTTTTTGTAGATAAGGCTTTTTGTTTTTTGTTAATTGTAGTTTATTTTTAATTTTTGGTTAGTCCACTGACATCTGCCGATGAAAAGGTTAATTTAATATTCAACTAATACAGAAATGCGTAATTTCATAAATTCAGTATTTTTTATTTATTTTTGTTTATTTTATTTTATTATAAATATATAATCGAAAATAAAATTGTATACATAAATTTTTGGTGCAAATATTATAATTAAAATGCTTTCACAATTTTTGATTTTAATGATATAAAATACAAAATTCAGTTTTGTTATTTTTTTATTAAAATTAAAATTATATATAAAATAATAATACCACAGTTTGTTTTTGTTTACAGTATACAATATTTTGTGTAAAATTATTTAAATTAAAAAAGTAATAATAAAAAATTTACAAAAATTCAGTTCCGTTATTTTTTATTAAAATTACATTTAAAATAATAATACCACAGTTTGTTTACATGAATGCATGTATGTTTTTTTTTTGAATTTGATTAGAATTGAAAAAATAGTTTATTGAGAACATTATGTTGAATTCATAAATATTTTTATATCTTTTATATAAAAATAATAAAATTTATTGAGAATAACTAAATGTAAGTTCTTATTGAAAGTGTGTAGTGGAATAATAAAATGATGTGAATAAGTGATGTAAAGTCTGTTTAAAAAAAATCCAACAAATCAGGAAAAATTGCTGACTACAGAAACACTAGGGGCTTATAAATTATATGTGTTTAAAGATTTCATTGTAAAAAACAGGGTATTTCAATGAATATAAATTTACATGTAATTAAATTACATATATCGTATCCAGAGAGTTAATTTATATTTACATATTGTACAGTGAAGTTAGCTGTACACATTTTTTGTTATCTTAAAATAATCTAAAACTTAGATCGAGATTTTAGTACAAAAGCCGAAGAAAGTGTAAGTATACATTTTTTCTAAAAAAATACTTTGAAATTTTAAATTCAGTGCGTTAATACACGGAAAAAAATAATTATTAAACATTTTTAATAAACGGATTAATCAAACATTAAAAAATAACTTTCTATTCGCAGAAAAGAACTGAAAAACTATTTCAATTGCCAAAACCTCGTTTTCATTAATTTTAGTTACTTGTATATATTTAATGACTATTTCTTATTATTTTCATACACATTTTGAGATTATAATTTCATGATTCAAATAGAAAATAAATTGATTCCTTTTGAAATGTTTGATTAATCCTTTTATTTAAAATTTTTATTTAGTTTTTTTCTGTGTTGGAATCATAAATTTTTTTTCTGTGTAATGTTTTTAATTTAAAATTTAATAAAAAAGTACGGTATACAATTTTCCAGTTTGTCTATATTCCATAACAAATTTCTTAAACTTTATAAGTGGTTGCCAGGGAAACCAAAATATGCAAATGCATGTTTTTCAAAATATGCATACATATATACGTTTAAGACATTTTTGCAGTTTTTTACAGTATTTTTTACGTTTTTTTTAATTTTGAAGAAAATTATAACATTGTGTATAAACCATTTTTTTCATAGGATTTTTTTGGTTTCCCTAGTGATTACTAGTAATTTAATTGTAAATTATAATCAAAAATTTACTTTTTTGATTCTTTTTTCGATTATGGGAATTGAAATGACGTAGAATAAAATGAATTCTAACTCTAATGAACATATTTAAAATAAATTCATGAGTTACATTCTCGCAACAAAGGTATGGGGGTATTTTTAACAGTTCATTAAATATTATTTGTCGCCAAAGCTTAGAAAAAATGAATTCTATTTGGTATTAATTCCCTTATATTTTTAATTCGGCTTTAAATTTTTGAATGTATCATTCTTTAAAATCATTCTTTGAATTTAAATTCTAAAGCTGAATTCCTAGGCTTTATATTCTATAGAATTAATTCCTAATAGAATTCATTCTTTATAGGAATGAATTCAATATAATGATCATTCATATTTGTTTAATTCCTTCTAATACAAATTGAATGAAAGAAAAAAATTTAATTCAATTTTTAATATACAGAATGCTTTTGAATTATAAAACAAAACTTTCATTCAATCTATTTCAAATTGAATGGTTGAAAAAATTTTAAATTCAATTTGTAATAGATTGAATTCAAACAAAATTTATATCATTCAGAGGAATCAATAGGAATTGTTGAAATTAATATTAATTCAATTTGCAACAGATTGAATGCAAATTGAATGCATTCTATAGGAATTAATTCATTAGAGAATTAATTCAACTACATCGAATGCTTTAAGAATTAATTCTAGGAATTAAATCAAAGGGAATGAGTTTGAAGAATTGTTAATTCTTTAAAATATAACTCAATTTCAAATAAAGGAGTAAGGAATGAATTATTTCAGAGCTTTGTTTATCGCAAACCAACTCTGTGGCAATTCAGATTAAACAGGTTTTCAAACTTTTGTTCCAATAATGACAAATAAGATACAAATTCAGGAGGTGCTTTCACAAGTTCACATTTGTCGAACTTTTTTTCTAATGTGAACAGAAATTCGTCAGATATTGGATCATTGTCATTGAATACCGGTGTAATGAAATTGCAGCTATGAATTTTAAATATTTTTAAATAAAAATAACCACATACGTAATTGAAATCATTAACGCGTAAACATTCTTTTTCGTGATAGTGCATATCAACATCCTCAGAGTTGTAAGAAGTTTCAAGAACTGGGTTAGGCAAGGAATAGAACTCATCATTACAACATGCAGCGGAAACAGAATCTTCAAGTATTAATGAGTAATCAGGCATTAAATCATCAAGAGAAATTTCTTCACAGTTTCGATTTACAACAAAATTAATGTAATGCAGTCCTCATCACCTTTTGAAAAAACTACAAAACATTCTGCTCGTTATGGATTTGGCATTTCCAGAACCTTTCCTTATCTGTCCGAAAAAATGTTCTAAATAATCTTGGCATAGTCTACGAGTTGAACACATTCAAAGCCTTCTTTTTGTAAATCTAAATACAAACCTTTTAAGGATGATATATTTAGGAGCCAACCATTTATAAATGAAAAAATGTTAGTTATACTTACACCTTCGTCACCAATTTTGATAGACTTCAATTTTTTTCAGCGTCGGAAAAAAATCCAATTGTTCTTTAAAGCCAGTGAAAACATTGCGACCTTTTCTTCTGTTAAATATGTCGAAAAGTTGACCAAAAAGAAGGAAATATTCTGCGGTATTTAAAAATGTCGGTACCCTAGAAGAATGAATTTTTGCAAGCATTCCGCTTACAATCGTCTTTCTCATGGCTTGTGAAGCTAACTTTACACTTTGCTTTTGCATAAAATCTGGGTAAATATGTTCATTTTTTTAGTTTATAAGCACATTTGATTGATTTGTCTGGGTTATCCACATTATTCCAAGTTACCACCTTCCAAGCTACCACCTTTCCATCCAAATAAACCGTTCTAAATTCAGCAAACAGTTTCTAGCACTTTTTAGAAGATGTGGTGGATCGAAAAAAAATAAATACGTTCATTATTTACCGTAAAGTATGGACGTTGTCTGGCAACACCAACATCTTTGGAAAACTTCACAAAATTTTTTCCTTGGTCACTGACAAAACTGCGGGGCTTCAGTCCTATTTCCTGTAGTTTTTTATATACTCCCCTTTGCAGCTGCCATGAAAATATATGATAAGGCTTGTGACCACCCTTCATCACCTATGCCTGAAACCATTTTAACAATTACACTCGTTGCAGTGCTATTAGTCCGAATTCCTGCACCATAATCTTTTAGTCCTATAATTTTATCGTTGAATCTATCGTCAAGGTATGTTTTTAAACTCATTTCGTCACAAGAAACTGAAACGTTTTTCTGTTTTTCCGTAAACTCTTCTATCCGTTCAGATAAGGCTTTATAAGATCCAGATAAATTTCCGGGGCTTTTAAGCCACGACTCTACCAATTTATAAAGAGATCTTTCTGAAGGCCAATCAAAATAATTATCTGTCTGAAAGTATCTTCCTGTTAAAAAGGTGTTATTATATGGAGGTATGTCGAAATCAGCTGTTTCCTGATCGGGCGTTTCATCAAGGTATTCCTCTATCATTGAACAATCGGGTGATTCCTGAATCAAATTCGAAATATTAAACTCATTAACATTAGAATTATCGGCAAATAAAGTAAAACTTTTGTCAGAATCTTCTAAACATGGGAAAACATTGTTATCAACAGAAACCGCATTGTCAACAATAGAACCTGAATTAATAAAAACAATAGAATCATTACCAAAAGTACCAGTAGAATATTCATTAAATTTATTGAAATCGGCACCATTATCAGCAAAGGAATCTGCAGCAATAACATCATGATGATAAGCAATTAACTTTGGATCGGAAAGAAACCCGGAATCACTATTCAAGCCTGGGTCAGCAACGTGAGAATGTAAAGAACTAATCTTAGTTTTAGAAACATTATAATTGTTTGATTCGGTTGGATTCTTTACATTTGTATTAGTGTGTAAATTAGGTTTATAATTAGTGTTTGTATTTAAAGGGGGACTATGAACAGCATAATTCGATAATTTTTCACCAAAAAAAATGCACGGAGAAAAGTGACGAGAACACAAATAAATATTCTTCACTGATGACTCCTTTTTTTAAAATTTGAAGCTCGGCTCGTCTATAAAAATTAATATTAAAAATATTAAAAAATGTCTAAACAATTTTGATTATAAAGTATACAGTCAAGGACTACACTCCAAATACATTTTTGCTTGGTATTTTTGAACATTATTAATCATAGCTTTTTTTCATAAATATTCGTATTTGTTTTTACTAAGGGAAAAATTTTTTTTAATGTAAATTTTAGTCATTGACTATAATACATGTACATTTTTGCGAACTGAAAGGGGTTTGCAAATCCTTTCGACTAGTATTTACTTTTTAATATTCTGTATTCCGAGTAAAATTATCTCTTTATACCAAACTTCCAATGAAAAATCTTCCATTAATGTAAATTAATACCCCTATTTACATTAAAGGTATATTTTTGAAGGTTTTTTTTTCAAGCTCAGAGTACAGAATTGAATATTACAAATTATCACCCCCATCGCGAATCAAACGAATCATGAATTTTCCGTAAACGGTTAATTCACAATAGCAGATTTTATTCCAAACATCAGTGATTTTTTTTTCAAAATTTAATACAAGTCATTAGCGAACCAATGTTTTATATATAAATGAGTATTCACCTTATATGATTGCTTGGGAAATATTGCAAGCGCGATATTGGTTGACAACCCATAATACACTTTTTCCTATTAATCAAATTTAAAAAAAACTTAAGCAAAATACCTAATAATAAATTTATTTTAAACTTAATTATTTAGGATAATTGTTATAAATATTTTAATTACTATTTTCTACTTATAATATCAATATATTTTACCAACCTTGTAGCCTTACTATAATGGGTACAAGGTTCTATGTCCTTTCTAGGACGTTTACTGGCTGGACGTTTTACAACGTTAAAACAATTGTGGTCAAAATTAGGCAAAGTTGCTGACAGTTTGTTTGCTGGACTTAGGCTTAGGCTGGACGTTAGTTACCAACTTTACAACGTTTGTGAAGGCAGAATTTAGTCAGAGTTAAAGGCAATGGTTAAAATTGATGGTGCTCTTTTGCCTGCTCAAACTATACACGACGCGTTGAATACCTTACTAAACAAAATAAAATAAAAGTAAAAAATATATAAATTAGATATGATAGATAGAATTAGATATGGTATTTTATAAATTTTTATTCAATATTAACTTTGCATTAACTTTATATATTTTATTCAATATTAACTTTATATCGAATTTAAATATTTGCATCCCAATTCTGATCAGTAATGTATTTTAAGCAGTTTCAAATTCTGTTAAATGCCTAAAATATCAATAAAATGTTTAAATTTCCCAATATAAAACATTTAAAAAATCTAAAAAAGATTAATGTAATGCACGTCAAGCTTCAAAAAGCTTCAAATAATCGACTTAAGCACTTTTAAAACAGGAAGAACAATTTCAAAAATGCATTAAAAAAGTGCATTGCCATAAAAAATGCACTATCTTAAACTTTTTAGCATAAGAATTGTATTATAATGAAAGAGTATTAGATTTAGTTTTAAATCTACAAAATCCGATGTAAACTCTCAAAGATATGAACCTTCAAAGTTTTATACCTTTTTAATATTTGTAGTTTTCGAAATTTTTCGCGTTTCTTGAAATTTTTCAAAATAAAAAACGGAGTTTTATTTTTACATAAAGAACGTAAGTTGATAATATGAAGGAAATTAAAAGACAAGAGGTCAAAAATTGTCAGTTTTTCTGTGTTCTTTCCTGGAATTCATGATATATGTGTGTATTTACTAGAGATCATTTTAAATAGTTTACAAGGTTTACAAATTAAACAGATAATAAAAACTAAAACTGTCAAAATTGATAAAAATGTCTCGATAGTTAAATAATTAATAAAAAAATCAGTAGAAATACCATCAAATATGTATAATCTATAGAAAATAGTTTTGACTATTTAATAACGATTTTTAAAAATGTTTTTATGCTCAAAAAGTACCAAATAAACAATAAAAAACTTTCAAAAAATTCACGCTTAATCTGCTGTTTCTGAGCTCAAAATTATATAAAATTTAAAAAAGTATCAGTAAAACGAGGAGAAAGAACCAAAAAGTTCCTTCTTATAGATTCACATTCACTTAGGATGCTTCGTACTTAATTTCATGTTTCTATGTTCAATATTTTAGAAAATTCAAAAAGTACCAGTTGAATAACTAAAAGTACCAAAAAGTTCACTTTTATAGATTCTCAATTACTCACAACTATTTATGTTTAATTTCATGTTTCTATGTTCAATATTTTAGAAAATTCAAAAAGTACCATTTGAATAACTAAAAGTACCAAAAAATTCAATTTTATAGATTCTCAATCACTCACGACTGTTTATGTTTAATTTCACGTTTCTATGTTCAATATTTAAGAAAATTCAAAAAGTACCAGTTGAATAACTAAAAGTACCAAAAAGTTCACATTTATAGATTCTCAATCACTCACAACTATTTATGTTTAACTAGAGTTCATAAAGGGAGCTCCGCCTCCCTAATCGAAATTTAATTAAAAATTTAGATCACTGGATTACTGTTTACTTTTTATGTTTTGTTTCTTGCATTGTTTGTTTTTTATTCAAGCATACGTACGTGTGACTTTTGTTTCTATGTGTTAGTAACAACTTTAAATGCTTATTGCTCCCAAAATCCTGAACGGATGTTATTAGTATATATATTGTGCACATTTGCGAGGAAATACCTCTAAAATGATATATCTTTGGCCAAAATCGTATGTATACTGTAAAAGTAAAAGGTGTCACAAAAAATCGCTTTACCTATTAATTATATAGATTTCATGTTTCTATGTTTAATATTTTAGAAAATTCAAAAAGTACCAATTGAATAACTAAAAGTACCAAAAAGTTCACTTTTATAGATTCTGAATCACTCACGACTATTTAGTGTGGAGTGGAGAATCAATGACAACGAAACTTCCCACCATCAAAAAAAAGTTCTGCTAGATTAGGCTGGTTGTTGTAATAGTGGTTGCGACTGGGGAAAAAACATCTTGTTGATACAGCTGTTTCTGAGTTGACAATCTTTGGCCGATTGATAAACGGGTCGTTCCGGAGATCCAATCGTCGTGGGAACGGTGATTAGGCTGGTGATGTTTTATGGTTTCCTTCCAAATAACAAACAGCTTACTAAATACAAAAAAGATAAATGTACATACATATTAAATTATGCAAATATAATATATATATGTGTATGTGAATCATACCTTTAGAACTATCTGTTAAGGTTTTGTTGTTGTGACTGGATTTAGGTTGGTTGTTATAGCAGCGACACGTTTAAAGTCAGTGTGGCGGGGTCGACAATCCTTGGTCGTTGAACTCCGAGTGCGAACAACCAATTGTCATGGAAACGTAGTTTAGGTATGGTTTAGGTTTGGTTTAGGCTAAGAGTTCTTTTGGGTTTAGGCTGGGAGTTTTTTTGGTTTTACTATATAGCCAGGCGTTTGGCTGATTCAAACCAGAAGACCCTCCAAATGTAGAACAGCTTTTATACGTTTATATGTATGTACATACATATATATTAAATTATGTGGAAATAAAATAAGAAATAAAACAATCTTACCCTTAAATATACCAGTTAACGTTTTTTATTTATATTTTTCACTATTATCTGTGATACAAATTGAAAATAAATTTTTAATAAATTTTGACCACAGACTAGGCAATTTTTCACTTTTAAACACTTTTTACAAATGGCCACCGACGCCAAAAAATGTGTATGTATAACATTATAGAAAGATAAATTTATATGTTTGTCCCTCTTTTAAATCTCCCGTGGTTCATTATACATTTACTTTTGTTTATTTTTCGTAAATTTTTTTGTTTGCCTCCGCCATATTGCTAAAATCAGCTGATTCCAGTCTATGAGTAGTCTAAAGATAATTTTTACGCTCTTGCTACGAATTTTAATTATGATCGTTATTATGAATATGGGTTATGTACGTGTGAATTGCCGAAAATCTTCGTAATTAGAACAATATGAACGTGCAACTGTGATTTACACACATGTACATATTTTTCCAATTCACTTTGTTGTTTTGCTTATTTATCAAAGCATGAGGGAAAATGTATTTTTTATGAAATTTTCAGAGGTTGTCTCGGTTTTTTGCTCATATCTCCGTTATTTATTTACCGATTTTGCGATCTTCTTGAAAGTATGTCTAACAGAATTATTAAAGATTCGGATCTAGCCGAAATCTGGGGTCCTCTAAAACAGCCAAGCGCAGAAAGAGAAACTGTTATTGTAGTGGTGAGAAAATACTAAAAAAAAAACACTTCCTAATTACGATTGTTATGATCAAGTTTTATAACAAGTAAAATGGTAAATTTTGCAAATAAAACATATCCAAAGAAAAGAAAAATGGTTATTTCTTCACAAAATTTAGATTTTTGAATATAAAATGTTTAAAAAAGTATTAAAAATATCGTTTTTATGTATTTTTATTATTATGCATTCCTAAAAAGTTTTTGGAGTGTATGAGTTTTCTGCAAGTTGCTCTCTTGTTTGCAAGTGGTGTTGTTGTTTTTACACATTTTGTTTGCAGTTTCTGAAACAAAGCGACATCAACCTACTTTGTTGAATGCTGTCAAGCAACTAAAGATAATTTTTGGTAATTTTTACGCTCTTGCAATGAGTTTTATTTACGATCGGGTTATGTATGTGTGAATTGCCGAAAACCTTCGTAATCAGAACAATATGAACGCGCAAGGCTGTCCTAAAACATGATTTCAACAGACAGACGGACATGGCTTAATCGATTCTGCTATCTATAAGGATCCGGAATATATATATTTTATAAGGTCGGAAAATTATATTATATAAATTACAAACGGAATGACAAACTTATTTATATAGAAATATAGATGACATTATTGAAGTATTGCTTACGGATAACTGATATTTGCACTAGTTGGAAGCTTAGGGGTGCAATAAATTGCTGTTTTAGATTGTTACTTTTCAGTCATACCATTTTTTTATTTTCTTTTAAATGGCCTTCGTAAAATCTTGAACGTTTGCATTGTGACTTATTAAGCGTGGTTGCTAATGTATTGTTTTAAGTGTTTTTTAAACGAATCTTTTTTTAAACATTTGTTAAACTTAAAGTAAATTAATAAAGTAGCATCACTTGAACAGCTGACTATTTTTTTAACCAGATAAATGAAATTAGTTGTCAAAGTTTGTTTTGAAAATTGTTAACATTGTTTATGTCGCCATTTTTAAATTGTGTTTTGCTATTTGTTAAAATTTGTGAAATGTTGAAAAAGTGAATTAAAAGTGGTTTTAAAGTAGTTTAAAAGTGTTATAAATTGTTTTAATATATAATATAATTAAATACTTAATATTTTCAACTTAAAAGTAATATTTTTTATTTATGTTTTGTTCACATTGTTGTTAAAGTAAATTTTTGTTAAATTTTATTTTGATACAATTTTGAATTATTCCAAAAACAAAATACATACAGTGTCTCTCATAAGTATTCGAATTTAAGTATAATGTGAAAAGAAACCAAATTTAATAACATATTATGTATGCAAAATTAATAAATTAATTTGTTAAATTGTCTAGACAGTCCTTAGCTTTGATATCACTTTTTAAAATTTAAAAATTCACATTTACTTAAATTAATTTAGCTTTATTTAAAAAAAGTCCATAAAATTACTTCACAAAAGTATTCGAATTTTTCTGTATTTCATATTTGACCATATTTTACGAAACACAAAAATTAGAATCGAATCGAAAATTGTTTTAAGGGGTTATTAGCAACCGAAAGCATATATTTTTGGCCCATTGGGTCCACAATTTCGGGGTATTTGTACCATCTTTTTATATTATATCATTAAAATTACGATTTTTGACCATATTTGCCTTTTTTTCTATTTTTTTAAGAGATAAAACTAATATTTAATATTGGGATTTAATAGATTCCTTGAGGTATCTAAAAATAATAATTTTTGTTATAAGGATCTGTTTTTAAACATTCCAAGATATATTTTTGGTATAGTTCATCTGTTTCTAATTGAATTATCTGGATCTTAAGTCCCTTTTCGTGCCACTAGGATCAATATTTTCCGACAAAGTTGGCTAGTATATATAATTATAGATATTAGCATAAATATATTTTAAATTTTCAAGACGTCGTAGCGGTGTACAACTCCAAAACATGCCTTAACAAAATGTCATCCTATACAGTAGATTTTAGCTTTTACTACTCATAACATTCATGATTATGTTGCCCATTACAACAACATTGTATGTTCAAAATTTTGGGTTTATTTTAATCATAGTAGATAATATTTAAATAGATATCAATATTTTTGAGTTAGACCATAATTATATGGTGACATTCAGCCTTGAGGCCATTGGTTATAAATAGAAAGATTCCACTATATTGAATGGTGTTTCTTCGAGGCATGCTTTGGAGTTGTACACTTCCACAATATATTAAAAACTTAAAACGTATAACAGCTGATATCTAAAACAATATATAGAAGACAAGTTTCCCAAAAAAAAATTTTGACCCTAGTATTATAAAAATGGACTTGAGTTCCAATAAATTGAATTAGCGATAGAAGAATGATTCCAATAATATATCTAGGAACGTTTAAATACAGATTCTTGTAATAAAAAATATTATTTTTATTTACCCCAAGGGGTATATTAAATCCCAATAACAAATTTTTGTTTTATCTCTGGGAAAAAGAAGAAAAAATACAAATATTGCAAAAACCGCCATTTTAATGATATTACATAAAAAGATGGTACAAATGCCACAAAATTGTGGACCAAATGGTCCAAAAATATATCCATTCGGTTGATAGTTAGCCCTTAAATTAATTTTTAGCAAAAAAATCATTCGATTCTAATTTTTGTGTTTCGTATAATATAGTCAAATATGAAATACAGAAAAAATTCGTATACTTTTGTGAGGTAATTTTATGGACTTTTTTAAATAAAGGTAAATTAATTTAAGTAAATGTGAATTTTTAAAGTTTTAAAAAGAGTGATATTAAAGCTAAGGACTGTCTAAAGAATTTAACAAATTAATTTATTAATTTTGCATATAAAATATGTTATTAAATTTGGTTTCTTTTCATATTATACCTAAATTCGAATACTTATGAGAGACACTGTATGTTTGTTGTAGATGTTGTTGTACAACAAGAGATGTCGCTACTTTTTTAATTTACTTTGGTTAAACTAAATATGAACACATATATTTTTAAAGCTATCTACACACTATGAGAGAAGTCGTTAGATTTTTCTTTCATACTAATAAAAATAAAATAAATAAAAATAAAACTCAAATGAAAAGAAAAAATCCAATCGTTTCCAGAATTTTCAAAAAAATTTAAGAAATCATACGATTTTCAATTTTCCATCCGTTTTTTCAGTAAGTTTTATTACATTTTGTATTTACGCTATAATATTTTTAATTTTATTTGAAAATTTTGACATTTCGTTTTACTTAATATTATAGTATGTAGCCAGCTTAAGTAGATATTTTCTAAATTTATAAAAAAAAACATTACTAATATACTTTAAATTACACAATTTTTTAGCATTAGCTGTAAATTTTAGATATTTTTATAGAAATTTATTTTCCATTAAAGAAACAATTTAGTTTTAATATGCTAACGTTTGAAAAATCAATTACTTTCGAATAAAATAAAATATTAAAAATATTATATTATTGGAAGTGGCAACGCTTAACATGTATGATAGTAATCGCAGATGATATTTATGTTGTGAGAGCAGAATAGAAATAAAGCAACTACCAAAATTACGAAAGTGTGACAAAAGCAATGTCGAAAAAAACCCTTCAAATAACGTTTCGTTCCAGTTTTGCCCGAAGAGTTTTTTAAGGCAAGACTGGTGTTCCTGACTCAAAAGGCATAGTCTGAAACAGGTCTAACACATAAAATTACAGCCAAGTTAAACAAGAAACAGCACATTTGATAGACCTTGTCCATACTGGAAACTTTTGTTGAGAAACTTTTGATTTTGTGTGTGAGAAAAAGAGATAGTTGATATTTCTTTCTCTCATACGAAAAAATCAAAAGCTTTCCAAAAAAATTTACGCTTTTTAAGCGTCAATACTTGTTTTATTTTAAAAAGAAAAATCGCATTTTTTACAGCTTTTACTTATTTTTTAAATAAAGAATATAAATGTCGAAAACAGCAGGCATGTTCGTGCGCCGCTTGTGACGTAAAAGTAGAAAGTGAGACTACTTCAAGCATTCTACGCGTCAAGGCACCCAGAGGTAAAATTTTTGAGACCTTCGCATTGGAGGCCTTTTATAAGATCTCTTTAGCCCATCTTTTGGATTTTGTTTCTCATGCTAACAACCTTCCAGTAGACCTCTGTGCTCCCTTCTAAATGATACATTATACATTACAAATTCCCTTCTTTGAGAAGGGAAGCAACAACATGTACTTTTTTACATTTCGTGTTACTCATGCTAAGTGCCGGTCCACACTAGGAAACTTTTTTGGGAAACTTTTGATTTTTGTATGTGAGGGAAAGAGAAAGAAATATCAACCATCTCTTTCTCTCACACACAAAATCAAATGTTTCTCAACAAAAGTTTCCTAGTGTGAACCAGGTCTAAGCGACCATACTTAAAAGGCCTTCTAACTGACCTATGCGTTCCTTTCTAAAAGATTCAATACTCATTTTTTACATTCTGAGTAACAAAACCGTTACAAAAACAAGATCAACTTTGCAAAAAAATGCAATGAAAAATAAAAAAGCAAAAAACGAGAAAACAAAGGCAACAAAGGCAACAAGTGTTCATCAGTTGTTTTTAAGCTTCAAAAGTATCAGTTGTGTTTTTTTAGTGGTAAGAAATAATAAAAAGTTAATAAAATCATGGATAAAAGAAATATTAAACGTTTAGTAAAATTAGATGTAGAAAAAATGTTATTAAAATATAAAAATAAAAATGAAGAACAGGAAAAACAATGTTCTAATTAGATATTTAATAGAGCCCGACCGCACTCAAAATTTTGTTCGGTACCGAACACAGAACCCGAACTTAAATTTGAAAGTTCGTCCGAACCTGAACTTTATTCGGTTTTCAAAGTTCGGTGAACACGAACTTTTTTCTTAAATAAAAACGCATTTATGATTAACAAGTAAGAGTGCTATATTCGGCTGTGACGAATCTTATATACCCTTCACCATAGTGTATTTTAAACATATTAGTTTTATAAATTTTTTTCCGACTACATTAATATTACACCAAAAGCAAAACAAAATGAACAACAACAGTTTGTATGGGGGCTAGAACCAAAATTTTGGATGTTACAAACATCAGCACAAACGCATAATACCTTCCCCCCTATAGTGGTGTAGGGTATAATAAACAAAAAGTGTGAAATACATTAAAAATAAAAAGTGCATAAACAATTAAAAATATTATAGTGTAAACATAAAATGTATTTTTCGGATTGATTTTTTAAAATACGAATTATTTTCATAATATTTTTAATTTGAAGTGTGTTAACACACAGTATTGTAGTATTGGCAATTCCTTCCTCTTGGTTTCACTTTTACATGGTTGCCATTGAACCTATTCTTCACAAAAAATATTTCACCGTAAATAAACTTTACATTAATTAAATTTTTCAGAATAAGAATAATGACAGAAAAGGATTACAAAAATTTGGATACGAATATAAATAGTAAGTTTAAATGTACATATAAATATGAAATAAGGAAATAAAATTAATTTGATATTCTCTTTTAATTTACAATTGAGGTTCGAAAGGACGTGGACAAGCAATATGGTGTAATTATCAATGAGTTGTCGGAAATCAAAATTTATTTGGATCAAATTATAAAAAGAAATTTACAACCCTGCAGGAAATGAAGCGCTAATTGTCTTAATTCCACTAGTACTAATACTAGAACAGCAGACACTAGTACCAATGGGGTTAGAGTTTATATGAAACAAGTTAGAGTGCTATATTCGGCTGTACCGAATCTTAAATACCCTCCACCAGCTACTTCAATGTTATAACTTTTCTAATTGATCAAATATTTGTAGAAATAAGTTTTCTCATGTCTTTAATAGAAAAAATCCCAAAATTTAAATCTATTACAATTCGAAATTTTATTGAACATTATAAATTTAGTAATTTGCATGTATGCATATTTAGAGATTTTCAAAATACAAATACATATGGGGCATTTCATGTCAAGTGAACCAACTTTTGAAATCGATGTCTTCCGATCGCGATGAAATTTGCACAGTTAGTTAGTTCTATTGGATAGTAATTCAGACACAATTTTTCAAAAAGATCGCTCGTGAACTTTCTAAGTAAGAGGCGGTCAAAATTTGACATTTTGACCATGCAGGTGTTTTTTCTCATCCATGTGACTTATTACCTATTGTTCTTAGCAAAATGTGTCCCAAATAGTTTAGATAGGTATTTATGCAATCTTTCGAAAAAAAATACAATTAAATAAAATATTTTTGATTTTTTTTTAAATCAAAAATATTTTTGACTTTTTTTCAAAATGGCCCCTTTTTATTTTATTTTTTTTTAAGAAAGCTTAAGTCTTTTCCTAAGCGACCTTATTGGGTGCGAGTGGGATATCTAAAAAAAATATTTTGTAACTCAAGCTTTAAAATTTTTGAATTTTTTTGCAAAATCAAAAATCAAAAAAATCAGAAGAAAGCTTATGTGTTTTCCTTTAACACCCTATTTGTCGCTTAGTGGGATGCGAGCGGGATATCTATAAAAAATGTTTTGTAACTGAAGACATAAAATTTTTTACTTTTTTTGAAAAATAAAAAACTTTTTTGACTTTTTTTTCAAAATGGACTCTTTTTTTGTTAATTTTTTTCTCAAAAGAAAGCTTAGGTCTTTTCCTTTAAAACCTTTTTGGTCGCTTAGTGGGATGCGAGTGGGATATCTATCAAAAAAAATATTTTGTAACTCAAGATTTAAAATTTTTGAATTTTTTTGCAAAATCAAAAACTTTGTTGACTTTTTTTAAAAAATGACCCATTTTTTAATTTTTTTTTTGCTCAGAAGAAAGCTTATGTGTTTAACACCCTTTTTGTCGCTTAGTGGGATGTGGGCGGGATATCTATAAAAAAATGTTTTGTAACTCAAGACATACAATTTTTTACTTTTTTGAAAAATCAAAAATTTTTTGACTTTTTTTCCAAAATGGACTCTTTTTTGTTAATTTTTTTCTCAAAAGAAAGCTTAGGTCTTTTCCTTTAAAACCTTTTTGGTCGCTTAGTGGGAAGCGAGTGGGATATCTATCAAAAAAATATTTTGTAACTCAAGATTTAAAATTTTTGAATTTTTTTGCAAAAGTTTTATATAAGTATAAATGACACTGCAGATTTTCGTAAGAATCGGCTTATATTTGACCCTAGCCCCCATACAAACCCCCCTTCTAAAAATGACTTAAAAGTCTAAAATTGATTTGTAACCATTTGTATCGCAATGAAACTCAACAAAACTAACTGTAATTTAGAAATATATCCTTTTCCCAAATTTACCGAGGATAGGTCCATATTTGACCTATATAAAGCCTCATTTAGAAATTTTAGTTTTTTGTCAATTAATGGCTTAAATATTTTGGAATTATGGTAATATTCAGCATAAAAGTTTCTTTACAAAAAATAAAAATTTTAAAAATATACTCATGGTGTAGGGTATTATATGGTCGGCCATGCCCGACTATACTTTCCTACTTGTTTTTTGTTAATTTTTTTTCAAAAGAAAGCTTAGGTCTTTTCCTTTAAAACCTTTTTGGTCGCTTAATGGGATGCGAGTGGGATATCTATTAAAAAAAAATATTTTGTAACTTAAGATTTAAAATTTTTGAATTTTTTTGCAAAATCAAAATTTTTGTTGACTTTTTTTAAAAAAATGGACCCATTTTTTATTTTTTTTGCTCAGAAGAAAGCTTATGTGTTTTCCATTAACACCCTTTTTGTCGCTTAGTGGGATGCGTACGGGATATCTAAAAAAAGGTTTTGTAACTCAAGACATACAATTTTTTACTTTTTTTGAAAAATCAAAAACTTTTTTGACTTTTTTTCCAAAATGGACTCTTTTAATACCCTTCACCTCCGTGAGAAGGGTATATATAAGTTTGTCATTCCGTTTGTAATTTCTATAATATAATTTTCCGACCCTATAAAGTATATATATTCTGGATCCTTATAGATAGCGGAGTCGATTAAGCCATGTCCGTCTGTCTGACTGTCGAGAGTTTTAACGTGAGCACCTGCAGTATCGGCCTTATCTCAGGGTGGTCTTTTTCATCCACAGGGTAGACGGTAGAACGGTCTACCATCGCCCCTTTGTCTTCAATGAAGACTCAGGTGGCAATTTTTGCACATTGGCAATGACCGGTACCATGCGCAAGTACTTTGCTGGAGTACTCGAGCTATCTAATCTCTTGCCAAAGTAGTCACGTTGTTCTTACTCACAGTGACACGCTGTGGTAAGTCTGATATGAACAGAGTATACTCTGAACACATCTGGACAAGGAAGGAAAATTAATTGGTATCACTTGTATATGATACCTTTCATCCATCATCATTCAACCCAGCACACATCTCATTTATTCGACACATTCATAGAGAAAAACATACGACACACTCATTTAGGTATACGGGTGGGGTAAGGCCCGCATACCTCTACATTCATTCTGTATCATATACAATTGACACCAACCCATTTCCAACGCTTAGTCCCACAGTCACTCCTCTGTGGTTTATCTGTTGATTTTCGGCAACAGCACCGAACTCTTATCCCGAAATATTGACTATTATCATGCATCAGTCTTTTAACCGCCACTTATACTCTTCCCGCGAATTTGGGTTCAACCAACAGCCACTACGTGGATCCCGAAGGAACCTCAACCAACTGACCAGCCAGGACATAGTCCTGCGAGCAACTGGCCACCCGTAGTACCAGATTATGCGGTGCTCTGGTCTGACCTCTGGCAATCTATGCAAGGACTAAGCCAAGCAGTAGACTGAGAACACCAATTTTTCAATCCCGGTCAGATTGGAGGTATTGGGCCCTCTTTATACCCCGGGATTGCAATAACACCAAGGCGGAGGTCTCGCCAAGGTAACATGCCCCCGGGCGGTGTCCGTCTGTCTGTTGAAATCAGTTTTTAAAGGACCCCAGATATCGGCGAGATCCGAATCTTCAATAATTCTACTTATTAGACATGCTTTCGAGAAGATCGCTATTAAAAATCAGCAAAATCGG
>NC_060950.1:49490968-49503468 GCF_022045245.1 Lucilia cuprina | reverse complement strand
AACCGTTTAGAAGTTACCGAATTATTTCCCTCTTTTTTTTTTCCTATACCACTGTGCACTGGGGTACAATATGACCGCTATTAATTTTCCACCCCCAAAATTTGTCTGAGTTTTGTATCTTGCGGATTTTTTAGTCAATCCTAGAGGTAGTTTTCAGCGCACGTGATTTTCATTGTTAAAATATCAGGTGCTGATACTAATAACGCCAAGAAAGGATTGATAAAAAAAAGCAGCTAATAAGGGTGACAAATAAGGAGGATAAAAGTATGGATATTTGAAAATTTAAAAACTGCATAAATTAAGTGTAAAAATAGTTATTATATAAATTGATCTATTGTGATTAAGATTAAATTTTACTAAATTATTCATCTTTTTATTATAATTATTTTATTATATATTAAATTAATTATTATTACAAATAAATAACAAAATTAAATTATTCAATATTAAAATTAATTCAAATTAAATTTATTTCCATAGAAAAAAAGTGATTTTTATTCCTGAGGTTAACATATTATGGGTATTACAGCATCGAGGCTATGACATTTTAGTTGGGTATGTTACATACCATCGGAAAGGCTAATGTGTCTAGTTTCTCTGCGTAAGTTTAATTTTTAAGGTTTACACACAAATATGAAAAAAATTAAAATAGTGCAAATTTAAAAACCTTTGTCTTGAGTTACAAAACATTTATTATTCCACTAAGCGACCAAAAAGGTTTTAAAGGAAAAGACCTAAGCTTTCTTTTGAGAAAAAAAATAATAAAAAAAGAGTCCATTTTGGAAAAAAAAAATCAAAAAAATTTTTGATTTTTCAAAAAAAGTAAAAAATTGTATGTCTTGAGTTACAAAACATTTTTTATAGATATTCCACTCACATCCTACTAAGCGACAAAAAGGGTGTTAAAGTCAAACACATAAGCTTTCTTCTGAGCAAAAAAAAAATAAAAACTGGGTCCATTTTTTAAAAAAAGTCAACAAAGTTTTTGATTTTGCAAAAAAATTCAAAAATTTTAAATCTTAAGTTACAAAATATTTTTTTTTGATAGATATTTTACTCGCATCCCACTATGCTACCAAAAAGGTTTTAAAGGAAAATACATAAGTTAAGAACAATAGGTAATAAGTTGCATGGATGAGAAAAAACACCTGCATGGCCAAAATGTCAAATTTTTACCGCCTCCAACTTAGAAGGTTCACGAACGATCTTCTTGAAAAATTGTATCTGAATTACTATCCAATAGAAATAACTATGGTGCAAATTTCATCGCGATCGGAAGACATCGATTTCAAAAGTTGGTTCACTTGACGTGAAATGCCCCATATATAATTTTGTTCTACACAAAATTTTGTTCAACACAAATTGCTAATGCTCTTCAAATACGGTTAAAGCGCTTTTAGGGGCTGCACCTAGTATAGGTGAAATAGAATTTTTGTATGCAAAACTAATATTTTTGCCAAATTACGTATCAATAGCTTTATTTGGTAATAAGTAATGTGCATTTAAGAAATCTTCGTAAAAGGACTTTGTATGGGATCTATGTCCAATTATGTATATAAAGAATTCCGTATCTATATCATTTATTGGTAATAAATATTGTGAATCTAAGTGATTTTCTGGACCTATTATGAGAGCTTTGACCAAATATGAACCGGTCGTAAAACAATTTTATAGTGAATTTATGTATATAAGAGCAATATTTTTGCTAAATGTATGGATATAAATATTTGGTTATGAGTTATGTGCGTTTTTTCTGATTTTCGGAAGGGAACCTTGTATGTGTGTTTTTCTAAAAGGGACCTTATATGGGAGCTATGATCAATTTGGACCGATTCTCTGTATATGAGCAACACTTGTGCCAAACTTTATATGGATATCTTAATTTAGTAATGAGTTATGTGCGTTTAAGTTATTTTCGGGAGGGGACCTTGTATGGGAGCTATGACCAGTTATGGACCGATGGAAAAAAGTCTTAGTAATATTTTTGTGTATATGAGCAATACTTGTACCAAATTTTATATGGATATCTTAATTTATTAATGAATTATGTGCGTTTTAGTGATTTTCGGGAGGGGACCTTGTATGGGAGCTATGACCAATTATGGACCGATCCAAAAAAACTTATATTGATATCTTAATTTAGTAATGAGTTATGCGCTTTTAAGTGATTTTCGGGGGGGACCTTGTATGGGAGCTATGACCAAATATGGACCGATCGAAAAACTCTTTCATTGTATTATTTCTGTATATAAGAGCAATACTTGTACCTAATTTTATATCGTTTTTTTCACAGAAGTTAAGTTCTTGTGCGGAAACGAATGTATGCCGATTTTTATGAAATTATATTTATGAACTTAGGAAAACGAAAAACATTTTGGGTGAATTTGGTTAAATTCTATTGCTTTGTTTTATCGTGAGCGTGTTTTACACAGACAGACGGACATAGCTAAATCGACTCAGAATTTAATAAGAATACAGAATATATATATACTTTGTTGGGTCTCAGATGAATATTTCTTGGTGTTACACACCAAAAATTGCAATAAGTTTAAAATTTATTTTATCGTAGTGCAAATATTTTTCAAACGAAATGGTGATATCAAAATGGAACACAGATAGAACCCAAATTTTTTTCGAACTTTAATTTGGAATTGTAAGGAGATGAATTTATCTATAACATTTTTGTAAATAAAACCTTTTAACAACTGGTTGCGTAGATTTTCTAACTGAAACCACATAGGAGGATTACAAAGGAACAAAACTACCAAATATGGGGATTTTTTGTGTATATCAGTACTAGTATCAAACTGGTTCCAAAGAACCCAATTCGGTCCAAGTGTATTAGTATCAGTCTAGACTAATGGTACTAATAATTTTTCAAACACACTCAATGTTAATTTGAGCATTATGATGGTATAGGAAAGTTTACAGTTGGGAACTAGTACTAGCGATTTTGGTACTAGTTAAATACTAGTTCCATTTCCTTCAGGGAAGATAAAACACTTAATGGAATTTTCCCTATTAAAACAATTAACGATCTAAAAAGCTTAGATGAAAAAGTGTCAACAATTTACTTGGAGATGAAATAAGAGATTTTAATTATGATGGTCTTCAAAATAAAAAGGCATTCAAATGTTATTCTAATGTTGATGCATTTTTTAAAGCTGTTGAGTCCGAAGCTAATACTTTTGATAATTATAAGAAGATTATAAAAAAAGCTTTCAAAAACGAAAAAAATTGAAAGTATAAAGAAAAATGTTTAAAAGAAAATAAAACTAATGAGATAAAAACAAATACTACAGTTTAATTATTAAATATATATTTATGTTCCGTTTTATTAATAATAATGAATTGATATGGTTTAAGTATTATTTTGTAAAAAACATGTATGTATGTATGTATGTATGTATGTATGTATGTATGTATGTATGTATGTATGTATGTATGTATGTATGTATGTATGTATGTATGTATGTATGTATGTATGTATGTATGTAAAAAAATATAAAACCTTAAATCTTAAAAAACTGATATGTAAATTAATTTAATAATTATATCTTAAGTTCCTTGATATAGAAGTAATGTTATTTTTTAATGATGAATAGTAGTTATTTTTCCTTATTTTTTATTTTATTTAAATATTAAATAATTTTCATTTTTTAATAAATGACATAACAAAATGTAATATTTATTTATATTTTTATTAATTTTTAGAAGGCATATTTACAGATGTTCTACAGAAGGGCTTCCAATAGATCTTCTATAGGATACCTTCAAACATTCCGACTTCGGAATGTCTTTTATCATTCCTACATTAGGCTTCCTTTTATCACTCTTACTTAAGGCTTCCATTTATCACCCCTTCTTTAATTTGCCAAAAAGCCTTATAATAGGGCTATCATTAAAATCCTTTCAGAAGGCCTTTATTGGAAAGCCTTTTAATAGGATTATAATTGAAAACCATTTAGAACGTCTTTATCAGAAAGCCTTTACATAGGGCTATAATTAAAAACCTTTTAAAAGCCCTTTAGGTAGAAGCGAGCGGGTAAGGCCTTAGAAAGCCTCTTTACTCCTTCCATTTACCACTAGGTATGTATGCATTTTATCTCCTTTTGGATTTCAAAGAATTTGGTTGAGGATGGGCGCAAAAAGTTGACAGTGTTATTGTAAATGAAGTTATATGAATATTTTTACAAAAAAACATCACATACTGTATGTATTTTATTATCTCTTCTTTCCGGTGTGTAAATCTATTTTTATACACTCCACCACCAACAGTGGTGAACAGGGTATATATAAGATTGTCATTCCGTGTGTGACACCATGAAATATTCATCTGAGACCCAACAAAGTATATATATTTTGGGTCCTTATTAAATTCTGAGTCGATTTAGCTATGTCCGCCTGTCTGCCGAAATCACGCTCACCTTTAAACTAAGCAAAGGAAGTCAGCCAAATTCACCGATAATGAATATTATCCTAAGCAGTTTGGTATTGAAAATAAGCAAAATCGTTTAACATCGGGAAAAATTATCAATCAAAATTTAAAACAACCTCGAAAAAATAATCATTTTTTACACATTCTGATGTAATTTTCTCGAAAACTAAGCAAGATAATTCCATAAAAATCACCATACGTTGGTTTCTGCACAAAAGATTGATCCCTGCTGAAAATTGCCAGAATCGGTTCACAATTTCAAATACCTCCCATACAAAAGTACATATTCCCGGAAAATTGGTTTTTTGTTAATAACTTCCGTCACAATATGGATATCTTCACAAAATTTTACCAACTAAAATCCTATGTCAATAGAATTCATTCAGATACTGTAAATTTGTTTTTCCTATCGGTCCTATACAAGGGCCCTTTCAGAAAAACAATGAAAGGCACATAACTCATCACCAAATAGCGATACCCAAAAAATATTTGGCATAAATATTATTGTACACATATTTCCAACATTTTTCACGATCGGTCCATCTTTGGTCATAGCTCCCATACAAAGTTTTCTCCCGAAAATCACATAAACGCACATAACTCATTAAAAATATTTTATCCATACATTTAGCAAAAATATTGCTCTTATATACAAAAAGTACACTATAACATTGTTTTATGGTCATAGCTCTCATACTAGGTCCCATCCAGAAAATCACTTAAATTCACAATATTCATTACCAAACAATGATATATGTATATGCAGAATTTTCAAATTTTATCTTTACACATATAATTGGACATAGCTCCCATACAAAGTCCTCTTGCGAAAATATCTTAAACGCACATTATTCATTATCAAATAAAGCTATTGATAAATGATTTGGCACAAATATTATGTATACAAAATACATAAATTCTATTTCAAGAGATTTTTTCACGATCGGTTTATAATTGGTCATATCTCCTATACTACGTCCAGCCCCTATATAACTAGTTGCATTACCAATTAATGTAGAACAAAATTATATACGTACAGTGAATCAATTAAGAAATTTGCCTATTTTAAATTTTAAGAAAAAACTTTGAGCAATTATTTCAAAGTTAAGCAATTTGTTTGTTGTGTTTTTTAAAGAATATATTATATTTTAGTTTTCTACCAAAAAAAGTAAAAAGTGATGTTAACTAACGAAATTTTTGATAAAATGTGAACGTATTGTTAATTTTTTAGGTAAATAAAGTATTTTGCTTTTTTAGGTTTTTGTTTTTGCTGTATTATTTTATACAATTTTACATTTTTATTACTGCTGTATATTAAAAAAAAATAGATATTTAAGTAGTGGTACGACTAAATTTTGACATTTCTTTAACCGATTTATTATCCTATATACTTATAAGAATTTATCAATATTTGACTTAACATGAAATCTATCGTTTATTTGATTTTATTTCGACTAGAAATTCAGTGGATTTGGACCTAGAAGAAATGTTTTGTTAGGTATAAATCTACCTATTATAACAAAATAATCTGGGTTTTTGCTCATTTTATATTGATAAACAAAATCTGCATTACAGAAACCCCTTCTATTTGGGGAGTACTGTGTGAATTTTATTTAGAATTGTATAATATTGATTCTTATTCAATAAAGCTAACACTAAGTACCATCCACTCTAAGTATGGGGATATCACCGTATACCACTATGGAACTATTACATACTAAAATCTTGATTTTCTACCACAAATTTAAAATGCTTTATTTTATGAATAAAATACAGTAGGCGTAGTTGGATCTGCATAGTTATTCTTGATTTAGGTTCTAACTATATATATAAGTGTAGCTAAAAAATATTGCTTAAATTGACTTCTTACCTATTTTTTGAATTTTATTTATGAACAAAAAACAAAATTCTCTTGAAAAATGTAGGCAAAAAACTTAGTTGATTCACTGTACATATAAATTGAAAATCATTAAATTTTTCACACATATGCATGTATGCAATTTACTAAATATTGCTAAAGCTACCTACACACTATGAGAGAAGTCGTTAGATTTTTGTCTTAATCTGCCAAAACAAAAGATTTGAAATAAAATGAAACTTCAATTTGAAAAAATTCAAAGAAAAAACAAAAATTTTCTTTTTGTTTCTGTTTTTTTTTTTTGAAATTTGTTTCTATTTATATATTTTTTGTAAAAAAAAAAACTCAAATAAAACAAAAAAATTCAATCGTTTCGAAAATTTTCCAAAAATTTCAAAAAATCATACGATTTTCAATTTTCCATCCGTATTTTCAGTAAGTTTTATTACATTTTGTATTTACACTATAATATTTTTAATTTTATTTAAAAATTTTGACATGTCCTTTTACTGAATATTTGTGTAGCCAGCTTAAGCGTTATAAAAATATAAAGAAAATGACGTTTGTAAAGACATGAGAAAACTTATTTCTACAAAAATTAGATCAATTAGAAAAGTATTAATATAAAAGTAGCTGCTGGAGGGTATATAAGATTCGGCTCAGCCGAATATATCACTTTAACTTGTTTCATAACATTTTAATGAATTTTTGCACTAAATGCTATTTCTACATAAACCTGTGTTAATGGAACTGATAAAACCACATCTAGCAAATGTCCCATTTCAGGATCAGATAACTTCATCGTTTTCCAATATTCCAAAATATTTGTTTCGAAGGGAACTCTTTCTAATTTTTTTGTTGTCTTATCCGCCTTGTAATTAATAATTTTATTTTTGTCCATGTCCATCAATGTACATACATATGAAAAAACATACAAATTTACATAAAAAGGTGAAAATTTATTTTTTAACACTTTCTTAGAATTCATTTTTTGTGACCGTCATAAAATCTACGGCCACAAAACCACACATAATTATTTCCTAGTTTTTTTTTTCATTGCCATCATAAAACCTTTTTCTTGCAAACACATATTTGCTGATTTCCCGCTCGAACTTAACTCGTTTTCCACGCGCTGGAAAACGACCCTCTTTCTAATTTTTGGACAGACAACGCTTCATTGATCAGAAGAAAATTCTGAGAAAATCTCCTAATTATAAAAAGCAAAATAAACACGAAATCTTTATTAGTATGAGAAATTTATATGATAATACTGTTTTTAATATATATATTTTTTTTAAATGAGGACCTATTATAATAGAATTCGTGGGGGTCGTCAAGTCTAATATAGAACTTGGTTTTGCAGCTTTTTATCGAGATATGAGTATATTAAACATTATTATGAACTTAAAAGCCGCATTCTGTGGGTTCAGTTGTATGGTGGCAACGTGAAATAATGAACCAATGTAATTTTCAACAGGCAAAATTTCATTGAATTATGTTTAAAATTGCGACCTGTAGTTTGATTAAAAGGTTTACAAGCTCTATTCGGGGGTTCAGTTGTATGGGGGCTAAGTGAAATAATGCACCGATCTTAACCATTTTCAATAGGCCCTGGGACAATAGAATATCATGTATCAAATTTCATTAAATTACCTTCAAAATTGCGACCTGTAGTTTGATTAAAAGGTTTACATGGACGGACATAGAAAATGATTCTGACCCGATTGGTATACTTTAAGGTGGGTAAAAAAAAAACTTAGCAATAAATTATTAAATGAAAATGTATTTTTTTCTAGTAAAATCGTTTAAAAATCCAAATTTTGAAGTATTTGTTTTTTAAATTTAAAAAGCTACTTATGAAAATTGAGCAAATAAATTTAAATAAAATTTTCACGAAACTTGCTTCAAAGTGTGTTCAACACATTGGTGTGAATGGTTTGCAAATTTTCAAAAACGACTTTTGTCCAAAAATCGCTGTGGCCCTGTGTGTATTGAAAATATGAATAGGAATAAAATGTGAATCATCTCATGCACATCTCTGGTATGTATGTATGTTTTAATGAACCGTAGCGCCGCTCATAGAAGGTTTGTGGAGTATATTTATTTAAATGTTAAATTTGAATGCTTTGTGTAATTATATTCCAATTGGACAAACCGTTTAAAAATGCGAGATTTATTTCCAAAAACTATACATTCTGTCCCAACTTATAATCAAAAATGCTTAAAAAATGTAGGAATTTCGTATGGAAAATGTGCGTAATAAAACTAAAATAAGCGATTAATATCTTATGAATTCGGGGGTTTTAGTTTTATCCTTGGTAATAAATGGGACTAAATAAGAACAGTATCAATAATTATTTTTTTATTTATGAATTTAATAATTTTGTATAAATAAATTAATTGTTAAGATTAATCTTAAGATATAATCAACCATATATGTAACGAAAAAATAAAAACAAATGTAAACCACTTTAACATAAAAAATACATAAGTTCTATCTGTCAAAATTTGAATGCAAGTGATTTAAAAAAATTTCCAATTAGTAATTTTATGATTTTTATTAATATTTCTTTATGATGTATTTTATATCAAGTTCAATAAATTAAAATTTTATTTTAATATATAGAATGAAGTTACTATAAACGAAAATTATGACTTATTCTAGAATTTTAAATAAGAATTAAGAGAACTTATGTAAATAATTTACCCCAATTTTAACAATGTCTAGTTAGTTATATTTTAACTTTAAGAAATATTGACAGTTTTCATACAAAAATTATTTTAACTGGAAGAAAAACTGCCTGTTAAATGATAACTGGAGGTGGAGAATAGTAATATTCATTTTTACTATTGAATGAAGAACATATTGAATTAGTAAAATTAAACAATTAAATTAAAACTTGGAGAATTAATTTGTAGAATTAAAAAAATACGAATTATTGAATACCCTAATACATATGTAAGTTTGGGTCCTAGTATGACTGATGTATTGTAGCGAAGCAACAATTAATGTTGTACAGACCTAGTACAAATTGATCTTTTTTAGAATTGTCTTGCGGCACATGTGACATGTTCGTAGCGTTTCTGCACAACGTGAACAAGAACCATGTCCACAAAGGAAAGCAACATCACGACTTCTTTCCATACATATGCTGCAATAATGCGATTCTTCATATTCCTGTATTTTATTCTCTAAATATCGAAGTCGGTCAGCCGATGGCATATTTGTTAAATCTGTATTCGAAATAATTCGTCCACTGCAATCAATTCTTTGCTCGATCTGTGTTCCACACCGCAAACATTTCTTCATGCGCTTGCCGCAATCTTCACATGATATTTGGTGTTGACAAGGTTCAAATTTAATTAGTTGTAAAGATTCATTACAAACAATACATTCTTGTGAGCATGTTGACAATATTTCTGGAGTATTAAGGACCGAACCCTCCATGTTCAAGGTATCTGATTCAATGGCCACATTATTATTAGCATTCATATTTGGTGTTGGTACTTTTATTGGTTGTTTTCGATTAGTTATATTAGAAGCCATATTATGCAGTCGGTTGTGATTTGAACTAGATGGTTTATCTAACATTAAAGCAGCCCCATCTTCTGATGATAATCTATTTAACGCAATTGCACCAACGGGTTCATTAGACTCCAAGTTAAGCCCATGAATATTTTGAACTAATCTATCCGTTAAGGCGTTATTGGCCGCAGAACTTGTTGAAGCAGTTGTAAATGTTTGGTTATGCAAGTTTGTTGCATCGGTATTCTGATTGCCCAAAATAATTTTTTTTAAATTTTGATCAGTAATCCACTCGAAAATATTAGCACCCTTATTATTCTGTTCTATTTTACAGCCTAAACGTGACAAATAACAAAGTATAGAATACATTAAGCGATCCTCATGTATATGTGCCAAATTCTCATAGACTGCAAATATATCTGGAGAATCATCAGCTGTTGGTGGGGAAGCTTGCAACAAATTAGCTTTTTTTATTACACATAAATGCATTGCATTATCCCCATCTTCATCACGCGCGGTGATATCGCAGCCAAGTTTAACCAATTTTTCTATTGCAGCTGAATGTCCTTGGGAAACAGCTAATAAGAAGGGTGTCTGTCGTCTGTTGTTGCGGATATCAATTTCCGCTTGACCATCTTTTATTAATGCTTCCACAACATGTGCGTGGCCATTTAATGCTGCTAAATGCAGAGCTGAAAACCCGTCATCTTTTTTAACATTTACAAGCTGTCTAGCCAGCTGCAAAATACGTTTTGCAGCTACTAAATTGCCTTTAAGGGCTGCATGATGAAGAACATTGAAGCCTCTATTATTTTTCACTGTAAAATCCAAATTCGGAGCATTGCACAATAGTTCAACTACTTCAGTATTTTCTTTTCCAATAGCATCATGCAATGCCGTGTCGCCATATGAGTCTTGAATGTTTACATCTACGCCGAAGGTCAGTAATTCACGAACACAGTGAGGTGTTTTCTTATGTGCACAAATATGTAATGCAGAACAATGGCTAGAGTTTAAGAAATTAATATTTGCATTATTTTGTAATAAAATGCGCATTGTGTCTGGCTGATTTCCAAAAGCAGCATAATGCAATGCGGAATCGCCCTCTTTATCTACAACATTGACATTAGCTCCCTTACTTAAAACTAATTTGACAATATCTACAAAACCCTGATGCGCAGCGACTTGAATACATGCTTTTCCGCCACTCATAACATTCACCTGATCTGGGTGAGCATCTAAATACTGCTGAACAAAGTCTATGTGTCCTTGAGCAGCCTCACGTACAAGTTTATCTGCCATTGAGGTGCCAGATAAACCAGACAATGGAGTCATAACATGGTCCGTTCGTCGGTGGCTTAAGTCCATCATGCTATTAGAACGTTCCGCTGCTGTTGCAAGTGGTGATCTTTCAAGTTTAACGCATTTAGGGTTGAGAGTCCATTCAAATCCATCGTCCAATTGCTCAATACGTAGGTCTCCATCTGAATATACCTTGATCACCTTACATAATTTACCAAGTGCCTGAAATGATAAAAACACATATTGTAAGTATCATAAATATATGTCTGTATATGGATTACGGTGTCCCAAAGTGGAAATTGCTGATTTTCCCGTTGAAAATGACATTTAATTCATTCAAAGATACCAATTTAAAGGGCCCATATGAGTTTTTCGTATTTCTTTTTAGTTCTCGCAAAGAAAATATATATGTACATATTTGTAATAAATATATGTTACATATATAATTATACAATATAATATAGTAACAAACATTTATGTGCGATCAAAAATTATTAATAATTTTTAAATTAGTGAAATTATTTAAACTTATTTAACTTTCATTATCGTTGGGAACATCAAGTACATTATTTCTTCTCCACACAAATGGGACAACCCTAGTATACAATATCAACAAATATTCATACATAGTGCATCAACTCAATCCATTCTCCATGTCCTTTCTGTAATTGTTGAACTTTTGCTGAATCATTTATTATTGTTACTAAATCCCCTACACGAAACGATACAACTTTAACCAAGGCAGCTGGATGAAATGTCCATCTATTTGGGCAGTTTTCATACTGTACCCTGTAAATATAGAATTATTAAGTAAAAGCTTTAGTGGAAAGACATGTTTGTAGTCAAAAAGTTAAAATAATTATTAAAAAATTATTAATTATATAATGGATGTGAAGTTAAATTTCGAAATTTATTATCCGAGACAAAAACCATCAACATTAACAGAATTATGTTTAAATGCTAACAGAGCACTGTTAGGGTGTTTAGGATAAGGTGGGAGCATTCAAAATGGAATTTTGGACACATTCAAACACCAAATGGACCACTAGCGACGACAGCGGTAGCCAACCTCCCACACTGTCCAAAAATTAAAGTCACATATTAAATTTCTTTAAAATTATCCAATTGTTTAATCTTAAAAATCTAAAAAAGTTTACGGATGCAAATTTTCAAATCCAGGCGACCTGGAGAAGATGGGCGTATGGAACTTCATGGAAATTTTTAACAACCAATCTATCTATGATATTTAGTGAATAAAATCTTTCAATGATGGAGATTTGATAGAAAATTTTAAAATTTTGAAAATTTTAATTTCTTGGGAAGAAAAATCTGAAATCCAGGAGACCAGGAGAAGATGGGCGGATGGAACTTCATGG
>NC_060950.1:49477267-49490868 GCF_022045245.1 Lucilia cuprina | reverse complement strand
TAAACACCCTAACAGTGCTCTGTTAGCATTTAAACATAATTCTGTTAATGTTGATGGTTTTTGTCTCGGATAATAAATTTCGAAATTTAACTTCACATCCATAATTATATATAATAAACAAATCGCTGCCTTAATCTAAAATTGAGTTTTTTTCAACTGAATACTAGAAAAAATATATCATTTCATTTAGTTTTTCTATCGTAACAAAACATTATCGCTTACATATTTCATTTATGAAATTTTCAATATTTTTTTATGTAGTAAGAAGGTGTTTGGTTTTAACCCTAAATAATAAAATAACTTTAATAAAAGAAACATACAATTATGAACAAATATTTATTGAAAAACAACATTAAAATTGTATGCAGTTTGTTAAGAATTTTAAAGGTTTGTTATGCAAATTGCATCCAGGTTCATATGGAAAAATAAAGGTCTTTTGTTGCCACTTACATGAAAATTTATTTTTATGTCACAAAAACGTAAACCAATTACGTTCGTTCTCTTTAAGAACGAAGACACATTTTCATTGTTTTTTTTTTTATTTTCGTTTTAGAGGTATTTCTATTACAACGTGGTCCACCATAATGTACAAGTTTGTGCGAAGAAAATGTTTGTTTTATTAATTTATTTTATGAACAATATTATAAAGGTCCTCTTTAATATATACATATTTCTCGTGATATTTATTTTAAACACAGGAGAAAAAATAAATATTCATAATAAAATAAACAATTTATTTCGCTCGATTTAATATCTCTCGAAATAGAAATCAATTTGAGCGCTCTTTTTACTCTGGTCACTTGACAAGTAATTATATGTATGTACAGTGAAACAACTAAGTAAAATTTTTCAAAATTTGTTATTTTCCTTGTCGATACCAGACCAATTTACAAACGACCTCGCTATCCCCTTCATTTTGACGATGTCCAAATGTGCAGAGTGCAGATCCTGTGGAATTTTTTTGCGAAGCTTTTCCGGTATAACGACTCTATGTTTAAATGTCAAACAATTTCCGGCTATTCTATAGTTGATTTGAGGTGACTTATAACCATAAGATTGGAGTGATTTGCCGCTATCCAGGATCCAGATTTCTCCAAGTTTGTCATATTTTCTACTTTCCGAAGAAATCTGAACAGAGCTCGTCGGTAGTTGATCAAATTGTTTTACCAAAATTTGTGTCAGTGGTCGGTTATAAGGTTAAGATGCCGGGCATACAAACACATTAAAAATTTCTAACTACCCACACAATGGTAAGGGCTTCCTTATCGATTTGCGAATACTTCCTTTCCGTGGTACTCAATGTCAGATTGGCGTATGCAATTGGTTTTTCACGACCATCTTGAAGTCGATGGGACAGGACAGCACCCAACCTTATTTGGCTGGCGTCCGTGGCGAGAATTAGTGGAAGTTCGGGGTAATAAGCCATTAAAACTCTAGATGATATTAACTCGTTTTTCATATCCGCATATGCTCTTTCTGCTTCTGCGTTCCAAATGAATTCTTTCTTCAGAAGTATATCCTCTAATCTCCTGTTGCGTGTGGATAAATTAGGTATGAAAGACCCATAGTAAATGGTTTTTCCCAAAAACAGCTGTAACTCCTCATGAGTTGTGAGTCGGGCAGCGTCCCTTACTGCTTACACATGCTTATTTCCGCTGCTGTCAATCTTATGCCCAAAAAATCGACGGCCGGTGCTGCAAATACACATTTTGATCGGTTTAACTTTAACCCTTTTTCCTGTAAACGATTTAATATTGTATCCAATGTATTCAATAATTCCTTAAAATTTGCAGCATAAATCAATATACCGTCGAAAAAATTGCAGACGTTGCGAATGCCTTGTAGCACAGATTCCATCGTTCGCTGCTATATTGCCGGTATATTTGCTGCGCCGTAGACTGCTCTAGTTGGTCGAATTAAACCGTGTGTTGGGGTATTCAGTGTTAGGGCGTGTTACATATCGTCATCAAGTTGTAAATATGAATAAGCACCAGTTATGTCCAAATGACAAAAAGCTTTGCTTTACGGGGTTTCAAAGTAGGTTTATAATTACCTGTTATTCTGATCCTGACGTCTTTCTTGGCAACAACATGAATTGTCGATGCCCATTATGAAAATTTTACCCTAATTCTTATGCGTATGTGTCCCTCAAGGCTATTGGGATCTCGGCTTCGCATCTTGTTTCAAATGTAGTTTGATCGGTGGCATGTCCTTCATACCAGCAGAACTACTAAAAATATCGTCAAAATTAACAAGCACATCTTGTTACCACTGAATTTCGTTTGGCGTTAGATGTGGTGCATGCATTTTCAATGTACTAACTGGTTCCGATGAAGAAAACAACCTTCTAAAATCTATCTCATTAACGAACTGTTAAGTCCACTTCTACCAAACAGTGAATCGTAATCACCATCAACGACGTATACACCCGACCGATGCCATTTATCTTATGTCCGGTGTAGCTTGTAAACTTTCTGCCCGTAGGCTGTATATATAAATTACCTAATACTGTCTTCAGTGTGGCTTCACTTATTATTCCACACGGGGCGCCTGAGTCCAATTCCATTACAACCTTTTCACCATTCAATAACACTTCCATCATGTGATTTGCAACCACATACTTTATACAATCTTTTAATTATCTCAGAGTAACATTGTTCACGTATTGTTTAACTCGGCGCTTCAGGTATTCTGCTCAAGGTTTTTTGTACATGGTTTTTGATGTACATCCTTTAAACGATACACATTGATATCTATTTTTAAGATATAGGGAAATCTAATTGAGGAATATAGAAGTAAGTCCAAAAGGTTAGCCGCTTAATAAACGGATGATTCAAATTATTTTGTTAATAGAATAAAAGGAAACTGCGTGTTTTTTTAATAATATTTTTTTAATACAATACTTTTCTTCCTTTAAGAAACAAAATTATAAATTTCCACTTTTTTAAATTAAATATGTAATTTTTTTTATAGAAAAGTTAAGTTTTTTCACAAATATTAGAAATTATTTCTTTTCATGTGAAATCCTTTTCTATATAAAGAAATTAAGTTAATTAATTTTATGATTTTTAGTTTTTTCAATGAGTTCCAGAATTCATAAGTTCAAATGAACAACATTTATTACTACTTCAAATGTAGCAATTAGCGAATTTTTTTGTGGAACTGATGTTAAATAAAACTACAGGTTTTTGGAGATAATTCAATGAAATTTGGTACATGATCTTCTATTGCCCCAGGGGCGAAGCCTATTAAAAATGGTTAATATCGGTCCATTATTATCTAGCCCCCATATAAGGCTTTTACGTTCATAATTATGTTTAATATACTCTTATTTCGACAAAAAGCTACTCTACATACTTAATTTCATGTTTCTGTGTTCAATATTATAGAGTACATTTTGAAAAACGAAAAAGTACAAAAAAGTCCAATTTTATCTGTTCTCGTTTAATTCGGATTCTACATACCTAATTTCATATTTCTAGGTTCAAACAAAAAAGTACCAAAAACTCCCCTTTTATGTCTTGTCGTCTAATAATTTAATTTAATATTCTAGAAATTTCAAAATTTACCTTTTGAAAAAAGAGTACCAGAAATTTTCCTTTTGCAGGTTCTCACTTTATCCGGGCTCTACATACTTATTTTAATGTTTCTAGGTTCAATATTATAGAAAACTTTAAAAGAACAAGTATGAATGTATAGTAAAACACGGCCGGCCTTTTGGTAACCTACACCAGTCAATATGTTAAAAATTGGGATTATTTAAAAAAATAAAGCATTTGATTTGTTTTTTAACTTTATTCCGAAATATTTAAACCTATTTTTGAAAAAAAGAAATTTTTACAAGAGGGCTCATAGGGAAGTAGTGGAAAATATGGTCCTATACTTATAAATGTTGGTAGAGAAATTCACGTCTACTTCCAAGTTATTTATGTAGAAGTTAAACGTGTTATTAGTGTTTATAAGAGAATTTTGAACTTCAAGTTTTTTTTCTGAAGGGGAGTTTGTATGGGGACTATATCATTACAAAAATCGGTAGTGTCATTGAAAGTTCTATTTTCAATAGGCTTCGTCCTTGGACCAAAAAAGCGTGTGTGCCAAATTTAATCCAATTATCTTAAAAATTACGACGATTCTAATAGATTCTTCAAATATTGCATTAATTACTTTTATATTCATTTGAACATTTTGAAGAAAAAAGGGCGTACCTTCATCTGGAGAGCTTAAAGCCCCAACTAAATAAAATTTTTCTTTGATTATGTATTTAATTTCGACTGGGGTGGCGAAGCACACCTGGTATTAGTTAGTTATATGAAGGGCTTATTGCAGTAACTCGGTAAGCCACCCACCATCACAATTTGATTTTATGAGCTTTTTGATTTTAAAGTGGCTTACCATGTTACTGCAGAAAAATAATTTCATTTATAATTATTTTATTTTGTTTATAAATTAAATTTCATATTGCGAAAAAATCGTATATAAAGTTTAAACTATATGCATAATATAAAATCATACTAAATTACAGGGTTCCAAATATTCATTCACTTAACATTCACGCACATGAAAAACGAAAAATTATTTTGTTTTGTTATCTTCCATTCGTGTACAAAAACAAACAAAAAAAGTTTGCTTTATTCATTGTTGCATGATACTATTTTTGATGTTTTTTATTTTCGCACAATATTGGGATAATAAGAAAAACTTTTTTTCATGCACATGGACATTTTTGAGAAATAAAATTTTTGTAAAAATCTCACAACTGAAAGAGCATAAAGTTTTATTTTGCACTAGCATTCTAAAATGAAATGTAAAATTTGTTTATAGTTCTGTTGATAAATAAATGTAAAATGTCGAGATTGAGAGTGTTCGTGTTTTTGCATGAAAGAATGAAATAAGAATATGTGCAAAGACTGGTTAAACAACAATTTTGTGTTTTTTATGATGCGTTGGATAAGTATGAAGGGAAAACAAAAAAACATTCTCTTGTTCTCTATCACAGAGCTTAAAAATATATTATGCTCTTGCCAACATACCTACATTCTTACATATATATGTATATATGAATATACGTATGTTTATTTCTGGTTTTTTGTCCGGTACTTGTCGTGCTTATTTTTCTTTTTTTCTTGCCAAAATTTTGTTTGTTTACTTTATTTTAAGTGAAAAGAATACACAGAAAGATACTTCCAAATAAATTAGAGTAGGGTAAACGAGAATGTTTTGTTGTGCAAACAAAAATATGTTGATCCGCACCGAAATAGGAATGTATTTATTTATTTGATTTTTAATTTTTTCAATACAAATTGTTTGACAAATTTGTTATAAGTTTCTATTTTATTTTTTATTTAAAATTTTATTAAAATGTTTGTTCATTCCCTCGATCATTTTTGAAGCTAGTCATAATAAGTTAGCAAAAAGTTAACTTGATTTTTAGTTAACTCACAAAATCCTACAGGGTATATATGTTGTTTTAATTAAAAAAAATAATAAACTACCTTTTTAGATACAAATTGCAGAGACCGTACTGGCAGTACCATCTACTCAGGTTTCTGTGGAGCGTTTATTTAGTGCGTTGTCTACAATATTAACAAAACTAAGATCAAAACTTTCCAAAATATACTTATACCAAACTTAACTATGAGCTCCTAAATTTTTCAAATATTGATATTACAGATAACATAATACCAAATGATTTTGCTTCTATCAATGAATAAATATGAATGTATATAAAATTTATTTTGTTTTAATAAAAATTATTTTAAAATTATCCTATCTGCCTAATTTCTCGATGACATAGTTTTACAACCCAAATAACAATTCTAGAAGGGGGATGGACAAAATGTTTTTCCTTCATACAAGCTTGGAGCACTCTAATGTGCATATGTATATACATATGTATGAACAGGGTCTCACATAAGTATTCGAATTTAGGTGTACATTGAAAAGAAACATAATTTAATAACACTTTTTTTGGTAAAATTAATAATAAAATTTGTTGTATTGTCTAGAGTGTCCTAAGGTTTAATATCACACTCTTTAAAATTTGGAAAAATTACATTTATTTAAATCACAAAAGCAGGTATTCGAATTTTTCCTGTATTTCACTTTTCAAAATATTATACAAAACACAAAAATTCGAATCGAATGTTTTTTTTTTGCTTAAAATGGTTTTAAGGGGTTATACCTATCAACCGAAAGGATATACATATATTTGGCCAAGGATCTAAACTAATTTAAGTAAATGTCAATTTTTCAAGTTTTAAAATGTGTGATATGAAACCTAAGGACTGTCTAGATAATAAAAGAATTTAATTTATTTATTTTGAACACAAAATATTAATAAATTTGGTTTCTTTTCATAATATACCTAAATTCCAATACTTATGTAAGACACTGTATATTTAGGTACACAATTTTTCATTAATCGTTATAAAACAAATAAAGCAGTACAATTAACTTAAATATAGGTATTTGAAATGAAAAAAAAAATGAAAAACAACACAAAACATCATTAAAGTAAACCGTTATGACAAAAACATAGACACAAGTTGTGCCTAACAACTAAAAATCAAAATATTTTTCCACATACATACGTATTGAATGCAAAAAAATGATGAAACATCTTTTGTTTGTGAAAAAATGAAAAAAAAAAAAAACAAACAAAAAATGAAAAAACATTTTTTGTTTTTTTTTTTTTCATTTTTGTAAAGTAGCAAATAAACCAAACAACGCACATATGAAAATAAGAAACAAACTACAAAAAGTCCGAACACATATTAGAAAAAACAAAAAACAACATTAATGAGTATATACTTTAATGAGAGTGATGAGAAGGCCTCTCAAATTTATACATTTTACATTTTTTACTTCTCAAAATTCATATACAGGAATATGTACCAAAATAAAAAAAATAAATGTTTACATTTAAGAATGCTTAAAAAGAAAACAATCCTTAGCTATTCATTTGCAAAAATGAGCATACAACAAAAAATTTTAAAAGTACACTCGTGTTTTTATCATAAATGTTTAAATTTATGTGTTCATAAAAGAATTTTTCTGAACCCTGCTAAATTACTAAAGACATTTACAAAAACCTTTTTCAAGCAATGGAAATTTCTAAAATTCATGTGCAAGTTTATCACAAATTTTAATCTGAATATTAAGTGCAAAGTCATTATATTTACAATATTTTTTGCCTATACCAAATCATACTACAGGACCTGTTTTTGCTATAGAATAATTAAGCTGTATTTAGCCAAATTTATTCTCATATATAAAGTAACTAAAAATATACCGAAATATAAATTTCATATTGAAAATAAAATTTATATATTTTTTTGAAGCAAGAACATGATAAGCCACTTTGAAAATGTACTAGAACTTGGTTTTTGAAAATAAAAAATATTCAATTATTTTTAGGCAGTAACTTGATAAGCCATAATTTTTTGCTAAAACAGTGGTTTCCACTTTATTTATGATGTCCATCTATTGGCATCCGATAGCAATGGACCTTAGATGATTATTCAGCGCGTTTAAAGTACAAATTTAAAAATTCCTATTTTATAAGAATTTTTTTAAACTTTAATTTTGATTTACTCAAAATTTTATTTTTGTGGCATACCGAGTTACTGCAATAAGCCCTTCATATATAAAACGTATGGTTTTTATATGCTAAAGTTTTAAATAATCTATATTTCACAATGTATTTCACAACTGATCTCAATGAGATAATTATATTTACTGATTTTTATTTTTCTGAACTTTAAGAGCAAGAATGATTCGGCATTAAATGATCTTGTTAGTGTATTAAAAAGTGTTGGTTTTTAGTATATTAAAACACACTAAAATTTAACAAAACTATGATCAAAATTAAGGAAAGTAAAGTTTTTTTTATTTTAACTTAGCACTGAGAAACATAAAGCTGAGCCTTTATAGTGACTATTTAGTTCATGTATTAGTTTCCAGTTTTTGTATATATTTTATTCATATAGAAGGCGCAATGCCTAGTTCGCCGCAATGGTAGTTCGCCAATTTATTACCCAAAATATTTACACGGATGTTAATGATCTTTCTGTTAATGGTATTTTCTTCAGTAAGAATAGGCAATATCAGTACTATATTTCTCCTAGCACTCATCCTTGCGTTATCCAGAATACATACATAGCATATTTACTTAAATACATATGTTGGTTATACAATATTTTTTTATTTTTGCAAGTTGCTCTAAAGTACATGCAGTGAAATATGCAAATGGGTTTCAATAGGTTTCATCCCTGAGATACCATCATGTAACAAATTTCACTGAATTATTTTCAAAATTCGGGGGTTAAGTTATGGGGGCTGAGTGAAATGATGGATCGATCTTAACCATTTGCAATAGGCTTCGTCCCTGGGACAGACTGTCGAGAGTTTTAACGTGAGCACCTGCCGTGTCGGCCTTATCCCACGGTGGTCTTTTTCATCCACAGGGTAGACTTGAGAACGGTCTACCATCGCCCCTTTGTCTTCAATGAAGACTCAGGTGGCAATTTTTGCACATTGGTTATGACCGGTCCATGCGCAAGTACTTTGCTGGAGTACTCGAGCTATCTAATCTCTTGCCAAAGTAGTCACGTTGAAAGACAACCACACTACTATGGCTCTATTGATTCGGCAACAGCACCTAGAGACGTAACCGGTGGACCGAAGCACGATCAATCAATAAGCCGTACCCATTGTTCTTACTCACAGTGACACGCTGTGGCAAGTCTGATATGAACAGAGTAAAGTCTGAACATATTTGGACAAGGCTCTCACGAAGGTGAAGGGTATAATAAAAGTAAATTTTTCGTGGAAACTATGATGGTTTTATTTTGTTCAAAAGTGTCTAATACCCCATTTACACATACATAAAATCAAGTACTTATGAGATTTCGAGTCAAATATAGTTGATTTTAACTAGATTACCCATACAAAACGAAATCGACTTCGTTACTAGATTCTAATGAATAACATGAATGAAAAGTTAATCTAAAATATAAGGTAATGTTATATTTAAATATCTAATATATTATTATAAATAAAATTTTAATAAATATCCCATTTTTCCATCTAGTTTGTTATATCACACACTTTTCGAGAAATATTATAAAATATGAAATCTATCTAAATGTGAAGAAGAATAGGTGTAAATGCAAAACGATTTTAAATGAAATCTACTAGATCTCGTGTATGTGTAAATGGGGTATAAAACTAACTGATGTAAAATTTTAGCCAAACCGGATAACGGGAACGTGCCAAAAATCGACTGAAAAGTGTAAAATTGGGTAAATATTAAGATATTAATATTATAATTGTTGTTGTTCTCTTCTTAAGAAAATTATTTTTCCAAAAAGGTATAAAATATTAATATCGAGCGACAAATAACAAAAAATATTAGTTTACTCTTTTTTGTGTAGATATTTTGATTAACATTAGTTTTGCAAAACAAAGATCAAACAATGCATGATTTTTGTATAAATGACTTGGGAAATTGTCAATAACTATATTATTTTGTTAAGTGCTGAAAAAATCTGACAACAGTGAACCCTCACATTTAAAAGCATCGTAAATCCAATAGGGCCGAAATTGCGATGGAATAATATATAAACATATTTCTTTTGAAAATAATTCCCTTCCCCTTGTAAGGAAAGCAAGGGGAAGGGAATAACAATGATACAAGATTTCCTTGAGTCCAAATAGCTTAAAAAATATATAAAGTTTTATCTGAACCAAAAATGTTACAGCATTTTGATACATAAAATATTTAAAATAATTTTGTTGGCAAGAAAATAATTCACTTTAATCTTATATATTACTAGCTATACCCAGTGTGGTTCGCTACCTAGAAACAATACAAATACATACTGACTGTTCCTCTATAAAGCTAGAAAATACTTCTTCGATCGCATTTAGTGGAACAGGCAGATACAAAACTCTTTACAATTTTTTATATTTACATTTTAGCGGAAACCCCTTTTCCCATTTCTCCAATTAGCAAACGATGGCTCAGAATGTTACATAAAATATTAAAAAAATTTTGTTCGCAAAAAAATAATTTATTTTAATCTTATATATTACTATCTATACACAGTGTGGTTCGCTACCTAGAAACAATACAAATACATACATACAAAACTCTTTATAATTTTTTATATTTACATTTAAACGGAAATCCCACTGCCATTTCTCCAACCAGCAAACGCTGGATCAGAAATTAATTTCAGTTTAAAGACGATTCTAATAGAACCGCTTCTATATGAACTATTTCTAGTGAAACCTGCCGCAGAATTGATGAAGTGGGATTAACAATTTACACTAATGGTTAGTAGCAGTGGAAAATTTTTCACTAATACTAATTTTTTTATTGGTAGTTAAAATATGTTTCACTACCATTATAGTCATTAAAAGTAATGTAAAATCAAAATGTCACTATAGTGGGATTTAGATTAGAGTTTTTGTATTTAACTTATACGGGAGGTACCTACAACCACACAGGAAAAATTAAACGAATACTTCCAAAAAATAACATTTATAACTACTTCAATAGTATCTCTAAGTGAATTTTTTTACCTTCTGTGAAAAAGGCGAGATGTTACTTTTTTTAAATTGAAAGTATATTTTTGTACTGAATTTTTTTGAATTAAAAAAAAATATTTTGGAATTGATTGATAAATGTGTGTAATTTGTTTATGTTAATATTATTTGAGTCAAATACACTTTCTAATAACTTACAAAAAAAGAACATACAAATTATTTCCTGAGAATGACTTAAGATGTAGTGAATTTGGAATCAAATATAAAAGATATCCATCATATGTCTTAAATACATTAATATCTCGGATGAAATTGAAGCACTACAAATTTTATAGTTTTCCAGATATACGAACTTTGGTACTAACTTTATATGAGGTTATTCGCCTAATATTTCACAAAATTTTCCATATTGACATTAAATTTTATGGTACAAAATTTGTAGCTGTTACAGTTTTCCAAATTTACCTCTCTTGGTATTGGCTGGCAATATAGGCGTTGGTGTCACACACCCATTATTGCTAATTCGCCCATTTTTCCCAGCATTCATATATGTATCAAACTTTCTAGTCATTTTCCGATATATACTACTCTTAATTTTTATTTAGTAAGTGGGCGTCTCACCTCACCTTCTTGGACTTTGAGAATTTCACTTACTGTAAAAATATCATACATACATTCATACATACATACGTACATACATACATATATACATACATACATATATACATACATACATACATACATACATACATACATACATACATACATACATACATACATACACACATACATACATGCATACATACATACATACATACATACATACATACATACATACATTCAAAGGAGTCTTGCAACCCCCAACTGTGTAAATCGCATTTTTTTTCTTCTCATAAAATAACTTAAAAATAATTATTTTATTACATTTAAAAAGCTTGTTTAGTGTCATAATTGTGTTCACAACATTCGCGAAGTGTTTCTATAAGTGTAGCGTTATTATTTGGTTTGTTTGTTTTACAAAACATTTTTTTTAATTAAAATTTAGTAAGTGGGCTTCTCACCTCACCCTCTTGGACTTTGAGAATTTCACTTACTGTAAAAATATCATACATACATTCATACATACATACATACATACATACATACATACATACATACATACATACATACATACATACATACATATATATATATATATATATACATACATACATACATACATACATACATACATACACACACACATATATACATACATACATTCAAAGGAGTCTTGCAACCCCCAACTGTGTAAATCGCATTTTTTTTCTTCTCATAAAATAACTTAAAAATAATTATTTTATTACATTTAAAAAGCTTGTTTAGTGTCGTAATTGTTTTCACAACATTCGCGAAGTGTTTCTATAAGTGTAGCGTTATTATTTGGTTTGTTTGTTTTACAAAACATTTTTTTTAATTAAAATTTTTTACTAGTTCAATGGAATGCATAGTTTCAAAACAACTTTTAAAAAATTTGAAAAAAAAAAAATAAAATTATTTTATACGTATGTATTTGTATCAAAAAACGCATTCACATGTTTACTTCTGCATGGAATTTAAAGAATTTAAAATTATTCTTCATTGAATTGTACCGGGAGAATGGAAAGTTAGTTTATCAAATTTTAGATCCGGCAGAATGATCATGCGTTCTAGAATAGTTAAGGAACATAAAACATTTTTTTATTTTTTATTATTGTATATCAACTATGTACATGAATAAAAAAATAATTTTTTATTTCAAATAAATATTTATTAAAAATTTTATTTACATTCTGTAACAAATGCGTGTAAATTACCTTAGCACAGAGATTTGTGAAAACAAAACAAAAAAATACACGTTATGTTGTACTTACCTAATGTCTCCCTTTTCTGTAATTCTATGAACAGTGCCTAATTTAGACAAATGCTCTACCATACGAGGATTCCATCCACCATGACCCTGTTGAAGTTTCATTAAAGCATCAACTTCTAGACAAACTTTAACACGATCCCCTACAGAAAACATTGGTTTCACAGTTGGAACTACTGGTTGTTGTTCTTCTAGATGGCCTGTTATATAAAATTTTATAGACAATTAGTTTTCATATTTTGTATAAGCTTACCTAAAACTGGCATATGATCTTTATAATAATATCCACCGGAAGTTGGTATAACGTATTTCAAGTCAATATTTCCTTTATGTCCTAATCGATAAACGTTAGTAGAACCACTAGTCCAAGAAACATTTGCTACACTTCTGCATGACTCATTATCCCAACCACGTATTTCCATAACACGTCCAGTTTTACCTGTACAATAAAATATATATAAATAATTAATTTCTTTTTTTTAATTTATTTATTTTAAAACTAATATTAATTTATTTTAATACTACTGCACAAATTAAAGGAAAGAAAGATTATAACCCAGAAAATTAGGCAAACAAATCAGGTCAATTTTTTGTTCGTTAAATTATGTAAATGAAACAATAAATATCTGTTTTATTACACCGTACAACAAATTGGGAAAAATTGCTGCACACATGAGCAAGATCCTATACGTTGGAAACTACATACTTGATATAGTTAAACTACATTTTTGGTTTTTTATTTTCTGATCGTTTCTTCCTTTAAAAGGACTTTAAAGTTTAAGAGGAAGAGTAAGTATAATTATATTTAGCTTAAATTTGGTTTGGTCTAGTAGGTCAATATAGGTATCGATTGAAAGAGGAGAATAACAGTATTTTTACAAATAAAATAGTTTTAAAATGTTAGAATAAAAAAAACTAAAAAAATATCCTTTTAAATTTTAATCCTTTTATATCCTTATTTTCTATGGTCAGTTTTTTTTAGAAAAAAAAATATATGTGATATTTACAAATATGGAGTTGCAGACTCCCAAATTTCATGTCTTTATCTTTATTAGTTCTTTGTAAAAAAATTAAAAGTTAAGATGTATTCAAATTAAAAAATTTTTGTTGAGAATATTTTGTTTAATTTTATTTATTATTTATACCAATTACCTACCCCCAT
>NC_060950.1:49452267-49464767 GCF_022045245.1 Lucilia cuprina | reverse complement strand
AAAATATATTAATTTATGAAAATGAATGCAATGAAAACGTTGTACTGTTATTTAAACCTATTTTGTACAACTAAGTGTACACTATGTCCCTGCCAGAAAATGTTAGTTTAATTTTTGGTGACATAAACTAAATAGTCACTGTATAGGCCCAATTTTATGTTTCTCAGTGCTAAGTTAAAAAATTTGCAAAAACAAAATACATTACTTTCTAATTTTTATCATAATTTGTTTAAATATTAGTGAATTATTATATACCAAAAGGAAAATTAGATAATAATAAGTAGATAGAATAAAAATTTCAAAAACGAACACTTTTTAATACACTAACAAGATCATTTAATGCAGAATCATTCTTGCTTTCAAAATTCAGAAGAAAAAGTGTTTGCATTTCAGTAAATATATTTATTTTATTGCGATCAGTTGTGTGATATGCGAAATTTAGATTTTGTAATAAAATATTTATAGTCGGGCGAAGGCTGTTACAAAACTAAAGTGTGATTTAATTTTCATAGTAAAGCATTAAAGTTGAATTGTACCTTGCCTCAGATATACTTAAGCCATTTATTGCAGGGTTCCAAATATTCATTCACTTAACATTCACGCACATGAAAAACGAAAAATTATTATGTTTTGTTATCTTCCATTCGCGTACAAAAACAAACAATGATACTATTATTGATGTTTTTTTTATTTTCGCACAATATTGAGATAATAAGAAAAACTTTTTTTCATGCACATGGACATTTTTGAGAAATAAAATTTTTGTAAAAATCTCACAACTGAAAGAGCATAAAGTTTTATTTTGCACTAGCATTCTAAAATGAAATGTAAAATTTGTTTATAGTTCTGTTGATAAATAAATTTAAAATGTCGAGATTGAGAGTGTTCGTGTTTTTGCATGAAAGAATAAAATAAGAATATGTGCAAAGACTGGTTAAACTACAATTTTGTGTTTTTTATGATGCGTTGGATAAGTATGAAGGGAAAACAAAAAACATTCTCCTGTTCTCTATCACAGAGCTTAAAAATATATTATGCTCTTGCATACATACCTACATTCTTACATATATATGTATATATGAATATACGTATGTTTATTTCTGGTTTTTTGTCCGGTACTTGTCGTGCTTATTTTTCTTTTTTCTTGTCAAAATTTTTTTTTGTTTACTTTATTTTATGTGAAAAGAATACTTCCAAATAAATTAGAGTAGGGTAAACGAGAATGTTTTGTTGTTGTGCAAACTAAAATATGTTGATCCGCACCGAAATAGGGATGTATTTATTTACTTTATTTTTAATTTTTTCAATACAAATTGTTTGACAAATTTGTTATGAGTTTATTAAAATGTTTGTTCATTCCTTCGATCATTTTTGAAGCTAGTCATAATAAGTTAGCAAAAAGTTAACTTGATTTTTAGTTAACTCACAAAATCCTACAGGGTATATATGTTGTTTTAATTAAAAAAATATAATAAACTACATTTTTAGAGTAAACTTTTACAAAATTTGTTTGTATGTACGCTAGATTATTATCATCATTATCTCTCAGACATTCTCTCATACCTCTCAATGGATTTTAGATAAATCCAGTGAAGGTTTTAGTACCGGCAAATCATTGCACAATATCTTTGTATTATTCAGTCTTTAACATGTGTTTTGTTCAGCATAGTTGTGGAATAAGAAATTAAGAACAGTGCAATTTTGATATTGTAATTGACTAAACGTTATTTAGCAATGCTTAGAAAAAAATTTAACTTACAAAAATTAATAATAAAATTTGTTGTATTGTCTAGAGAGTCCTAAGGTTTAATATCACACTCTTTAAAATTTGGAAAAATTACATTTATTTAAATCACAAAAGCAGTTATTAGAGTTTTTCCTGTATTTCACTTTTCAAAATATTATACAAAACACAAAAATTCGAATCGAATGTTTTTTTTTGCTTAAAATGGTTTTAAGGGGTTATACCTATCAACCGAAAGGATATACATATATTTGGCCAAGGATATAAACTAATATGTGTGATATGAAACTTAAGGACTGTCTATATAATAAAAGAATTTAATTTATTTATTTTGAACACAAAAATATTAATAAATTTGGTTTCTTTTCATAATATACCTAAATTCCAATACTTATGTAAGACACTGTATATTTAGGTACACAGTTTTTCATTAATCGTTATAAAAAACAAATAAAGCAGTACAATTAACTTAAATACCTATAACAAATGAAAAACAACACAAAACATCATTAAAGTAAACCGTTATGACAAAAACACAGACACAAGTTGTGCCTAACAACTAAAAAATCAAAATATTTTTCCACATACATACGTATTGAATGCAAAAGAATGATGAAACATCTTTTGTTTGTGAAAAAATTAAAATGAAAGAAAAAACAAAAAATGAGAAAACATTTTTTGTTTTTTTTTCATTTTTGTAAAGTAGCAAATAAACCAAACAACGCACATATGAAAAAAAGAAACAAACTACAAAAAGTCCGAACACATATTAGAAAAAACAAAAAACAACATTAATGAGTATATACTTTAATGAGAGTGATGAGAAGGCCTCTCAAATTTATACATTTTACATTTTTTACTTCTCAAAATTCATATACGGAAATATGTACCAAAATAAAAAAATAAATGTTTACATTTAAGAATGCTTAAAACGAAAACAATTCTTAGCTATTCATTTGCAAAAGTGAGCATACAACAAAACATTTTAAAAGTACACTCGTGTCAATTTATCATAAATGTTTAAATTTATGTGTTCATAAAAGAATTTTTCTGAACCCTGATTTATTGTTGAATAAAATTGTGGACATTTAAGGGTCAAATGAGGCCCTAAAATTATAAAGTTCATGAGGGTCATCAAGGCTAGTATAGAACTTGGTTATGCAACTTTTTGTCGAGATACGATTATATTTAATATAATTATGAACTTAAAAGTCCTATTCGGTGGGTTCATTAGTATAACTGTATGGTTAACCGATGTTAACTATTTTCAGTAGGCTTTATCTACGGTACCATAGAAGATCAATTGAATTATCTCCAAAATTGTGACCTGTAGTTAGATTACAAGGCTTACAAGCCCTATTCGAAGATCCAATTTTTCATGCATATGTGTTGTAATATCAATTGTTGTGTAGGATGAGCTCATCCTAAAATTATGTGAAAACAGAATGGGAATTATTTGGATTTTCAACAAAATATTGGAAGACCTGGATTATAATAATAATATTTGCTGAAAGTTGCTGAACTTTTCGGCAGAAGAGTTACGAACTGCAATGTGTAACTTGTTAAATAAAAAACACTATTTCAACATTTTTTTGACTGAAACCTATAACGCGATGCCGCTAAAAATACGTGTTGCGTACTTCCACCATTATATATTTATGACCATTCAAGAGTATATCCTATGGGCCACTTGTTTGGGATACAGGTGATATAGTGCACCGATATTGCTGCCAAACAAAACTTATCAATAAATAATTTAAGCCTCCTAGATCACGTCGTGTTGGTGTTATCATGATTTAACCAATAAACTCATAAGACGTCATCAGAATTAAAAAAAAATGTTAACAGAGGCAGTTTCGGGCAAAAGTTTTTTCATTTTCATCCAGAGAAGGATCCCAAGTTCACAAAATGATCAATGTTGAACCCCAGCTGATAACAAAAAAGTTTTCGTATAGAGATTTGTGTTTAAATTTTAAAATTCTTCTTTTATGCACATTAGACATTAGAGAAAAAATATAGGAATGTTGTTCATCTTAACCTCACAAAATAATTCCCCTTTTCAGGTATTGAGATAGCCGAAATTTGAGATCGATTATATATAGGTTAACACGTGCCGTAAATAAAATATTTACAGTATCTCAGATATCTCTCAGATAATATAAAATATGTCCCTGGAGGTCAAATTTTGAAAGATTGGAAATTCTCATTGAAACATATATAATTATTAATTCTTTGGTGGCCATATTTACTAAAATTTCAAGACTTTTCATCCGATTTTTTAAAATAACATAAAAATTTAAAGTAACCCTTTAAAGCACTTGGTTTCAATATATTCCCAAAGTTCAATAAATCAATTTTAATAACGCTCTATATAATTTTAAAAAATAAAGAGTTAATTTTATTATTTGTTGTAGAGAAAATTTGCAAAAAAGTCTAACAAAGATTTAAAAAAAACTGAAAATCGAGTGTTGAAACTGTCGTTTAAAAAATATTTTTTTATTATAGCTGAGAACAGGTTTTCGATATTTTTTAAGGACAAAAATTAATATTCGAGTAAATATAAATATATATTATGTAATAAAATAGTTTTATTTGAATATTTTCCAAAATAATTTTATTTTTTGCCATATTTTCCAATTTTTGTGTTTTACATCTTTTTGAAATACTAAATCTATGTACATTATGATTGTTTAACAATTACATGAAAATTATTTACCTACTAGCAACATTTTCACATAATATCGAAATGTACGAAGTATGCTCCTACCGCGAACAGGTTTTTGGAGACACAATCTGTTGTAAATCTGTTTTACTACAAGCAACAAGAATATTATTATATAAATTTTGAAGTAGAATATTAGCTTTGTTTGATGTACTAAGTTAGTTTCTGGACTTATAGATTCATATGTTAGCTCTTTGTCCAAAAATTTGCGTTTTTTTTCAAACTTTGAGCTACGAGCGGCACGTCTTTTAAACGAGCTCAAATAAATAACTGGAAAGGGGAATCATTTTGTCGGGTTAAGACGAACAAGATTCAGAATTTTTTTCTCCCTATATAAGATTCGGTTAGTCTAATGAACATGAATATGTATTTGATTTTACTTAGAAAATGTTCATAAATTTAATATATGGGGAATTTCATCTCAAGTGGCCTAACTCAAAAAATCGATTTTGACAAAATTTGCACTATGCTTAGTACTATCGGTCAAGAACTGCCGGGTTAAAATTTGACATTTTGGTCACACTGAGTTCTATTGAAATAAGTATAACTTTTCACCTATTGGTCCTATCAAAAATTTGTTTAAAAGAGTTCAGATAGGCATTGCTTAATTCTTTTGTTTTTAATTATTTGTTAATTTTTTCAGAATGGGCACTTTTTTGCTTAAAAGAAAGCCCTTGAAGGGCTCTTTATTCCAATAATGGGATTCGAGTAGGGTTGCAAGCCTGGCTGGACTTGGCTGGATTGTCCAGCTTTTTTGATGCTTGTCCAGTTTCAAGCTAAAATTTAATTTGTCCAGCTAAATATAAATTTTTTGTACACTACAATAACTAGGATATAATTTTCATGTCGTACATATGTACTTATGTATGTACACAGAAGCATTTATCGATATCATTATTGGTTTAGGAATTAACATGTGTTTCAAATTATATTGATTTAAATAATAAAAACACCATAATATTATTTTATTTATGCTAGTTAATCTGCCGCTGTAGATATTAAATAATCACTCACCTCATTTTTTGGAGCGTACAAATCTTGTCCGTCTTTTCGTTAATATTTTTATAGGAACTTCTTAGTTAAAGCACTTATTTGGTGGGAGTAAATTAAGTCCAGAAAATAAAATTTCAAATTGAAAGTGAAATTGTAACTTCTAGACCAATTAAAAATTTTGAATAAACAGATGCTGTTATAAGTCGGAATTCTGAGATAAACCAAAATATATTTATTAGTATAAATCTAACTGATATTCTTAAAGGACACTTCTGACGATCACACTTTACGTACGACAAGACGATCCCATCCGTACACTTCTACACAAAATTTTTACAGATCATATTACTTGTATGATCGTGTAAAGCCGACTTAAGTAACATAGCTAAGAAAAAGGAAAGCAAAATAATTCGAAATTAAATGATGACTTGCGAATATAATCATTACCAAAATATTGGAATTTGTATTCCCTACAAAAGTTGTAATAGCATTTAAAATCGTACGACGAACAATAATCGCTATACATGTAAAGATTTGATACTCATAACCTTCGACTTCCACGGTATCATTGCGACTTTTAGTTCTTTATTTTGATTGTATGGATAAAGCTGAAAACGAAATTTTTAGTTCTTTATTTTGATTTTATGGATAAACGAGGTTTTTTATCTTGTTAAAAAGTCTTTTAACTAATATTTCGAAAGAAATCTTCAAATCTGTGCATAAAATGGGAAGAAATTTTTAATATAATTTTTTTTCAAAAAGTCCAATCCGGAGTTTTTTTTTGGAATTGCACTAAAGCGGGTAAAAAATTGAGTGATTTCTCAAAATACGTATTAAATATATTAGTAAATGAATCCCCGAAGAGGCATATTTTTCTAAAGTATCGCCATATGTCGAAATAAGAGCTAAATTAAAGTGTTTTTCTATTATTCTGAAAACTTTATTAAAATCCACATAGTACTAATATTAGGGATATAACTATTGAAATTTATTGCAAGTTGGCATAGCATAGTCGAATAGACCATTAAAACAAGTAAGAGTGCTATATTCGGCTGTACCGAATCTTATATACCCTTCACCATAGTGTATTTTAAACACTTTAGTTTTATAAATTTTTTCCCGACTACATTAATATTACACCAAAAGCAAAACAAAATGAACAACAACGCTAAACGAAATAAAAAACTAAATACACAAGGCATCTAAACCAACAGACATCTAAACATACATAACGAAAAACACAGAAAAACAAAATAAACAACGGAATAAAACCAACCTACATCCAAATATACGAACAGAATTCACAAAAACAAAATACAAAACTCAATGACGCCAACAGCATCCTAACATACAAAAAAATACACAGCTGAATAAAACCAAATACATCTACACACGCACATCTTTATACAATTCACAGTGTTGTTGTTGCTTTTTTAACAAAGCATGAAAAAAATGTGGCTTTTTTGATGAAATTTTCAGAGGTTGTCTCGGATTTTTGCTCATATCTCCGTTATTTACCGACCGATTTTGCTGATTTTAAATAGCGATCTTCTCGAAAGTATTGAAGATTCGGATCTCGCCGATATCTGGGGACCTATAAAAACTGATTTCAACAGACAGACAGACGGACATGGCTTAATCGAATCCGCTATCTATAAGGATTCAGAATATATATATACTTTATAGGGTCGGAAAATTATATTATAGAAATTACAAACGGAATGACAAACTTATATATACCCTTCTCACGAAGGTGAAGGGTATAAAAAGTGAGAAATTACGTCATTATTATTTCGCGGTGTTAAAAATGTTCACGAATGTGAGTCTACTATCCCATAGTACTAACCTTGGTGGAAAACATCGATTTTTAAAGTTGGGTCACTAGACACGAAATTCAATATATGAGCAAATATCAACGTTTTTTTTTTTATTAATTTGAAATTCAACTAAATTGTTAATTACTTTGGTAATAATAAATGTTTTACATGATTATATACACAAGGATTCCAGCCTAAATTATGCAAAATTGTAAAACTCTAGGTCTTCATTTCTGAACGTAATCGGTTTTGGAAGTTTACAAAATTAAAAATATGTTTCTATTCGTGCGACTAAATGGTTTGGATAGGAAACCGGAGTAGTTGGGTCGAAGTATAATAATATGCCGACCGTTTTCTTTCTCTTTTCAGGGATCACAACATGAACCCAAGCGAACAGCAAGGGACACATACTCCTGCTAACCTAACCTTGTCACTAACTAATTTATTCACTTCTTTTTATGTTTTGCCTTTACTTTTAAGCTTTTGGACACATTTGTTATTGTTCTAACTAAATAAACTTAGGGGATAAATTCTTTACAAGCTTTCCTTGTGACAATACTTTACGTATTTTTTACAGTTTTTTGATCGGGCGCTGTCTCCACTTAATAAAATACAAAAATTCGAAAAGTGGTTAGGTTAGGTTATACCTATAACCTAACCTAAGTCGGAAGTCAAACATTTATTTTTAAATTTTAATAGTTTACAATTTTTAGTTTCAAAATTTGCCAAACAAAATTATATTTGTTGTAAAATTTTCTTTGTATAAAATTAAGAAAAATGTCAGGTTCGTTGCAAGATTCTTAAATGAGCGTAAGAGTCTTTATTGGAGTTTACGTTGATATAAATTTCTTACTAGGTAGTCAGACAGATATTACGAAAAAAACATTTTATTGTGGTAAAAGAAGCAAAATTTTTGAATAAAATCACTGATTATGTGCCAAGCATTAACATGATAATTTCATAATTTTTCGTGAGCAGTTGCCCATGGATGACCACTATTTGTTTCCTTTTCACGTTTTTTTTTTTTTTTTCAAAGTGAAATCCTGATTTTCACTCAAAAGAGTAATCCAATTTCAAGTATGGATTCTTTTCCCCTTGAAAGTTTCTTTAAAGAACTTTCGTTACATAAAAAACACTAAATTTACTATACTTGTGTTGCAATTTTTGTGGTCGCGGAAAATTTTCACTTTTTCAGCAAATATAAAATATTTCACTTTGTGTAATAGAAATTGGAACAAAATGTTGCTTAATTGGAAGCCATAAGTTAACATTATAATCAACAAGAAGTAGTGATGGATTGATAACCGTTGTTTCGAAACAAACGAAATCAAAGATCTTCTGACCGCGCATTGCAATTTTTGTGCTCAATCCACCTTTGAATGCGGTTTTTCACATAATGCTAAATTATTTTTTGTTTTCAAGAATTAAACCTTAAGACACAACAATTACTAACAAACCTATCACGGCCAAATGCTTTAGGAATTTTAATACACAAAATAATTTGTTAGTTTTAATTTTCGCGGTAGTTATCCGCTCTCAAAATAACTAGTGTGTTTTAGTGTTTACTTACCTTCTCCGCCGTCTTGTTGTTCCCACTCCCAGTCGGGACCCCGCACTACTTTAGCTCCAACAAATATTCCCTTTAATTGAATACGCTTTGAAGATTTTCTTGGAGGAACACGAACACTGTAATTAAACAAAGTAAACATTCAAATATTTATTATAATTTTTAAAAGCTGTAATTACCCTAAAGAAGTTGGTGATGTATAACGTATAAATGGGTGTTCTTTATCATGTAAATCAGCTCCGTAGCAATAAGAACACAAGTGATAATTACAACATTGTGCACATTTAAAAACTATTCCTGCTATACCTCCTTTTGAACATCCGTCACATACTACGTTTGAATGGCGAATACCTTGAAATAAAAATGTTTATTGTTTACAGCAAAATATTATACATTAAAATTTTTAATTTTAAACAACTTACCTACTTGTGCGTTATCCACAATTATTAAATCATATTGGTTTTGATAACCAACGCGGTAATTAGTTCTTTGTCCAGAATCCCAATTTACGACAACAGTATTCTCAGGCGAGTGTATTGATCCTGAACGTCCTATTTCACAAACAGTTCCAACATGACCTTCTCCTCCGTCTGTCGAAAAGAAATATAAAAATAAAATATACATATATATGCTTACACTTATGTAAAGGGAGGAAAATAAAATATTCTATTTATAAAATTTAGCAGAATTTCGATATAAATGAAGAGAGCATATATATGTTTGTACATAGATATTCAAAATAAGATCTATAATTGGGGTGTTTTTGAAGTAAGAATTACTATCAGATCTAAATAACGTAAACATCTTGTATACATAATCATCTACACATGTAGTACATTGCGTTTCTTACGGAAATATGCTTTTATATGTACACTCCTTAATATCCGGTGAGCATGTGTTTATTTTTAGGCACACACATATACAGACAGATAATATATGTGCGGAAGAACTGTTACTGTGTATCCAGCAGTTCGGGGGGACTGTCCCGAACTACTTATTTAACGTACCACTTACTTACTAATAGGAAAGCTAACATTATAACCATCATAACTCCTAAGCGGATTATAATAAATTAAAAATTGTAACATTATATTTTTAAGGGCATTGCTGTAACAAAAAAAGTAACAACTTTTGTAGTTAAAAATGTTCAAAAACTAGCACCAAATCATTTACTATTACTACTGCTACATTTAGATTTTGGTAGCAGTAGTTATAGATGTAGCAAAAAAATAAAAATTTTGGTACCAATAGTACAGTCGATTTGTTAGCCTTCTAAAGACATATTTACTTATTATAAAGATGCAATATTAATTTCTTATTGCCTTTTCGCAAGAGGTATCCTAGGTGGACTCTATTTCCACTACTAAAAAAATTCATGTGCATTTATCAATTTTTTTATAAGTTCTAATGAATAAGTCAATACGATCATTAATGTAATTTCCTATAAGGACACTTTACAAATCCTTCGACTGAAAATTTTCTAAAAAGTATTCAACGGAACACCATCTACAAACTTTTTTAAGTAAGCATGTAAAATTGAGACGATTTTGGAATGCGACTAGATGTACATGTGTCTATAGAATAATGCCTTTAGGAAGGCCTCTATACTGAACATTTTTTCCGTTGGGATGTGTTTATGTGTTAGATTATTTTTGTTGTCGACATTTTTTATTTTATTCTATTGCTACTACAATTATTTGGTAGCAATAGAACAATCAAATAATAGCAAAGATTTTTATTTCTACTTATCAAAAATAGCAATAAAATTATTTATATTTTTAAGCCACGACAACATTTGTAGTTTATGTTTTATTTAGAACTATTTCTACTGCTACTGATTTTTACTACTGCTATATTTCAAATTTACTTTTTTATAAGGAGCTATAGTTTTAAAAACGTATGATTATAAAACAAAAGAAATGTTAATGCTGCAACTTCAGACAATTATTTGGGGTAGAAGTTAAAGCAATAATATAATACTTGGTAGGAAACGTAGTTTTTCTATCACTGCGTTGAATACGAATGACAAAATCAGGTTTTGATTTTTTTTAAATTAAATTTTTCCAAAAACTTTTAAAACAACAATTCAAAAAATATAAATGGGAAATTCTCTTTTTAATTTAGATTTTGGGGTTCAAAAAAATTATGAATTTTTTAATAGCACATCAATGATATCTTGTATGGACATTGTCTAACATCTTAGAAGTACAATTATCTTATCGTGAATAATTTTTAGCAAAAAATACAAGTGTGGATATAATTCACAACGGAGTACACAAAATACAAATCAATTTAACCCAAATATTTTCAATATTCGTGGATAAATTCGCTTTTTAAGAGTTTTCTTCAACATCTTCAAAAAATATATTTTTATAAAACTATGTACACATAATATTAATTTACAATCATTAACTAAAAAATTGTGCATTTATGTGTGATAGATTAAAAATGAGGTTTTAATTTATTTATGCATATATTTGAATGCATTTTTTAAAATTACATTAAATCCAAAATGGTTGTATTTTTTCGAACGGCTTATACATTTTGCTATAGACCTCATTATTAGTAACCTAAAAGAATATAATTTTATTGATTTTAATTAGCGGGAAGGGTGTGCTCCATTAGTTTTTCTAAAAAGAATAACACTGCGTTTTTTGCACACAAGAAACTTGCATTTGCTTTTGCTGCAAAATCGTTCTTTTTTCTAACGGCTTATCGATTTTGGTATAAACATCATTGTTAACCGATTAATGTTAAATCATACCAATTTTAATTAGCGGTTTAGGTGTGATTCTTCGAATTATCTTATAACTCAAGAAACACCGCGTTTTCAGCAAAAGAGAAACTTTGATGAAATTTCTTTTGCAGTTAACAGCTTATCTACAATTAACTGCTTTTATAATTATTAAATTTAAACGAGTTATTAACGCAAAAAACCGCTAATATGATAATCTGTTCGGTATATTTAAATTTTGTAAAGAAATTATATATTTTTTTGATGCAAACCAATTCTTTCCACATAAATATTGACTACTTTTGATTATAATTCGGAAATTCGCTAAAGTAAAAAATTTACAATTTTTAGTACTAGCTCTAAAATCTTTGCATGCTAATATTTTATGGCGGCTTTATGATTTCAAAATGTAAAATTGAATAGTATTTTGGGTATATTGAAGTTACGCTGTTAGTGTGCTTCGCCAAAAAGCCCTTTTTTCGAAACTTTCACGTTTGTTTTTCCAATATTTAAGCTTCTCCCGCAGTGATACCTTCTAGAGCAGATTTTGGAAATATACATCAAACGACGCGTAATTACAATGTCTACTTTTTCTCATTTATACTTTTAATCATAATATGATATTTTAAAATTGTTACAACAACGACTACAATCATAACTTTAACCACAACCATCTTTTTTCTCTGCGTGCTCTTACAAAGAACTATATCATTGTCAATAAATAGTTTAAAACCCAAAAATAAAAGTATTAAGATATATGCATTTCACAAAAATGGTTTGTTATTAGAAATTTATTTATTTGCAGATGTTTTTTAATTGATTTCCAAAGACTAACTGAGAAAAAATAAAAACTAAAAGAACAGTTGACGAATTTCAAAATGTAAGCAGGTTTGTGCATGATTTTGCAAAAAAAAACAAAATTT
>NC_060950.1:49374801-49452167 GCF_022045245.1 Lucilia cuprina | reverse complement strand
TCGGCACCTCCCATATAAATAAAATACAAAGCTTCGTTTATCTTGGAAACTGTTAGTTAGAATCTTTAAATTTTGCACGAATAACTTCAACATCCATGTAAACATTGTGTAATAAATTGGCGGACTGCCCATGAGAGAAGCGGCACCTCCCATATAAATTAAATACAAAAATTCGTTATCTTGAGATAATGTAACAGTTAGGGCGGGTTTCTTAGTCCTCAGTTATACTAGGCTTAACTTGCTGTTAGATTAAACTCGAAACAAATGTAGGCGGACTTTAACCGATGATTGTTTTTCAGTTTCAGATTTAAGCTCAGTTAACTTTGTTCGTATTGCCAACTTTTCACTCAAAAACATAAACAATGAACACCTGTTTTTTGCAAACAATACTTTTGTAAAATGGAAAATTTTCGAAAAATGTTAAATAAACATTTAAAACAATAATAAAAATAAATAAAAACTGTTAGAGATAGAATCATTAAATTTCACATGAAGACTTTTTACATTCATCTGAACATTTAGATAAAACAGCGAACTTTTAATATGGACTATGAATAAAATACAAAATATTGTTTATCTAGGTAAATATAGAACTAGATTCATTAAATTTTGCTTATATTACTTTAATATTCATCTGAACATTTTGATAAAGGTCGGACTTTAACCTGCAGAGCTTGAAGCCCCGACATGAATTAAATAGAAAAAATAATTATCTAGGAAACTATTAGAGCTAGAATCCTCAAATTTTATATGAATAACTTTGACATTCATGTGAACATTTAGAAAACAGCGGGCGGGATATCAGTGGGGGGGGGCTTGTCACATATCTTGAAAACTGTTAGATAATTAAAAATTTTCATAGGTAGAAATTGGCGAACTTTCAATAATTTGGTTGACATCTGTCATATGTAACATATTGTTAATCTGGAAAACGATAAGTAAGTGTCTAACTAGCCAAAACCTCTCAATGAAATTTTATGTGGATCGGTTCATAATTGACTCTACCCTCCATATAAGGTCCTCTTCATAAAATTACTTTAACTCTCATTACTGATTTCAAAATACGAGTATAGTGATGAAATTTCACAGAAGTAAGTTTTATACGAGGCAAAATCTCTCTACTAAATTTTATGTGGATCGATCCATAATTGAACCTACCCCCCATATAAGGTCCCTTAAGAAAACGACTTTATAACTCAGTACTGGCTTAAAAATACTAGTAGATTTATGAAATTCGACATAAACCAGTTTTGTGTAAGCTAAATCTCTCTTCAAACCTTTGTGGGGATCGGTCCATAATTTTTCCTACCCCCTATTTAAGGTCCCCATCAGTAAATTCGCTCATTAATGCCTTAAAAATGCTAGTACAGCGATGACACTGATAAGTTTTATAGTAAGCGAAATCTCTCTATAACTATTGACCACTATTGCATATTTACAAGTTGGCATAGCATAGTCGAATAAACCATTAAACAATGTGAGAAACTACGCCATTATTTCGAGGTTGTTAAAAAGTTCACGCACCAAATGTCTGTCCCTCTGATTTTAAAATGAAGGCTCCACAAATCGCGGGAATCCAAATCTTAACTAACTGAATTAGATATGCCTTAAAGAATTTAGCTGTTTAAAACCAGTAAAATAGGTCTATAAGAATCGGAGATATGGTCAAAACAAATATTATCAACAAAATATATTATATGCGTAAAAATCAAAAAGTCCATAGATATAGGCAGTGATGAGTCGCGATATGACAAAAGTATCATTGGTGTATCACTGTGAAATTATTTGCACAAAACCAAAATTTAAATTTTCTTAGTATTTTTTTATGTTCAGCTTTTTGAAACCTAATGTCCAGATTTTTGCAAATCGGTATCTGGCAACCCTATACACTTCCCATATGAATATATACTACTTTTTACTTTTAATTTGAAATTAAAAGTGGGAGAGAAGCCACGCGCACATACAAAATGAATATTAAAAGTCGCATAACTCAGAAACTGCAACAGCTAGAGTACTAAAATTTTGTATGGACAACTTTGATATCCATTACAATATTTGTGGACAAAATGGGCGGAATGGCTATAGAGAGCGTGGCATATTCAAATCCCCCCATATTAAAAAATATATCAAATGAGTATATCTGAGAAAATATAGCAGTTAGAGTCCTCAAACATTGCCGGAGACACTTTATTAGTGCCAATATGATTATCTAGAACAAAAAATAACTTAAAAATTAGAAACTATTAGTGCTAGAATCTTATCTGGGAAACTATTACATTTTTCTTGGATTACATTAAAATCTTAATTAACGTTTGAAAAAATCGGTGGAATTGGGAAACACTACATCTTTAATATAGGCGGTATCGCCGTTTTTGGTTAGTGTGGAAAAAAATAAAAAATAAGTATTTTAATATGACATAGGCAAGACGGAAATGAATAGAACTATAGCCCGCATATCTAAGTATCCGAAACAAGAAAAAAATTAAAAATATATTTTGTTGTTCAAATTTGAGACCACATAAAGCTTTTTTAGACATATTGGATTGAAAATCGTCCGTAAAAAGAAATACATAGATTATCAGTTTTAGAAACAAAATGTTTCTTTTAAAAATGTTCACTTCAAGTTAACTCCATAGTCAAAAAGGGTTAAAGGATAATTTTTTATACTTAATATAGAACTTTTTGTTTTATTTCTTTTATTCCTCTAATTTTATAGAGCACTAGCTTTTTGTAACCGGCGTTACTCGGAATTTGAAATGACTAATAATACTAATTATATAGATCAATTAATATTGTCTTTGCTTTTTACCCCTAAAATTAATATTCAAAATTTAAATCTATATTCAAAATATATATTTCAGAACAACTTTCACAAAATTTACCAAAACAACACATTTTCTACCTTTTCAAAATTATTTGGGCTTGAGTGGTAAAAATTACCTTTAAAACAAGAGTGCTATATTCGGCTGTGCCGAATCTTATATACCCTTCACCATAGTGTATTTTAAACATATAAGTTTTATAAATTTTAAATTTTTTTCCCAAAAGCAAAACCAAATGAACAACAACAACGCTAAACGAAATAAAAAAATAAAATACACAAGGTAATTAAACCAACAGACATCCAAATATACATAACGAAAATCACAGAAAAACAACGCAATATATCCAACCTACATCTAAATATAGGAACAGAATTCACAAAAACAAAATACATAACTCAAAGAAGCCAACGGCTTCCAAATATACAAAACAAGATACACAGCTGAATAAAACCAAATACATCTACACACGCACATGTAAATCTTTTTCCAATTCACAGTATTGTTGTTGCTTTTTAACAAAGCATGGAAAAATATATGTCTTTTTTGATGAAATTTTCAGAGGTTTTCTCGGATTTTTGCTCATATATCTGGTCTAACCAGATCACCATATAATCTGGCACTACGGGTTGCCGCAGGACTATGTCCTGGCTGGTCAGTTGGTTGAGGTTCCTTCGAGATCCACGTAGTAGCTATGGTTTAATACCCAAAATCACGGGGAGAGATTGTTGGTTTAAGGACTGATATGGGTTGAATAAATTTCTCTTCGAACAGATCTGTGAAGCAGCATATGCTGGATTCCTAAACCCGATCGGTATCTCTTACCGTTCGTGTAGTGGGACGCCAGTATATGCTGGGAAATTGTCAGGTCAGTATTCAATGGTTGCCTGCCATTCCGTAGATCGATCTTTATGATCATGGGAATGGAACTGATGCTAAAATTGGTGAAAGATCGGGAAAGTCTCCATATATTGGAGATTAGAACTGATCTAAAATGCCTTTTTACGCTTCGGGGAAGTTCTTCGGTGCTGTTGCCATCTCAACAAGATATATTGATAATGCTGCGCGACTATTTGTCGGGGCAATTATTGGAATTTATTGACTTTGGAAATTCCTACTTCCTTTGTTACATTGAACGGTTCATAAAAGAGGGATCCTGATCCATTTTGTTGGGTATTTGGGACTACCAAATATGTCTCTTGCCAAAACAACTGAGCCATCTCAGTAGTGTGGTTGCGCGGGCTTAAAGAGGTTAAGGAATGCACTGGAATAGGTCATTAGATGATGGGATTGCATTTTTAATAATGCAATTCTTTCATGACATCATTAAGGGTGGTCACTTCCGCATTGTCGGAAGATTGATTTCACCTGATGTTGGCACTCGTCTATTGACTTTAGACCAGTGATTGCTTTTTACTTGTCGGGGTTGGCGGATTAATTCCAGATGCGGCCTGTCATTTCGCAACAGGGCTTTAGTCTACCCAGTGGATAAAAAAAAACACCGTGAGATATGGCCGTCAAGGCAGGTGCTCACGTTAATATTTCGACATTCATACCCTTCTCACGAAGGTGAAGGGTATCATTAGCAACAAAGCAATAAAATATTAATACTTAAAATTTCGAATTTTTAATCATTTTCTCCTTTAATGCATGATTTAAACTGTTAAAAGCATTTGAAAAGGTACTTCACTAAAAATTAAGAAAGCTAAAACCAAAATATATTTCTTAAAGGAGCCTTCACACGATCACATTTTACGTACGTAAAGTCTAATAATAAAGTAAGATTAAGAAAAAAAGAGAATAAAAGTCGTATGATTTATACTTTTTGTGTTTATACGATTGGTATAAAACAATAACAAAGTAAGATGGAAAAAGCTGTTTCTCTTTGAGTTTACATAGAAATACATCCCTGATATAATGCGACGAAGAGAGTCATACGAATGTCAAATTTTCCATCCATATTTTCTCTCAATGTAGTAAGGTTTTATTACATATTGTGTTTAGACGATCCCATCCGTATTCGTTCCCTATATCTGTAAATTTTTAAAATTCACAACAAAAACTTCTAAGTAAAGATATATTTCTATTTAAAATTTCTTAAAGTTGGCTCAGCTATTTAGGCGTGGACGAAACTCCCCTTTTTACCCATTTTAATTAATTTTTTCTAAATTATATCTTTTGACTGATTACAGCAAAATAATTTTTAAATATTTGCATATATTCGAAAAAGTACCTAAACTACATATAATTACCCGTTAAATTTAAATTTTTTGATACCAGTTTTGTTCCACTTTTAGCTAATACATATTTCTGACATTTTAGAATGCTAAATCGAAAATATTTTCGCATTAAATAGGCAAAAATATGTTTTTTTTTTTTTTGCACAAAAGTACCAATTTTTCCCGTTTTTCGTCGCTTTCACTATTTTTTACCCCTTCTAGTCCAATTTTCAGAAAGCTTTATAACCTATTGACGCTTACATACATATATCTTTCTATGTTCCAAATTTTAAGAAAATTGGTTCATCCGTTTAGGCGTGATTGACGCACAAACAAATAAACAAACTTACAAAGAAATTTATAATATATATTAGGATATTAGGATTATTTAAATAGATTGTGATTTTTCGAATTTTTTAATTTTGGTGTTTAATTGTTCCCAAGTGCCTTAAAGGGATAATATACCTTTTTTCGCACTATTTTAAATATCGGACTATATACGATAAAATCCAGTGTTTAATTGTTCCCAAGTACCTTAAAGGGTTAATATACCTTTTTCGCACTATTTTAAATCTCGGACTATATACGATAAAATCCAGTCATTTTTTTGGTAAATATAACCAACAAATAAATATTATTTCGATATGGTGCACTAAGAATTTCCAAATATTGCAAAATTTGACTATTGAACTCCACAGTTTATGGGTTAAAAATGTCTGAAAATACTTTATTTAAAATGTACATTAGGAAAGAATTAATACGTATTCTCTAAACTATTACCAAAAAACGATTTTTCCGAAATCAGCAGAGTTCAAATCGCAGGTACAGCTAAAATGTAAGAATTATTGATCTAATTTTTTCACCCTTTTATTCACTTATCTATTGTCCATAAATCTCCATGAGATCTCCCAAAAATTTTGGAGAAAAAGACTGAAATTGGAGATTTGAAACGGCCGCTGTAAAAATCAAACTTTTTTGACCATAACTCAGGACAAGTTAGCGTTATCTTATAAGAGTAGAAACTAATATTCAGGTAGTTATAGATATATTTATTTTAAGTAACAAAATGTTTTTTTAGAATATATCCCAAAAAAGGATTTTTTATTACATTTCGAATTTATGTGCTGTGAGACACGTTAATGACCTGGGTAATTTTCTATATCTTTAAAATTTTTTATGTTTTATATCTTTCTAAAATGCTTACTCTGTGCATATTACGACTTCTTTACAATAAAGTTGTAAAAACACTTAAGAAAGTTCATAGCCTTTACGGCACCTGTTAACGTTTCTCTGCCAGCCAAATTTTTTTATGACATACAAAAGTCGAAAGTAGAATTAACTTTCCTAATTTTCTTCTTCAATGAAGGAAAATTACAACTTTTTTGGAATGAAACCACTTCACATTTTAAGGTAAAATTGGTAATTTAATATTTTTTTAAATTTTTATCGATTTATTTACTAGTTACAATTCTACTTTCGATCGAAATGGAATTCTGTGGCAGGCCTGATAGTTTTATAACCCAGGAAACAAATTGCAACTTCGTTTTTTTGGAGCACTATAATGTACACTTACCGTCAAAATAATAGCACCACTTCGCAGTTCAATTTTAATTTTTTAATTACGTAATTATCCGTCAATATTTTTATCCATAATTTTGCAGTATAGTCTATAGTCTTACAATGTAAAAAAAATTGCAAAATTAATAAGTGAATTTACAAAAAATATACCCAAACGCTTATGTACTCTAATTTGGACCTGTCAAAATATTAGCACCAATAAATTTATTTTTGCCAAAAAGCAAAGTAGTGCATAATATATTATTAAAACACATTAAAATGGATAAGCTGCTAAGGAGTGAGATCGAAAAATTCTTAACACACGTTTTTCATTACGTTTTTCAACCAGAGTATTATTTGATTTTTTTTTTTTGATCAAGTTACCTTTGAAAAACATGTCAGTTATTATGTGTAATGTCAATTATATTAATTTTTTTGTTAATCTGATTAAAATGAGTGACCAGAAAAAAGTGCGTACTGAAATTATTAAATATTTTCAACTAAATCCAACTTGGTCTTACAAAAAGTTGGCCAAGCATACAAAGGTCTGCCGTCAAACTGTTTCCAATGTTATTAAACAGTACCGGGAGAACTTGTCAGTTGATAGAAAACCTGGTTCAGGTAGAAGGAATGGTCCACATGATGTTTCTAAAGCCAAAAAAATAGAACGCATTTTCAAAAGAGCTCCCAACACATCCGGTAGGAAAGCAGCTCGGTTAGCTCAGTGCTCAGACTATTTGGTACGAAAAGTTAAAGCTAATGCAGGTTTAAAAACATACAAGGCTCAAAAAGTTCCTCACAGGAACGCTGCTAAAAATTTAGAGACCAAAAACAGAGCACGGAAATTGAAGTCAAGTTTTATAAAAAAATATTCTTGCTGCTTAATGGATGACGAAATGTATGTTCTGGCAGATTTTTCGCAACTTCCAGGTCAAAAGTTTTATGTTGCTGATGCTCGAGGGAATGTTGAAGAAAAGTTTAGGACCCAAAAGCAGACAAAATTTCCCAGAAAGTTCTTGGTATGGCAAGCAATATGCAGTTGCGGCAAAAGAAGCCAATCATTTGTTACAACGGGCTCTATAAATATCGAAATTTACATCAAGGAATGTTTACAAAAAAGGCTGCTTCCATTCATAAGACTTCATAATGTGTCCACTTATTTTTGGCCTGACTTGGCATCCTGTCACTATGGTAAACAAGCCCTTGAGTGGTACAAGAACAATAATGTGGTATTTGTACCAAGAGAGGCAAATCCTCCAAACTGCCCGGAGCTAAGGCCAGTGGAGAGATATTGGGCTCTTGTTAAAAGAGAATTGAAGAGTACAAAAAAGGTGTCCAAAAGTGTGGTAGATTTTAAACGGAGATGGACTACATGTTCGAGCAAAGTGACAGAAAGCACTATAAAAACGTTAATGGAAGGGTTTCCGAAAAGGGTTCAAAATTTCATCACTAGTGATTAAAACTATAAAAATATTTTTTTTTGTAAATTATAATAATAATTTGAATCAAATAAAAAAAATAAAGCTGTAAGTTTAGTGGTTTCTTTTTTATAAACATATATGTATGTTAAGAATTTTTCGATCCCACTCCATAGTATATATATATTAATTTTACATTTCAAGAAATAAATTTTAGGAAATCGCACTTAAATATCGAATATGAACGCTATAACTTTTTAAAAATGGTATATTGTCTTTTAATGCATCGTAATGAACAAACAAGGAATATTATTGAATACCCGCTCCAAAATTCTGAAAAAATGTAGCTAAAATAATATTCAAGTCAGTTAACAAAAATTAAAATTTTTTGAAATAAAAGTGAATTTTTACAACTTATTGAGAAAAAAATATTGTTTTATACAATAATTATGATCAAACAGGTAAAATTTTCCTAAATTTTGTTAATATCATGAAACCAAATATATATTGAAATCGGGAAATCCTAATAATTAAAAACACTGAATTAATTTCGACCAATTTATAAATGGATTAATTATTTTAATTGAAAATTTGATAAATCAGTTAGATCAGGGAATAACTTCACTTCAGGGTCTGGTTACAAGATGTTTTTAGAACATAGAATATTATTAAATTCTTGTTTCTTCTTTAAACTAATTTTAACAACTTCTACAGAAGTCGTTATATGCGTCTTGCATGGTTTCCAAATTTACAATTAGTTGTACCTACTGTTTAGGAATTATGTTTTATGAGTATCCTTACGGTGATATAGTCCTTTGCAATTGAGCAAACGTACTTATTTTACCAACCGGAAATGAAATTCCTCAAAATTAGCTCGTATTGTTAATTTATATACATTTTAAACTTAGTTATTTTAGGAAAATTTTCTCATATGTAATACACTCATCTTTTCATACATACAAAATTTAAAGTTATTCAAAATTTCCAAATTCGTGATTTTATCGAGATTCAAAGTTCATATTTTTTAAGAGTTTTTCTAAAAAGATAAGATGATAATAAAGAAGGAGGATCATATGATCTTAAGTTATGTGAATTAAACAATAAATATCTGGTTTATAGTCCAGAAAAATAATGGTTTAATAAAAAATGGCACAAAGCTTCTCCTTAGCATAATAAGTAAGGGATTTAAAATCACCGATAATATCGTGTGCGCTAAGCGAGATATTAAAGGTCAAAGGTTACAAAAATCTGTTTTTAACAAATATCTCGCTTATTATGCGTCGTACGAAACTGCCGTAACTTCTAAAACCATTAAGATTCCAACTTGAAATTGAACATAGCAATTATAATTCTATAGCCTAAAAAGGGAAAACTAAATAAATTTTTTCAGTATATTCCATTTTATGTACCTTGAGCCAGGACCTAAAATATATTTTATGAAATGTGAAATGTGAATGGTATAGAAACTTGTAGTGAAACACTACACTCAATCAAGCAATCTGTTGATAAAACCTTTTTTCAAGAACGTTTTTTAGTCATTGAGTAACGGTTTATGTTTAAACTCCAAAAATCTAAATGCATCTTTATTTGGAAAAACTCTAAACGTTTACCTCCATATTCATAAATGCTTAATAAAGTTGTGGATAATGTGCGTAATAAGCCTAAAATAATATCTTTATAAATACGGGGGATAATAAATAAGTGAAAATTTTTCATCAATGCTGTCCGTTTATGGAACAGACTTTCTATAAATATTTATAAAAAATATGTTCTTTTTTGCGAGGGATATGATTGCGATTATGTATTTTGACAATATTTTCTTTGACATTTGTTGAACTTGTAAAAATAAATTTGAAACCAAGTGAAAACCAGAACATCACATTTTTAATTTCGTGTGAAATATTGATTTAATATGAATTTGAAATGTTGCGAAAGCCAGAAATTTTGTTATAGTCGGTTATTTTTTTAATTGTCCCTAGATCCAAAATAAGTCCCCTTAAGAAAATATGTTTAGCAATTATAATAGTCTTAAAATTTTATTACATGTTTAATGAATCATTTTGGTACCACAAACGGCCCAAAAAATCATATTGTTATAATAGTTGATATATTTAATAAAATTTTTAAAGTTCTATGATAATTAATATTTTTTTATTTTTATTTTAAATTATTTAATACATAACTTTCAGAAATTGTAATTTTTAACTGCATTGACTTTTAAAACTCCGTTTTTCTTGGAAAATTAAAAAAAACACACTTTTTAATTTGTGAATGAGTTTTAGGTACGATGTTCCTGAAAATTGCGATTAAATATTTTACTGCGGTATATACAAATTTATGAGCACTTTAGCCGTCTTGTCTATACCCGAGCTAAATTACGTACATCAATACCCAACATACCCGGGTATGTCATACAATTTATATGGCTATTTCATCTTTTTATACATTTCTAGTGTATAATTCAGATAATTATTAAAACTAATTTAATAACACGTCTGTATAAATTAAATAGTTTTTGATCATAAACCATTAAATTTTAGCAATTAATTTTAAAGTTTTCTTAAAAAAACGCCTTCATAACGTATAATGTACATTATGCAGAATTTGACTTAGTAAAATTTTGACTTCAAGAAGCTATTAATCAGTGACCGGGAAAGATTATTGAACAAAACTTTTTATATATTATTTATTAAGGTGTATAAAATCGATTAGCATTAAAAATTTTGACTTCAAGAAGCTATTAATCAGTGACCGGGAAAGATAATTGAACAAAACTTTTTATATATTATTTATTAAGGTGTATAAAATCGATTAGCATTAAAAAAATAGTTTTTTCTGTTTATTTGTTTATATGAGAATAAAATAATTATAATCAGCATACTTTTACTTTTCTAGTCATATACAATAAAAAAATTTATTTTATCAGAATCGACCCGTATTTGTTAATGTTACAGGGTCCATAAATATACCACATTTTTCATAAGATATAAGAATATATAATCCTAATAATAAAATATAAAATTTATAATGAAACTTAATTTTTGTGTGTTTCGATTTTGGCAGAAAAAGGGTACTTTTTTAGTTTTTCAAAAAAAAAGTAAAACTTTTACGAGAAAAATCTCCAAAAATAATTGAACAAAATATTTTCTTATTTCAGAAAGTAGAGATTCATATTTTATTTATAATTTTTGAGCACTTGCTACTTTGAGTTCAAACAAGCATGAGTTCTATATTCGGCTGTGCCGAATCTTATATACCCTTGACCATGGCGTGTTAAAAAAAGTTTATATCAAAAACTTTTCTTTCAAATCACTTAGTTCGGGCTGAACATCCTTAATTTCATGTTTCTAGATTCAATATTATAGAAAATTCAAAAAGTACCTTTTGAAAAACGAAAAAGTACCAAAAAGTTCCCTTTTATGGCTTCTAACTTAAGCCATTTCATGTTCCTAGCCAATTACAACACACTAGTGCTGTTCTCGCTTTGCCTTGTTTTTATAAACAGAGTACAATAACAAAATTTACCGTATGATTATGTATTTTGTTTTTTGCAATTTCTTTTTGAGAATGAATTAAAAATCTCAGTTTTTGATGAAATTTTCAGAGGTTGTCTCGGATTTTTGCTCATATCTCTGTTATTTATGGACCGATTTTGCGGATTTTAAATAGCGATCTTCCCGAAAGCATGTCTAACAGAATTATTGAAGATTTGGATCTCGCCGATATCTGGGGTACTCTAAAAACTGATTTCAACAAACATACAGACAGACAGACGGACATGGCTTAATTTTCGAAAAAAGTAAAAATTTTTGGGTAATAGTGAATTCATATTTTATTGCGGTATACAACAATGTTAGAACAGTTGCTAGTTTTAAAAACTTTGTCTGTTTCTTCTTTGGTAGAAAAATTATATTATTTATTTTTTGAGTGAATTATTCCAGCATAAATATTTAATATATTATATATTTAAGTTCTGTTTATACCCTACACCTTCGTGAGAAGGGTATATATAAGTTTGTCATTCCATTTGTAATTTCTTTAATATAACTTTCCGACCCTATAAAGTATATATATTCTGACAGATATTGGCGACATCCGAAACTTTAATAATTCTGTTAGACATGCTTTTGAGAAGATCGATATTTAAAATCAGCAAAATTTTGGAAATGAGCAAAAATCCGAGACAACCTCTGAAAATTTCATCAAAAAATACACTTTTTTCATGCTTTGTTAAAAAAGCAATAACAAATACTATGAATTGGAAAAGGATGTACATGTGTAGATGTTTATGGTTTTATTCAGCTGTGTATTTTGTTTTGTATGGTTGGACGCTGTTGGCTTCATTGAGTTATGTATTTTGTTTTCTTTTTGAGAATTATATTATGTATGTATAGATGTCTGTTGGTTTAAAAAAATTAAAATTTATAAAACTAATATGTTTAAAATACACTATGGTAAAGGGTAGATAAGATTCGGCACAGCCGAATATAGCACTCATACTTGTTGTCTTTAAAATCTGTAAAAATTACTTTTAACATGACCTTAAGGCAAAAAATCAAAAAATATAATACTAAAGACTACTTTTACCTCCCAATATTTTTTTTGAGGCTGTACAAACATGTGAAATTTTTAATATTTTTTTTAATTTTGAACGAATAATTTTATCATTAATATATGAGATATATTAAACTGAAAATAGCAGTTGCTCGTACCTCATGTTTGAACAGAATATAAACATCATCAGCATAAATGAAAATTTGTGATTCTGGAACAGTTAAAGTTTTGATAAAATCATTAAGAAATACCATGAATAAGGTGGGACTAAGAATGGAACCCTGTGGAACTCCACTTATAACTTTTTTAATATTGCTCAAATTTTTATTGCAGTCCACATATTGGGCCCGTTCCGATAAGAATAAATATATACAAGTTTACAGGCTGTTGAGGAAAATGAAAATGAATTTTGTAATTTCCGAATTAAAAGATTGTGGTCGATAGTATCAAAAGCTTTTGATAAATCTAATGATACTAATACCGAGCATTCACGATTATTGAAACCATGTCTAATAGTATCAGTTAAAGATGTCAGAAGAGTAGTTGTGCTGTAGCCATGTCTAAAACCGGAGTGACACTCGCTAATTAAATTAGAATCCTGCATATAACCTGTAATTTGATCTTTAAGTATCTTCTCGAAAGCTTTAGACAAACACGGCAGAATTGAAATAGGTCGGTAGTTTTCAATATCTTGCTTATCATTATTTTTACAAATTGGCACAATTCTAGCTACTTTCCATAACTTAGGGAAATTACATGTTGTGAGTATCGTATTGAAAAAGTGAAGTAAATGGGGTTCTATAAGGGGATATATAATCTTAATGAAAGCAATGGGTATACCATCAACACCAACAGAGTTCGACTTTATGGAAAATATTGCTTTGTATAAGTCGTAAAAGTCAATAGTAATGAAAGAAAATTTGTTCGCAGAAAATTCTTCAGAAAATACTGGATTGGAATACAATGATTGTCTTTGAGTAGAAATAAAATATTCATTAAGACTGTTTGGTTCATATGTATCCCATCCTAAAACAGTCTTAATTGCACCATCCTCTTTCAATAATTTCCAGAATTTTTTAGAGTCAATATTGAGAAATCTAGTTTTATCGAGTTCCTTTCTACGTCTTCTTATAACTGATTTTACCTTATTTCGGAGTCTGCAATATCTTTTCCATGTATCGTCATTTTTATATCCCCGATATTCTCTGTAAGCCATATCACGTTGTCGTTTAGCATCAATGACATATTTATCTCTTCTCAGATCATCGGCCCTGCCAGCATTATTAATAAGTCGCTTAACTACAGGCACACAAGTAATAAAACTATCAACAATAAATGAATGTAGAGTGTCGAGCTGTACGTTGGTGTCATTGGTGTTATAGATATTGGAAAAATCAGTTTCATGGAATTTATTTTCTAAGAGTTTGAAGTCGATAGACTTTAAATCCCTTATTTCAATATATTCTTTATTGGTATCCACTGAAAACTTCAAACTAATAAAGATAAATGCATGATGTGAAAAAGCCGGACAGTAAAATTGATCAGAAATTAATAGTTTATTCATCATGTGGGTTGATATTAAAAAATAGTCAATAAGTGAATATGAATCACATCGAACATCATGATGAGTAGGGAGTGAGTTATGGATATATGTAAGGCCTTTTCTTTTACAAATAGAATCCAATTCCCTTGTTTTTACAGGCTGAAAAATATTCCAATTGAAGTCTCCCATTATCACCATATTTTCGTATTCACAACAATACTCTAAAATATTTTCATCTAATGAACTGATAGGCTTGAAATTACTCTAGTTGAAATTCCATTCCTAACATAAAACAATAAGCCTCCTTCCCTTAGATCTGATGCGATCACTCCTAATTATTTGATATCCTTGAATGTTGATAACGTCCAAAATAAAGGGTTTAAGCCAAGATTCAGTTATACCTACCATCTCCAAGAACTGTCCTTCTAAAATTGATTTTAACTCGTATAATTTACATGAGTTATTTCCCGTGTTAATACTTTGCATGTTAATGTGACCAATGCACAGTGGTATAGGAAAAAAAAAGAGGGAAATAATTCGGTAACTTCTAAACGGTTAATCCGATTTTAATGAAATTTGGTATGCACAAAGAGGAGGTGTTAAAAAAAATTTCGTATATAGAATCTCCTCATCGAGCACTATAAAAAATGTCGTCATAGCAGTAAATTATCTCTTATAGTTTAGGAGATATTCGCATTTGAAAATTATGTTAAAACTTTCTTTTCTGTTGTGTAAAAGTTTAAGGAATAAGGAATTATTAGAAATTGTTTTACCAAGATTAGAAAACATAGTTAGAAAAGGTAAGAATGAAAAAAAGGCGAAAGGATAGTTAGAGGAGAAAAGATAATTTATTAGGCAATAAAGTCTTTTTTATAGTTTGATAAAAAATCATGAAGAAAAGTCATCGGAAAAAAGAAATATGTATATAACCAAATATGATCACCAAGAAATAAAATTAAAAATTTTAAAATATTTAAACTTAAAAAGATTATTATAATAGCTAAATAAAATGAATAATAATTTTGGATTAATTTTAAATTAAGAATTCTGCAGTAATTTACAATAAAAAATATATACATAGGAGAAAAAAATAAATAAAAAATTTAATTTTCATCAAAAAATATGTGCGGCTATTATTAGGACGTATTTGGTTCTTCTGATTTGGTTCTTCTTAAAGTCCAAAGTTATGACAGAATCATTTAATTTAGTAATAAGAGCTTTGGGGGCATCCATATTTATAAGTTTAAATTTCTTAATCATTTTCTTCGAGCGAAGTTTTCTACATATAAAATGCAGTTTGTGACAAGCTGGGGATAAATTGTCATTGAGGTAGATACGGGTAGTGATAGTTGAACCTTCAATAATATCGTTTAGTTGAATTGGTTTAGATTTAAAGTAATGCTGCATTAATGTATCTCTTAATTTAATGGAGTTGAATTTTACAAGTATACATTTCCGATTGTTAAGTAAACAGCAATGGTTAATGTCCGATTCCTGGATACTAACAACATATTTATTTGCAATTTTCAAAATAATGTTCTGAATGTTTTCCATTGAGTGAGGTAAACCATAAATAAGTATATCCGATCTGTTTTGACGTCTTTCCAAGGTATTATTTTTTAACTCCAACATTTTAAACTTCTCTTGATAAGATTTGTCAATAGTGTTGACCTTCGAATAACAATTTTTTACATCAGCTTTAATATTCTTTAAATCCAAAGATAATTCTTGTTTTATTTGTAATGCCATGGCATCAATTTTCGTGTCTATATTATTAAAACGATCATCCAGTTTATTGAAACGTTCATCTAGAGATTTTTGTAGATTCATTAGAATGGCTTTGAAATCAACTTGGTTTTCCGGCATGTTCTGTGATTCAGCAGTAGAATTATTATTTGGTGTTAGTATGTTTGCAAAGGTATTAGACTTCTCACAGCAATATTTATACGTAAACTTAACAGCGCGATTTTTAAAAAGCCAATCCACTTGTGAGTCTGTTAATCCTGCATATTCCGCATTGAAAAAAATACCACAAATGACACAACCAACACTAGCCTTTATTTTGCAAATATTTTTTTTACAGTATGGACATATATCGTTTGCTTTTGGCATTTTATTTACACACAGTTGGTAGTTGTTATTCTAAATTTTGTTTTAACGACATCACTTGTAGGTAATAGATGATTGTTTTTTTGTGTAGGATTTTGTACTTTGTGAAACTTTTAGTTTTTTTTTTATAATTTTTATGATTGTATTTTTTTGTTTTGGCAATGTAAGATGGCGGAAAATTTACACGCGGTAATGCAAATTTGTGATTTCATAGATTTTATATAATTTAGATGATTATTTTATATTATACCAATCTAATAAAATAGTCACTTAATTATATTTTTCATATGTTTCTTTTTTAACTTTTATTTTGTTCAAAGACTGCGAAAATAATTTTAATTCCGAGACCGATAATTTTGTTTAGTTCTTCATGACAGGGTATTAATGGAATTTCAGCTGATTTTAACGGAAGTTTCTAACTTCCGAAAACAACAAACACATGTTGTATTTGTTGTTTTTTGTAGAATTGACTTCGCCTTATAAGTGCACCCTGCGTGAAATCTTTGATGTGGTGGAAAAGAAAAATTTTAAAATTCAAATAGATAAATGTAATTTATTAAAGAGAGAGACGGAGTTTTTGAATGAAACCTAATCCAAATAAAATTAAAGTAACAGAAAAAATAAAATTAACTAGAACAGAAAGGCAGATCAAAAGTTTTTTAGGAATTACAGGATACGACAGAAAGTTTATAAAAGATTACGCCAGAGTAGCACAATCAATTAATAAAAATTTAAAAAAGGGGTGAGAATAAATACCATAGATCCTACTTATATTGAAGCAATTGAAAATTAAAAATTAAAAAACCTAATCAGTATATATCCGAAATTACGATATATTAACTTTGATAAACAGTTAACATTAACAACAGACGCATCCAATTATGAGATCGCTGCTGTGTTGTCACAAGAAGGACATCCAGTATATTACGCCTCAAGAACTCTGAATAACCATAAAAGAAACTATTATACGACAGATAAAGTGTTTTTGTTTCTCAATTCAATAGGGAGTTTTCTTTCCCTATTAACCACATAGAAGACTTTGTAACCATTTCAACTGTTGGTATAATCAGCCGATGAAGTATTAGGAGACTATTTTTTCATTAAAGACGAAATAGATAATAAGTATAAAACTTACATAATTTTAGCAATAAATAAGGTAGAAGAGTTTAAAGAGATATTACATGACAGAAACCCTATCAAACCTAAACTTTTATTCACAAAAACACCATCGGAACAAAATGAGATTGTTAGACACCTATGTAATAAAAATAATATTTTTTTAAAAATAATAGATAGTTTTTATACCCAACATCAACAAAAGATTGGGGGTATATTGATTTTGTCATTCCGTTTTAACGAAATAGTGAAATATAAAATAGACTATGATAAATTAAAATATATACAAATTGGAACAACGTTTTAAACGATTATCAATTAGTTTTTGGCATAAAAATACCTAAAATCTTTGAAATAGTAAAATTAAGACCTATTATACCTATACAAAATAATGAAAATAATGAAATAGATTATAGTATTTGAATTAGTATTTTGAATTTATATATTGATAATTATATTGATTTTGTCTTTCCGTTTGTAGTATATATATTCTGGGTCCTTAGATATATAGATGAAATTCGACACAAGTAAGTTTTATACGAGTCATATAAGGTCCCCTTCAGAAAATGACTGCAACGCTCATTAATGGCTTAAAAATACGAGTGTAGCGATGAAATTTAACAAATTTAATACGAACCAAATTCTGTCTACCAAATTTTATGAGGATCGATCCATAATTGACCCTACCCCCCTATATAAGATTTCCTTCAGAAAATTGATTTAGCGCTTACAACTGGCCTAAAAATAAGAGTATATAGATGAAATTCGACATAAGTAAGTTTCATTCGAGTCAAACGAGGATTGATGGTGGGTATATAAGATTCGGCATAGCTGAATACAACACTCTTACTTGTTCTTTCTAATATACAACTTATAAAAAATAAGATAGAACATTTGCAGGATAATGTTATGATACATCCTAGCATTTTAACTTTTAACGAAATAGAGAAATATAAAATAGACTATGATAAATTAAAATATATACAAATTGGAACAACGTTTTAAGCGATTATCAATTAGTTTTTGGCATAAAAATACCTAAAATCTTTGAAATAGTAAAATTAAGACCTATTATACGTATACAAAATAATGAAAATAATGAAATATATTATAGTATTTGAATTAGTATTTTGAATTTATAAATTTGAAATTTGAAGAACACAAACATTTAAAAATCTTTAAAATAACATTTGAAAATAACAAAAATCTTTAAAGTAACATAAGTAAGAAATATTAAAGAATTAAATATCCACAGAAGAATCACATATAGCTGAAACATTTTAATAATAATTGTAATACATACCTTATTTAAAATAATCATAACCAAACATAAGCATAAGGAATCGTTTCAAGAAAACAATGTTTTTGTATCAGTGATCACTATGATGTAATATTTTTCACAAAATTCCAACTCCTTCCTTTGCAAATCTGAGGCGGTTTTGAGTGACATTTTTTACAGAGCAGAAATTGCAGAATTTATAGGGAATTATGCCTTAATAATTGAAGAAGAAACTCAAAATCACACTTTTCAAATGCTCCAAACGTGCATTGAGAGTTTACGAATGTTAAAATCAACCCAGCAAAAAATACGCATTCTTGTTAATGCATTTTAAATACATGCCCAAAATTCTTATAAATTTGTCATAAGTAAAGTCATGAAAAATTGCACACAATTCACTTATATAAAATTCTGTTATAAAAATTGTAAAATTCACTAAAATTTGGAATTCTCTTAGGACTTAAAATAAATAAATATTAATAATACCATTAATTTTATTTGATTTTTGTATTTATTATTTGTTAAAATTAGTAATATTATGACCATTTTAACATCTTGATTAATAAGAGAAGAAAATACCAAGTTGGGTGAATGCTTAACGGATTTTAATGCATTTTAAAATAGAGTGCACCAATGAAAATTTGTATGAAAATCATCGAATGTTCACTGGTTATAAGCACTCATTTTAATTAAGTGCTATTGTTACAAATACGAACCCATGCTCGCCAATGACACGCTGATGTTAAAATCATTAATGTTTCCCCTAAATATGAACCACTTCATTATCAGTTGAACCCATGCATATACTACTTTTTTGCACGTCTTTTTTTGCTGGGAAGTTTTGATTTTTTTTTTTTTCGAAAAAATTAAAATTTTTCTTTTGCTATTATGCATTTATAGTGCATCCAAAATCTGTCAAATAAAGTTTATATATCTTTAATTTTCCTATAGAATCGTATAATCGGATTTGAAATATGTTCAGCAGTTTTCGGTCTATCAAAACATGTCGTCCAAAATCCAAAATTGGGGTAGGTAATTGGTATAAATAATAAATTAAACAAAATATTCTCAACAAAAAATTTTTTAATTTGAATATAACTTTTAATTTTTTACAAAGAACTATAAAGATAAAGACATGAAATTTGGGAGTCTGCAACTCCATATTTGTAAATATAACATATATTTTTTACAAAGAACTATAAAGATAAAGACATGAAATTTGGGAGTCTGCAACTCCATATTTGTAAATATAACATATAATTTGTAAATATAATGTGCATAAGTTAGCTTAAATGTCAACACCGATAAAAAGTCTCTCAAGTGCTTAAGGAAATCCGGGGAAATATTTAGGTGGCTATAATGCACTTAAGTGCATTTAAAACAATTAAGCCCCATTTGCATATTTATGTTCTATACGTAATAAAAAATACATATTTCATAATATTTTATCGACATAAATTAATTTATTTTCCTTTTAATTTTTTTTCTTTATTTTCTTTGTGTACAATAAAGAAATGTGCGTCCAACGTCGCCCTTTGCTTAAGCAAAAAAAATATGACGAAACTTGACACGACTCTCTTAAATACATTATAGTTTGTCACATAAGTTTTATATGTAAGGAGTGAGATCGAAAAATTCTTAACACACGTTTTTCATTACATTTTTCAACCAAAGTATTATTTGATTTTTTTCTTGATCAAGTTACCTTTGAAAAACATGTCAGTTATTATGTGTAATGTCAATTATATTAATTTTTTTGTTAATCTGATTAAAATGAGTGACCAGAAAAAAGTGCGTACTGAAATTATTAAATATTTTCAACTAAACCCAACTTGGTCTTACAAAAAGTTGGCCAAGCATACAAAGGTCTGCCGTCAAACTGTTTCCAATGTTATTAAACAGTACCGGGAGAACTTGTCAGTTGATAGAAAACCTGCTTCAGGTAGAAGGAATGGTCCACATGATGTTTCTAAAGCCAAAAAATAGAACGCATTTTCAAAAGAGCTCCCAACACATCCGGTAGGAAAGCAGCTCGGTTAGCTCAGTGCTCGGACTATTTGGTACGAAAAGTTAAAGCTAATGCAGGTTTAAAAACATACAAGGCTCAAAAAGTTCCTGACAGAAACGCTGCTAAAAATTTAGAGGCCAAAAACAGAGCAAGGAAATTGAAGTCAAGTTTTATAAAAAAAATATTCTTGCTGCATAATGAATGACGAAACGTATGTTCTGGCAGATTTTTCGCAACTTCCAGGTCAAAAGTTTTATGTTGCTGATGCTCGAGGGAATGTTGAAGAAAAGTTTAGGACCCAAAAGCAGACAAAATTTCCCAAAAGTTCTTGGTATGGCAAGCAATATGCAGTTGCGGCAAAAGAAGCCAATCATTTGTTACAACGGGCTCTATAAATACCGAAATTTACATCAAGGAATGTTTACAAAAAAGGCTGCTTCCATTCATAAGACTTCATAATGTGTCCACTTATTTTTGGCCTGACTTGGCATCCTGTCACTATGGTAAACAAGCCCTTGAGTGGTACAAGAACAATAATGTGGTATTTGTACCAAGAGAGGCAAATCCTCCAAACTGCCCGGAGCTAAGGCCAGTGGAGAGAAATTGGGCTCTTGTTAAAAGAGAATTGAAGAGTACAAAAAAGGTGTCCAAAAGTGTGGTAGATTTTAAACGGAGATGGACTACATGTTCGAGCAAAGTGACAGAAAGCACTATAAAAACGTTAATGGAAGGGTTTCCGAAAAGGGTTCAAAATTTCATCACTAGTGATTAAAACTATAAAAATATTTTTTTTTGTAAATTGTAATAATAATTTGAATCAAATAAAAAAAAAATAAAGCTGTAAGTTTAGTGGTTTCTTTTTTATAAACATATATGTATGTTAAGAATTTTTCGATCTCACTCCTTATTCGCACAGTTGCTAAAGCTGACTTAGACATTTAGATTTACTCCAAGTCTTGTGTTTTATTTTTTAAAAAATTCGGTTAAAGTAAAGTATTACATATTTCGCGTGTATGTAATCGCGTTACACACTTAATCATCTATCATTACTAAATATGGTGAACTTTTATAGAATTTTCTCCGACCGAAACTAATAAGTATAAAATATTTTTTTTCATCCTTAACCCTTCTTTTCTAATTTTGAAACACTTGTTGTTTCCTTAATATACTGAATTTTGAAAGATCGGCAAAATCTCGTTGATGAAGGACGAGGATTTTTCCATATTGTTATATTATTATTAGCCAGTTTGAGAGGTACTATGGACATTATAAAAACGGCATAGTCGCTTGAACTTGAATCTAAAAAAATCCTGTTTATAGGAACTAAGGAGTAAGATCGAAAAATTCTTAACATACATATATGTTTATAAAAATGAAACTACTAAACTTACAGTTTTATTTTTTTTATTTGATTCAAATTATTATTACAATTTACAAAAAAAAATATTTTTATAGTTTTAATCACTAGTGATGAAATTTTGAACCCTTTTCGGAAACCCTTCCATTAACGTTTTTATAGTGCTTTCTGTCACTTTGCTCGAACATGTAGTCCATCTCCGTTTAAAATCTACCACACTTTTGGACACCTTTTTTGTACTCTTCAATTCTCTTTTAACAAGAGCCCAATATCTCTCCACTGGCCTTAGCTCCGGGCAGTTTGGAGGATTTGCCTCTCATGGTACAAATATCACATTATTGTTCTTGTACCACTCAAGGGCTTGTTTACCATAGTGACAGGATGCCAAGTCAGGCCAAAAATTAGTGGACACATTATGAAGTCTTATGAATGGAAGCAGCCTTTTATGTAAACATTCCTTGATGTAAATTTCGGTATTTATAGAGCCCGTTGTAACAAATGATTGGCTTCTTTTGCCGCAACTGCATATTGCTTGCCATACCAAGAACTTTCTGGGAAATTTTGTCTGCTTTTGGGTCCTAAACTTTTCTTCAACATTCCCTCAAGCATCAGCAACATAAAACTTTTGACCTGGAAGTTGCGAAAAATCTGCCAGAACATACGTTTCGTCATCCATTATGCAGCAAGAATATTTTTTTATAAAACTTGACTTCAATTTCCGTGCTCTGTTTTTGGCCTCTAAATCTTTAGCAGCGTTCCTGTGAGGAACTTTTTGAGCCTTGTATGTTTTTAAACCTGCATTAGCTTTAACTTTTCGTACCAAATAGTCCGAGCACTGAGCTAACCGAGTTGCTTTCCTACCGGATATGTTGGGAGCTCTTTTGAAAATGCGTTCTATTTTTTGGGTTTAGAAACATCATGTGGACCATTCCTTCTACCTGAACCAGGTTTTCTATCAACTGACAAGTTCTCCCGGTACTGTTAAATAACATTGGAAACAGTTTGACGGCAGACCTTTGTATGCTTGGCCAACTTTTTGTAAGACCAAGTTGGGTTTAGTTGAAAATATTTAATAATTTCAGTACGCACTTTTTTCTGGTCACTCATTTTAATCAGATTAACAAAAAAATTAATATAATTGACATTACACATAATAACTGACATGTTTTTCAAAGGTAACTTGATCAAAAAAAATCAAATAATACTTTGGTTGAAAAATGTAATGAAGAACGTGTGTTAAGAATTTTTCGATTTCACTCCTTATATTCAAAACTTCCATCAAAACCCCAATTTGAATGCAATGTTACATCAGATAGTTTTTCTTTTCTTAAAATATGAACTCATTTTGGATATGTGAAACTTGTGCAGAAGTTTCACATATTTTTACTTCTACTCGGTTGGGATAGCACTTTTGTATAAAATTATAAGGAGTGAGATCGAAAAATTCTTAACACACGTTTTTCATTACATTTTTCAACCAAAGTATTATTTGATTTTTTTTTTTTTTGATCAAGTTACCTTTGAAAAACAATTTTAAGAGCATTTTTTTAATATTCAGGGCCATTTTGCTACTTAAATTCCAGGAGTTTTGGATCGGGTATTCAATAATATCCCTTGTTTGTTCATTATGATGCACCAGAAGACGATATATAAATTTCTACAATATTTATTTCTTTACTATAATTGCAATCCATTGCCACTTTTTAAAAGTTATAGCGTTCATATTCGATATTAAATGGCGATTTCCTAAAATTTATTTTAAATGTTTGTACTAGTATCGATTAATTAAAACAAGTTTTATGATTTTAATCTTACATTACACACTTTTAAATACTATCAATAATCGTCAAATGGTTACCCTGGAAATAACTTACACTACATATCGGTTTCAAAATTGGTTATTGTCTAAAATAAGATGACTTTTATATTAAACTAGCTATACCCAGTGTGCTTCGCTACCCTCATCGTAATGGAATAAAATAAATATCATTATTGTAAACGTATATATATCCGCAATATCAAAAATTCCCCTCTTAGAGAACTCTTTAAGTTTGATTTTATGATTCTAGTCTCAATATTACAGAAAATTAGAAAAAAACAGTTGATGAACGAAAAAGTTCCAGACAGTGCCTTTTTATACATTTTTCATTAAATCAGGATGACGCATGTTTCATTTTCAACCAGAAACCAAAAAAAATCGCATAAAGATTTTTATACAATCAGGAAGCCACATGTCCAATTTAATGTTTTTAGGTTCAATATTATAGAAAATTCGAAAAGTATTAGTAAAAGAACATAAAAGTACCAGAGTATGCTTTTTCAATTTTCGTTCAATTGGGATACTGCGTGTTTAATTTTATGTTTATATATTCAATATTTTAGAAGGCTCTAAAAGTACCAGTACCAGTGAAGTACGAAAAAGTACCAAAGGACCTATTTTATTTAATTTCATGTTCCTAAGTTCAATATTATAGAAAATTCAAAAAGTACTAGAAAATATTCCACTTTAAATTTTCATTTACTCAAATCCCTGATTGCTTTTAAAGATTCTAATTAACTCCGGGCTCCACATGCTTAATTTCATGTTTCCAGGATCAATATTATAAAAAACACAAAAAGTACCTTTTGAAGAACGAAAAAGTACCCTTTATAGGTTCTCACTTAATCCAGGCTCTAAACGCTTAATTTCATGTTTTAAGGTTCAATATTACAGAAAATTCAAAATGTACCTTTTAAAGAACGGAAAAGTACCAAAAAGTCCCCTTTTATAGGTCCTCACTTAATCCGGTCTCTATATGCTTAATTTCACGTTTCTAGGTTTAATATTATACAAAAATGCAAAAAGTACCTTTTGAAGAACGAAAAAGTACCAAAAGTCCCCTTTTATAGGTTCTCACTTAATCCATCCTCTACATACTTAATTTCATGTTTCTATGTTCAATATTATAGGAAATTAAAAAAGTACCTTTTGAAGAACGAAAAAGTACCAAAAAGTCCCCTTTTATAGATTCTCATTTACTCCGGGCTCTACATACTTAATTTCATGTTTCTAGGTTCAATATTATAGGAAATTCAAAAAGTACCTTTTGAAGAACGAAAAAGTACCAAAAAGTCCCCTTTTATAGATTCTCATTTACTCCGGGCTCTACATGCTTAATTTCATGTTTCTAGGTTCAATATTATACAAAAATCCAAAAAGTACCATTTGTAGAACGAAAAAAGTACCAAAAGTCCCCTTTTATAGGTTCTCACTTAATATATCCTCTACATACTTAATTTCATGTTTCTAGGTTCAATATTATAGGAAATTCAAAAAGTAACTTTAGAAGAACGAAAAAAATACCAAAAATACCAGTCCCCTTTTATAGATTCTCATAAAAAGTACCTTTTGTAGAACGAAACAGTACCAAAAAGTCTCCTTTTATATATTCTCATTTACTCCGGGCTCTACATGCTTAATTTCATGTTTCTAGGTTCAATATTATACAAAAATCCAAAAAGTACCTTTTGAAGAACGAAAAAGTACCAAAAGTCCCCTTTTATAGGTTCTCACTTAATCCATCCTCTACATACTTAATTTCATGTTTCTAGGTTCAATATTATAGGAAATTCAAAAAGTACCTTTTGAAGAACGAAAAAATACCAAAAAGTCCCCTTTTATAGATTCTCATTTACTCCGGGCTCTACATTCTTAATTTCATGTTTCTAGGTTCAATATTATAGGAAATTCAATAAGTACCTTTTGAAGAACGAAAAAGTACCAAAAAGTCCCCTTTATAGATTCTCATTTACTCCGGGGTCTACATGCTTAATTTCATTTTTCTAGGTTAAATTTTATAGAAAACTCAAAAAGTACCTTTTGTAGAACGAAAAAGTACCAAAAAGTCCGCTTTTACAGATTCTCATTTTCTACGTGCTCTACATGCTTAATTTCATGTTTCCAGGATCAATATTATAAAAAACACAAAAAGTACCTTTTGAAGACCGAAAAAGTACCAAAAAGTGCCCTTTTATAGGTTCTCACTTAATCCAGGCTCTAAACGCTTAATTTCATGTTTCTAGGTTCAATATTATAGAAAATTCAAAATGTACCTTTTAAAGAACGGAAAAGTACCAAAAAGTCCCCTTTTATAGGTCCTCACTTAATCCGGGCTCTACATGCTTAATTTCACGTTTCTAGGTTCAATATTATACAAAAATCCAAAAAGTACCTTTTGAAGAAAGAAAAGGTTTCAAAAAGTCCCCTTTTATATGTTCTCACTTAATCCAGGCTCTACATACCTAATTTCATGTTTCTAGGTTCAATATTATAAAAAATTCAAAAAGTACCTTTTGATGAACGAAAAGTCCCCTTTTATAGATTCTCATTTACTCCGGGCTCTACATGCTTAGTTTTATGTTTCTAGGTTAAATTTTATAGAAAACTCAAAAAGTATATTTTGTAGAACGAAACAGTACCAAAAAGTCTCCTTTTATAGATTCTCATTTACTCTGGGCTCTACATGCTTAATTTCATGTTTCTAGGTTCAATATTATACAAAAATCCAAAAAGTACCTTTTGAAGAACGAAAAAGTACCAAAAGTCCCCTTTTATAGGTTCTCACTTAATCCATTCTCTACATACTTAATTTCATGTTTCTAGGTTCAATATTATAGGAAATTCAAAAAGTACCTTTTGAAGAACGAAAAAGTACCAAAAAGTCCCCTTTTATAGATTCTCATTTACTCCGGGCTCTACATGCTTAATTTCATTAACGAAATAAAAATTCTATTCCAAAATGTTGCAACATCGTAGTGAGAGCCCGTTATTACGTATTTATATGTATAAGTTAATAAACCAAAATCAATGTTTTATGAAAAAAGTACCAAAAACAGGTACAATTTTCACCCCTTAAACATCCGAATAACCAAAAAGTACTAAATTTATATTTTAATTTTTTCGTCAAGTTATGAAGGAGTCAAAAATATTGTTTGAATGTTCACTGGTTTAAAAGATACATGGGGTGCAAAAAAAGTACCAAAATACAGTTTTTACCCGTTTATTCCCTAAAGGGGCCGAAATTGAAAAAAGTACCAGACACCTGTCCGCTTATTTTTTAAATGAACGACGATAAGCTTTAAACTATTTTTGTATCTTTTCTAGTTTAGGAGATATGAGGTTACCGATTTTACCCGTTTTTACCCTTTTTTACCCCCTAAACATTCGAATTTCCAAAAATCCCGTCTTAGTGGATCTATTTGGTGGGAGACCAACCCCCTGTCCAAATTTCAGCTCTTTAGCTTTAACCGTTTAGGCTGTGCGATGATGAATCAGTCAATCAGTCAGTCAGTAACGTTAGAATTTTATATATATAGATAATACCATTTTAACGGAACCACGACCTCGAGAAAGACAAATATACAGACTAAGAAACAACATTAAATATTTATATTAATTTTCATAAAATAACACTTTATAAACATTTAATTTGGAAATTACATACCCGTTAAAAAATTGTTAACATTCCTCAAATCTTCAAAAATCTTATAAATTTCCAAAAACTCAATTTGGAAAAAATGGGTGTGGATTCACAGCTCCAAAATAAGGCTAATTAATATATCTAAAATTGAAAACCTACCAAAGTTCCCGTTTTTGATCTTAAAAAATTGTAAAATGACCTCTTTTAAATAAATTTATAACATTTATAAAAAAAAGTAATTGTCAAAAATCTTTATTTGTTATATGTTAAATGCCTTTAATAATTAAAAAAAAAAAATATATATAGCCAAATTTTTGTGAGAAAGTTACAACTTATGACTTTTAGTTATATAACTAAACTAAAAGAACTTGATTCTTAAAATTTTGCACAAAAAACTTTCATATTCATCTATAAATTTTGGGGAAAAAAGGGCGTACTTTCATCACGCGTGTGGGGTGGCTTAGAACCCCCATATGAACTAAATAGAACAATTGTATATCTGAGAAACTATAAGAGCTAGAATCTTTAAATGCTCATAATACAATGCAATATTATTCACATTTTTTTTTAGCATATATTAAAATCCTTATTAACATTTGGAAAAATTGGCGAACTTGCAATAATTTGAGTGTAATCTCCCATATCTAAAAAAATATATTTGAAATACTTTCATAGTAAGAATCTTTAAAATCGTCATCGATTAATGCTCGAATAAATGAAAATTGCCAAATTTCAAATAACGAATAAACCGAATAATTCATATCAATTGACCGATTAACAACATGGATTTCACATGAAAATAAATAATTTGTAATATTCGAGAAACAAATTAATAGAATTGAATTTAAAGTAGTGGAAAATTATAATTTTGTTTGTTACTGGAAGAAAAATGTTGTCGAAAAGAAATAACTATTAAAACAACATAAACTTTCCTCTTATTCGATTAATCGAATAACTTTGAATTATCCGAATCTTAACCGGACAATTTAAAACCCCAAATAATTATTTGTCCAATAAACAGAATAATTGAATACTCTAATGAATATATAATAACTGGCTCAAACAACGATGTTGCAACTTTTTGGAAAATAATTTTTATTACGTTAAGGGGGAGGAAAAAACTAGAAAAAGGGGGTAAAAACAGAGCGGTTTTTTTCGATAAAGATAATCTACATTCATTGTTTAAACCTAGTCTAATCAATGGTTTTTGTTTTTCAGTAATCAGTAACGTTACTTATTTAATAGTTTAACTGAGTGTTTTTGGTCAATTAAACTTAAGTTATAATTGAGATGCACTCGGAAGAAAGGAAACTTATTATTTTAAGTAAAGAGTAATTTTCTGATTTGTTTTATTAATTTTATGTTTATTTTATTTTTTTATTTTTTTAATTTTCATTTTACAAAAGTAATATTAGCAAAAAACAGCTGTTCGTTGTTTATGTTTTTGACTTTTAACTGATCTTAAATCCATAACATAAAAATACAATCATCGGTTAAATTCCTCCTAAATTTTTTCCGAGTTTAATTTAACAACAAGCTAAGTAAGTTTAACTGAGTAATATAAAACTCACCCATAGTCAATTTAGATAACATTTTTAGATTTAACAAGACTAAATATGCTAATCGAATGTTATTTGGAACCCCGATAGCAAATAATATTTTTTTTTATTTACTTTTCCGTTCTCCAACCGGTATTTTTTGCGTTGAAATCGAAACATAATAATAGGAATTTTCGGTCCTTTTTCGTTTTTCACTTTTTGATTTTTCTTTAAAATTAAAACTAGCAACATGCAATTAAGCATGTACGGTCCGGAGTAAATGAGAATATATGAATATATAAATATGAACTTTTTGGTACTTTTTCGTTCTTAGATTAGTACTGTTTGAGTTTTCTATAAAATTGAACCTAGAAACATAAAATAAAGCATATAAGAACCGGAGTAAATGAGAATATATGAATATATAAATATGAACTTTTTGGTACTTTTTCGTTCTTAGATTAGTACTGTTTGAGATTTCTATAAAATTGAACCTAGAAACATGAAATAAAGCATATAAGAACCGGAGTCAACTATAAAATTCTATAAAATTAAACCTAAAAGCATGAACTTACAACATGTAGGGGCCAGAGTAAATGAGAATTTATAAAAGGGTCATTTCTGGACTGTTACTTTTTGATTTTTCTATTAAATCGTTTTTGCATTTTTTCTTCTTTCCTGGTAGTTTTTTCAGTTTTCATTGAAATTAAACCTGAAAATCAATAAAAGGGGAATTTTTGGTACTTTTTCGTTCTTCAAATAATGTTGAACGTAAAACTATGAAATATGCAAATTTTAATTTACATATCAGCAAAAGTGCCGAGATATACCATCCTGCGGTCTAATATGGTACAGAACACTTGATTGCCGATAAACAATTATTGGTCAATTATAAAAGGATTTTTAAATAAAATATGAATGACACTGTCAACTTTATCGGAATTTGGCAGCTACAAAGGTCTCGAGTATATACCAGTAAGTATTTACATTGCTAAATAAGATAATGAGATAAACGACCAAAATTTTATAATTTATTAGGGGAAAATTTATAAATACCAGTCACACGATCCGTACCAAAGTAAATCTATAATGTAGACTTATTTGAACAGCTGACTATTTTTTTAAACTTGCTATTTCGGGTCTTACTTGTCACAAATGTTTATATTGCCATTTTTGTTTTCATTTTAACGCGTGCTTTTTGTAAAAATTTCTGTGGAATTTCCTGTTTTTAATGTGAAAAAGTGTATTCAAGTATTTAAAAATTACATTATTTAAAAATGTCGAGAAAAATATGATTATAGATGTTTGTTGTACAACAGCCCGTATCGCTGCTTTATTAATTTACTTTGATCCGTACTGATGTACTCAATATAGTTATCTAGCAGATGTTGAATTCTCATGTTGGTACATTCTGTGGAAACAATATTAAGAACATTTCAAGCAACACAAATTCCGATTATATCTCTTACAGTTTTTTCTAAATTATAAAACATTTCCGACATTTTGCCTATTAATGCCTATTTTTGAAATTTAACTAGTAGTATTATTGCCACAATTATTTTACAAATATAAAATATGCATTAAATTTCTAAATTACCTATCTCAATATTAAAATTAATTTGTTTTATTCACATCTCTAAAACATGTAGGAATTTAATTTAAATAATAAAAGATTCTCAAAAACAAATTAATAACTTTAAAATTTAAAAATATAAAGAATATTTTTTAATAAAACCTATTAACTAAAGAAAATAAATGCTCAATTTACAAACCTTGATTCTGCCATATCCAATTTGGACCACGTACGACCCTAATTCCTGGTGGAATTGATGGACGCATTTCTACAAATATAAATAAAAAGTAGAAAACATTTATTTTAATTTAAATATTACTTTTTTTTGCTCAAATACAAGTTTTTTTCCTTATAAGATAACGTGACCTTGTTCTATCCTATGCATACTGGTATAGAAAAAATAGAGGGAAATAATTATATAGCTTCTAAACGGTTAAGAGAATGTTTTATATTAATGTTAAGTTATGGTTATTGGAGCAATTGAGCTGACTAGGTTATCAATACTCCGGTCATTGATATCTTATAAAGTTTAATGTCTTGGAATGTCGAGTTTTGACACAATTAATGAAAAATTTTCTTGCAAACCCTTCATACTAACGCACGGTGGTCCCAATGACAATTTTAGACCAAAAAAGTCGTTCTGTGAGATCGTACATATGTGAATTTTTTGTATGTTTTTGAAATAACAAGTATCTAGCCTACATAACGGTACAAACACTTTTATTGTATCTGCAATAGTATTACTGCAGTAGTGCGTTAAACACAGACAATTGATTAACTTTGTTTTTTATAGCAGAATAGTCAATATTTTTGCTTGGATTGGAGATCTTGTAAAATATTTTTGTTATTCCTAATAAGCCATCGATTTTTTATTCCGTTAAAAAAAGGGAAAATAAAATATATATTCGTTAATTGTGCAAAGTATTATAACTTGTGTTAAAGTTTTAATTGTGAATTTAATCCGATTTAGATAAATGTTGTATGTCGTTATCATCTATAATATGTGCTCAGTTAAATGGTAAAAAAATTACCTGCAATTCTGTCTGAAAGCTTTCATATCAAAACATTCAGTTGTGAAATCTATCACCAAAATTGAATTGTTTAATGTTTGTTACTTAGAAGAGACCCAGTAAAAGCAAATTATATTGTTATTAAAATTTTTTGTGAAAATTAGCCGAAAAAAGGATGAAAAACTAAATTTCATTACAAAGGGAGTATTCCAGAATTTATTTAAAAAATTTTTCGTTCTTCCTATCAACGTTTTTATACGGACGACCTTCCTAAAATATTGGTCCAACACCCAACTTAAAGTATACCAATTTCCTCAGAATCACTAATATGTCCGACCGTCTGTGTGTCTATTGACCCATGGACGAAATCGGTCTATTATTTCACCGAGCCCCTATATAATTGGTAATGATCGGCCCTTATTTGACCCTAGCCCCTATACAAATCCCCCTTTAAAAAATGTCTTAAAAGTCTAAAATTGACTTGTAACCATTTTTATATAAAACTCAACAAAACTAACTGTTATTTAAAACTATATCCTTTTTCCGGATTTACGAGAATCGGCCCATGTTTGACCTATACTCCCTGTTAGAAATACTTTAAACAATTTATACTTTATGTTCAATATAAATTCTTTATCATATTAGTTTTTTATATATTTTTCAACTGTAGAAAAAATATTTGTCAGTTGGAAAAAATTGTTCAAGCTAAATAAATAAGTTTTTTATATAATTAAAATCTTGAAGACTTATATTTTAACATTGGTTATGGGCCCAGGATTGCTATAAAGAATATAAGCTGTGTATCCTGTTGATAATAAATATAATCGAAGATAATTAAGAAATACAAGAATGTCTAACTCAAGTTTTCAAATTGATAAATTGCATGCTGAAAATTATGCATCTTGGTCAATACAGATGCGAAGTTTATTGATAACGCAAGATTATTGGGATGTGATTGAGACTCCTCTAAGTGAAACAGCAACCATTCAAGAAAAATCAGCGTGGAAAGTTAAAGATAATAAGGCGTTGGCATTAATAACTTTGGCGGTGAGAACAACTGAACTGATTCATCTTAAAGACTGTAGAAGTGCAAAAGAAGCTTGGTGTAAATTGGAAAACATTTACAGAGCTAAAGATCCTGCAAGAAAAGTTCATTTATTCATTTTATTCAATTTGTGCGATTCAAGTTCTCATCTGAAGAAAAATATAGTGTACAAATAAACAAATTTTCTTCAATAGCAGATGATTTGAAGGATGCTGATATAAATATTCTTAGTGAATTACTTTCAATATTTTTATTGTGTAGTTTGCCTCCTGAATTAGAAAATTTTGTTATTGCAATTGAAAGTCGTGATTCATTACCAAGTATGGAACAATTAAAAAATAAAATATTAGAAGAATAACAGCGAAGAAGTGAGAATTGCCATGAGAATAAGGATCAAGTTTTTGCAATCAAGAACCGAAATAAAAATTTCAACAATAAGTGTGTAAATCCGAATAATCAACAAAAATATAAAAATTTGAAATGTTTTGGATGTGGCAAGAAAGGACACTTACGTTCTCAGTGCCATGTTAAGAATAAGACTGTTGGTAATCAAGAAAGTGCAATGTTTATAATAAATTCTTGTATTAGTGATGATAATTTAAATGAATGGCTCTTAGATAGTGGAGCATCATCACATGTATGTCGAGAAAAAGAATTATTCTCAGATATGAAAGAATATAATAGTGAAGTAATATTAGCGTCTGGTGATAGAATTGATGTCAAGGAAATTAATGAAGTTAAAGTTAAATTTAACAATAAATGCTATGATTTAAAAAATGTTTTGTATATTCCTAATATGAAATCAAATTTTTTGTCTGTTAGTAAGATGGCTGAAAAAGGATATACTGTTAAATTTCAAAATCAGTATGTTGAAGTCTTCAAGAAAAACGAATTTCAGTTTAAAACAAGAGTATTTAATAGAATTTATACAACAAAGTCAACATTAGAGAAGCATTCAATAAATAAAGCGGAAATTTTTGATAATACACTTTGGCACAGACGTTTTGGTCATCTTAATTTTTGTGATTTAAAAAAGTTGGCAAGTAATGAGATGGTTCGTGGTTTAAAAGGTAGCGTAAATGAATTTATTGTGTAAAATGTCATCAAAATGTAAAGTTGTAGTTTTAGAAAAGAAACCGGGGCGGTCAAAATTGGATCCAAAAGGTAAAGTCTGTACATTTATTGGATATCAAACAAACACAAAAGGTTATAGATTGATTGATCTGAATACAAATAAGATTGTTATTTACAGAAATGTGAAATTTTTTGAAAATGATTTTGAGACAAATTCGATTGGCATTGAAGATAATTATTCTGATTTATTGGATTGTACAAACATTGTAAATTATAGAAATACAAATCGAGAAAATAATATTGAGAATTGTGATACAGAAGATTTAGAAAACGATAATGAAAATCAAAATACAAATGAATACAGAAGTATTAATGAAGACGAAATGTTTTCTTCAAGTGAAGAATCAGAATTTTTTGGGTTTGATGATCAAGAATTGGCTGATGATGAAACGTACGAAAGAAATGAAAATTTAAATGGAAAAAGAAAAAGAGGTAGACCTAGTAAAGAAAGAAATGGAAAATCTGGCAGACCCAGAAAGATTTATAAAATGGATACTAAAGAATTGAATGTAATAACTGATTTTAATTTTGATCCTAAAACAGTAAAGCAAGCAATAAATAGTAGTGAATCCAAAAAATGGCAAGAAGCAATGAATAAGGAATATATAATGAAGATTATTGTGAAACATATGCCCCTGTTATACGGCATCCCACAATACGATTAATTCTATCGTTGGCTGTAAAATACAAATTGTTAATTAAACATATGGATGTAGTTGCTGCATATCTCAATGGAGATTTAAAAGAAGAAGTTTACATGAAACAACCGGAAATGTTTATTAAAAAGGGTGAAGAAAAGTTGGTATGCAAGTTGAAGAGATCATTATATGGACTTAAACAAGCTGGAAGAGAGTTAATAATAAAATTAGTGAAATTTTATTAAAAATTGGGTTTGTACAATGCAAAACAGATAGTTGTGTATTTATTAATCGTAATCAAACAGCGGTTTTGTTCTATTTTTCGTAGGTGGGCCAATCTCATGGGAATCGAAAAAGCAGAACATTGTAGCTTTGAGTTCAATGGAGGCAGAATACATTGCGATGTGTCAGGCTGCAAAAAAATCAGTTTTTACCGAAGCCTTCTAAATGAAATGGGATTTCAAAATTTGTTGAAGAAGCCTACTGTCTTATGTTGCGATAATCAAGGTGCCCAATATTAAACAAAAAGCCATATGAATATGAAGAGAAGTAAACATATTGATATACGATACCATTACATAAAAGAGAAGTACAAAGCGAATGAAATTGAATTAAAATATGTTCCTAGCGAGTCGAATGTTGCTGATATTTTGACAAAATGTTTGAATAATCAAAATCATTTTAAATTTTGTAATTTGTTGAATTGTTGAATAATTTGATATTTGAATTTTGTATATAAATAGAGAATTTACATTGAGGGGGTGTTTGTTAGGAATACTTTAACATACATATAACAGACATATAACATTATAATTAGAACATAAAAACGAACTTTTAACTGATATACTGACAAAGTTACCATTAATTTGGTTTTTACAACCAATTTGTGATTTTTAAAATTTGTATTTGCTATTTTAATATGTACAATTAGTTTTAAATATCAATTATTAGTGTATTCAATTATTTAGATTTGTTTAAATATTTAAACTAATTGAAACATTTATTTTTAGCTGCTGAAACCGAATCTAAAATATTTTTTTCTATCACCTAACATTTTCTCTTATATAGTTATAAAAATATATTTACGTTAAAAGGTTAGTTTAAATTTTTTGTTGTCATCATAAATACAGGTCTTTATTATATATTTTAACCAGTTTTTAGTTAAATTATTTAAAAAACAAAATAATATTTAATTATGGTTTCAATAGAATTTCTCAATATTGTATAGCTTGAGTTTAACCTTCACAGTTTATTGGTTAACATTATTAAATTTTACTAAAACGTCAAATGTATGTTTCGTATTATCTAGAATTATGTATTCTTTAAAAAGTTTTAATTGAAATACATAAGAGTGTAAAGTAGAATGTGAGAGATATCGACCTAATATCTTTACTATTTTATTTCGTTTTAGGTGTTCGTAAGCCACATGGAGATTATCTTAAAACTTTAAAATTTTTACATTATGTAATTTTTTTATTAATACAAAGTATTATTTGAAAATGTATTGTAATCTAGAAAACTAGTTTGAAATGTATCTATTGAGATTTTAGAAAATTAGTAAAATCGATTTTTTTACAAAATACACAATTTTTTAATTTTCTTTTGGATTTTAATTCGTTGAATAATTTTCTTTTATTTCTTACCATAATTCTCTTCACAATCAATTTCAAATTGAAAATAAACGATAAAATAGTTTTCATAATACATGCATGAAATTTTTTCATACATTTTGACAACAATTTTGATTTTGTATTAAGCCAATGATATTAAAACAAAGTATTGTAATCTAAAACGCCTTTTTAACATTTTTTAAAAATAAAGCAAGCATTTCATTTTAATATCATCAAATTTCAACAAGAATTTGCGTACGTATAAAGTGACTGGTCCAGTTCTATCAAAATGATATATATGAATCGTACAATACGATTAAAACAAATTCTAAGTTTAGTTAGAATGGTAGAAGATGTACCGCTAAATATTTCCAGACCCTAAAAAAATTTAGACATAAGATGTGAATCTTTCGAACATTAAAAGGAAAAAATACTCCAACACTATATAACTTTCATGATGTTTGATACACACGAAGGCTAAGTGAAAACAAACTTTAGTGGTATTTATATAAAAAAAGGGCTTCGTATTGATTGACATACTCTATTCTTAAACCTTTAATATATAACGATAGTAAATCGATTAACCGACTTACAAATATCATAGTCCTAAACTTGCTAGGATTTAATAAAATGTAGGTAACAAGAACTTAAGATTCGCACATCATTAGCAAAAATATAAGTCGTATCTATATCTTCAAACAAATCATAACATAACTATAAACAACAACAAAAATTTATAATTAGCCACGAAGGTTCGAATTATTCTATATTCTAAATGAAATTTTTTATTCGTTCGAAGAAAAACTAAATTTTTCCTCGATTAATAGAATAATTTTTATTCGAATGACAACCCTAGTTTATACATAAATACTAGCGTTAACCGATTTTTCATTGCTATTTGTTGCATAAATAAATGAAAGTTTTATATGACAATTGAAAAAGTTTCTGTCCATTCCACAGTGAGACATTTGGCACTTTTAGAACGATATTAATCAAATCTTAGTGATATTGAGTTCTAATTTCAGTTATAGTTAGCAAATAATAGGCCAAACGCTCCACATAATAATCAGCACGATAAGACTGCTGCCACGCCCATTTTTTACAAGTATATATTAAATAAAAATTTAATTTTTGGACGCAAACTTTTGCAATCGATTTTGAATTTGTATATATTTTTAGAAAGACAATTTTATACAGATTGGCTTTTTATTTATAAGAAAATGTAAAATTTAAATATTTGTAGCACAGTCTGCAAAAAGTTAATAAAACCCATTTTCCTATTTAAAAACATTTTCAACGGTTATATACTGTTTAAAACGGGTTAGTATTACCCGATTTGTCTCAAATGCTCTGCATTGCAGTTTTATAATTTTTAAAAACATGCTTTATAATACACCCTAATGAATATTAGGGTAGTCATTCTTAGAAATTTTTATCAAATTGTACAAACAAGAATTATAAACAAAATACGTTGGGGGCATCATTCACTCACCCACAGAAAATTTATGATTTTTTTAAACAAAAATGCTGCTCACCACGATCTTAAAATGTTTACTGACATTCGGTGGTTAAGTCGTGGTGATTGCCTAAATAGGTTATTTGAGTTAAGTGAAAAAGTGCTTTAATTCATAGAAACCGAAACAAATGATATGTCTGAAATACAGACTTTAAAAGATAAGGAGTTTTTCCTTATCATTTATCCACAATTTTATTCAATTTTAAAACGAAGTTATTTTTAATTTTATCAGAAATTCAAGAAGAAAATTTCTCTAATTTTCCAAAGACAGAAACACTTTTTAACATCTTAAAACTCTCTTCAAAATACTCTAAAAAACAGGAATATCTATCAATATTTGAAACACTATTTAACTATTTTCGAGACATATTCCTAGACTTTACAAACGTAAAACCGTTGATTGATCTCCATCCAATAAACCATTTACATGTGATATAACTAAATACAATTTTGAAATCCAAGTGAATTTAATAATAATTAAAAGTGAATTCAATTGTATTAATAAAATTAATATAGGGGAATTCTGGAACAATTTAGATTATTTAATATACCCAAAACCAAAAAAAATTGTCAAAAATGTTTCGTATTTTTTCCATCTATTTATTATTGTGGGCAAATTTTTTCGGACTTAAAATTCGTTTGTTCTAAACAACGCAATAAACTAAGTTCAGCATACCTAAAATATATTCTGCTTCTACGAAATTGTCGCAATAGTTTAAATATAGAAGATTTCATTAAAGATCTGTGAAATATTAAACTCAAAAAGTTTCATAGACTGAAAACTAAATACAAAAATAATTAAGAGAACCCTTTTAATTTTTATTTTATGTGACCACGTTGTTTTTCTAGCCTTCCTTAAAATTTTAGATTTTGTTTCTTACCAGTTCCTAAAATTTTAAGAAAGTCTAGAAAGTCTTAAGACTTGTTATTTAAATTGTTATTTATTTAAATTTGTTATTTAAATTGTTATTTAAATTTTATAAAAATATATAGATGTTTTTCTTAAAGGTAAAAGGTTTCATTATTTTTATACATATTTTGTTTTTAACAAAATTCAGAATCATTTAAATAAATTTTTATTTTTCACAAAATATTTAGTTGTTATCCATTTTTATTTATACATTTATTTCAACCTTTATTGTAAATTCCGCTTTTTGGCAATTTTTTCGTACATTTTATTTCAGTTTACAATGCAGTTCTCTCTCGCTCAATATTACTACAGTTTTAGCCTTGGACATCCCTGCTTTAGATCTAGTTGTCTGAATCAATTTTAGAAAAAGCATCGCGAAAGATAAATTTTTTTTACTAATTTATTTTTAGTAACTTTACAGTCAGTCGATTTGACTTATAATAATTTTTTTTAGAAATTCATAATACAAATTTGATTTTTTGTGAAATTTAACGTTGCTTTAGTAAAAATGAGTTAAAACCAATCTAAAATTTCTGAACATTTCACTCGCGATGCGCATACGGTTGTCAAACTCAAAGTTAATTTTAATAATATTCGCGGTAAGAATCGCCAGTGAAACAAAAAACCTTTCGATAAGTATACGGATCATCATTTAAACACACTGAGCCTTAGGATATCCAATCAGTTGAAAGTAAATACCACAGAACTTGAGGATAATTTGTATTGCCAAAATTTACATCTCCTACCTTGTGATACTAACACGTTTAGTGGTGACTACCTCTGCTGCCCCACATTTATAGACCTTTTTACGCTTTATACATTAATAACAAAAGACTTAGCAATAAAAAACTTTTAAACTATTTATTAAAAATAAATTAATTAAAGTTGAATTGTACCATGCCTCAGATATACTTAAGACATTTATTGTTTAATTGTTTAGTAAAACAGTGGATATTTAAGCAAAATTTTGATGAGGGCTTTTATAGGGGCTAGGATCAAATAATTATAAAGTTCATCAGGATTATCAAGGCTAATATTGAACTTGTTTTTGCAGCTTTATGCCGAGATACGAGTATATTAAACATAATTATGAACTTAAAAGCCCTATTTGGCGGGTTCAGTTGTATGGGTGCCTAGGCGGAATAATGAACCGATATTAACCATTCGGCTTCGTCTACAGTACCATAAAATATCATGGGCCAAATTTCATTGAATTATCTCCAAAATTGCGACCTGTAGTTTGATTACAAGGTTTACAAGCTCTATTCGGGGTTAGTTAAAATAATGGACCGATGTTAACCATTTTCAATAGGCTTCGTCTATAGTACAATAAAAGATTATGTGCTATATTTCATTGAATTATCTTCAATATTACGACCTGTAGTTTGATTACAATGTTTACAAGCCCTATTCGGGGGTACAGTTGTATGAGGGCCAGGTGAAATAATGGACCGATCTTAACTATTTTTAATAGGCTTCGCCCCTGTGGCAATAGAATACCATGTATCAAATTTCATTGAATTATCTTCCAAATTGCGACCTGTAGTTTGATTACAAGGTTTACATGGACGGACGGGCAGACGAACATAGCGAAATCGATTCTGAAAATTATTCTGAGCCGATTGGTATACTTTTAGGTGTGTCCAATATTATTGTGCGTTACAAACATCAGTATACCCTCCCCACTAAAGTGGTATACCCTATACAAATATACAAATGTGAATGAATAAAAATATACATATGTGAATGAATAATAAATAAGTGAATATATATTTGAAGGGCTTATTGCAGTAACTCGGTAAGCCACCCACCATCACAATTTGATTTTATGAGCTTTTTGATTTGCTAGAAACCATATCTATTGTCCCTAAAAGGATTTTTAGCGTTATATGGTAATTTGGCGATATAAGGGTCATGCTTCTTTTTCTATTTAAACTATCTGTAAGAAATTTTATTTCATTAACTCGATATGCCACATATTTTTTTTACACTTTATAAGAAAGTCCTTTATAATGATGAATATAAAAGCGGAATTGATAATATTTTATGGTGTTGTGATAAAACAATATAAGACAAGTATTATAACACTATCAAAAAATTATATTTGTCAAAATCTCAAGAGATATCATTTTTTGAAATTAAAGTGGCTTACCATGTTACTGCACAAAAATAATTTCATTTATAATTATTTTGTTTTGTTTACAAATTAAATTTCACATTGCGAAAAAATCGTATATAAATTTCAAACTATATGCATAATATAAAATCATACTAAATTACTAAAGACATTTACAGAAACCTTTTTCAAGCAATGGAAATTTCTAAAATCCATGCAAGAAATCCGACCCAATATTGATTGAAATTAGTTCAGATGTTTGAAATAATCAAGAAGCAAAATATAAACTGTGCAAGTTTATCACAATCTGAATGTTAAGTGCAAAGTCATTATATTTACAATATTTTTTGCCTATACCAAATCATACTACAGGACCTGTTTTTGCTGTAGAATAATTAAGCTGTATTTAGCCAAATTTATTCTCATATATAAAGTAACTAAAAATATACCGAAATATAAATTTCATATTGAAAATAAAATTTATATATTTTTTTGAAACAAGAACATGATAAGCCACTTTGAAAATGTACTAGAACTTGGTTTTTGAAAATAAAAAATATTCAATTATTGTTAGGCAGTAACTTGATAAGCCACAATTTTTTGCTAAAACAGTGATTTCCACTTTATATATGATGTCCATCTATTGGCATCCGATAGCAATGGACCTTAGATGATTATTCAGCGCGTTTAAAGTACAAATTTAAAAATTCCTATTTTATGAGAATTTTTTTAAACTTTAATGTCGATTTAGTCAAAATTTTATTTTTGTGGCATACCGAGTTACTGCAAAAAGCCCTTCATTTTTATATTTATTTTTAATTTTAGTTTTTGTGAAAACAATAAAAAAATTTATGTTTTATTATTTTTACACATTTTTTAAACAAATTTAATTAAAAAATATAATTTTAAAAATCTTTACATTAACAGAAAAACTGTAAAACGATTTTAATTAATAATACCTCGTTTCAATTATTTTATTTATTGAAGTTTTATTTTTGAGTGATTTTATACACAAAATTTTTATTGGTTTCTATTATGGTTGTTAAATACGATTTTAATTATACATTTTTATGATTTAAATACAAAATGAAGTGAACCCTTTTAAAGTTGTTAATTAATCGTTTAACTGAAATTTTTTAAAATTAGTATTTTCTGATAGTAATTCAACATTTTCTGAAAATAATTCTAGTGAACTATTGAGAATATTGAAACGAAATTTGAAGTAAATACTCTTAAGTGGTCTCAGGAGTTCTATTTTTTTAATCGACATAAAATCAACAACTAATGAAAAAATATATACATATATGTATGTAGATATTCCTTATAATTAGTTGAAAAGGTATTGACTTACAAGTCGGGTGGTATAATTATTCTTTTGACCCAATGAAAATGGTTAAAATCGATCCATTGTTTAACCTAGCCCACAACCGTACCCCGAATAGGACTTTTCAAAAAATCGGCAAAACTGTGTTCATTATTTAGTTGATAAAAAATAAAAATTAAATAAGTAAGAAATAAAAAAGTTAAAAAAATAAAATTTGATCCAATTATCATAATAAAGCATTTAATTTGAATTGCACCTTGTCTCGGTATACTTAAGCCATTTGTTGTTGAATAAAATTGTGGACATTTCAGTCAAATTTTGAAGTGGGCTTTGTATAAGGGCTATAGTCAATCATAAACATAATCCCTATTCATCGGGTTCAGTTGTAAGGGAGCTAGCTGAAGTCATGGACCAATGATAACCATTTTAAATAGGCTTCCTCTCCTGTACAATAGAAGATCATGTGTCAAATTTTATTGATTTATTTTCAAAATTGATTGCAAGATTTACAAGCCCTATTCTCAGTTCTATGGGGGCTAGGTGAAATAATGAATTGATCTTAACCACTTTCAATAGACTTGTTTACATGGACGGACAGACTGACGGGCATACTTAAATCGACTCAGAAAATGATTCTAAGCTAATTGGTATACTTTAAGGTGGGTATAGGGACAATATTATTGTGCGTTACAAACATCAGCATAAACCCAATATAATTTTTATTTAAAAAAATATTAAAAATGCGTAATGCGCTAAATAAATATATTTTTGTGGGCCAAAAATATTCTTACAAATTTTACAATTATTTTTCGCGCAATAAGCTCAAAATTAAGGAATATTTGAGATGCATTTCGATAAAATTTAAGAAACTTATTTTATTTCTTTTTTTTTGACAAATTGTTTTGAGATCAGGATTTTCAATCAGGAAACTAAGGACCCTTTCAAAAGTTTTATTTTGTAAATTTTTATTAAAATATTTTTTTATTCGGATCATAAATGCATTTTATTGATTTTAAAAAATGAGTCCAGGTGACCAATCTAGGGGCTTTACCACTGGACTCCATTGGTGCTACGCAGTCTAAAGATTGTAAGTAAATACGAAAACACCTCAGCTCTATGTAAAATTTTGCTACGATATCTCCTATAGAACACGAGATACCGAATATACATTACAATATATAAAAAAAGTGTTTCTAAACAACTGTGTTTTATACGCTTGCAGCATAAAATAACTTATTTGTTGTACAACCATCGTTATATATTTTATTTGTTTGGCAAAATATAGAAAAACAAATATCTTACTCTTATTCTCTTTGAACTCACTCACATTACCTATGTGAGAAAATAACAATATCAACTTGTAACAGAACTACTCATCAATCAATTTTTTTATTAAAATAATAAAAATCGAAATTTAGAAAAAATCGACATCAGTTAAACAAAAAACAGGTTGAACAAGTAGGAAAGTATAGTCGGGCATGGCCGACCATATAATACCCTACACCATAAGTATATTTTTACAATTTTTACTTTTATAAAATTTTTATTTTTTGTAAAGAAACTTTTATGTTGAATATTACCTTAATTCCAAAATATTTAAGCCATTTATTGATAAAAAACTAAAATTTCTAAATGAGGGTTTATATAGGTCAAATAAGGGCCGATCCTCGGTAAATTTGGGAAAAGGATATATTTCTAAATAACAGTTAGTTTTGTTGAGTTTCATTGCGATATAAATGGTTACAAGTCAATTTTAGACGTTTAAGTCATTTTTTTTTTTTTGAAGGGGGGTTTGTATGGGGGCTAGGGTCAAATATATGCCGATCCTTACGAAAATCTGCAGTATCATTTATACTTATATAAAACTTATTTGTGCCAATTTTTAGAGAGATAGCAGAATATTTGACGTTATTATAGCATAAAAAGTTCAAATCGGGAGGTACGGTTGTATCAAGAATTATAGAAACATAGATTGCGCATTCAGTATGTAAAAAAATGTTCGTTCTGCGCATGTACGTCATATCAGCCTAGAACTTGAGAAAAATAAAAGCAAAACATAAACAAAGTGACATTTTTGGAAAATAAAAAAATATTTCAATACAAATAAAATACATAATACAAATAAAAAAAAACTAATTTCGCACGCCTTGGAGTTGTTGGTGCTTTTGCAATTTTTCACAGCGCATTTCATATTTAAAGTATTTTATTTTTTTAAATTTTTACAAAATTTTTTGACGTTTTTAAAATTTTTTTAAATTTTTTTTTAGACGTCAATCACTTTATTTGCTGATGTGACGTAGCACATCGAACACCTGTTGATTTAAACCAAAAAAAAACCTGCGCAATGCGTAATCTATATTTTTATAATTCTTGCGGTTGTATGGTGGCTAGGTGAAATAACGAACCGATTTCAACCATTTTCAATAGGCTTCGTCCTTGTGCCAAAAAACATGCTTGGTCCAAATTTCATCAAATTATCTTGAAAATTGCGGCCTGTACCTTGCGCACAAGGTTTACATGGACAGCCAGCCAGCCGGACAGACGGACGGACGGACATGTCTTAATCGACTCAAAAAATAATTCGGAATCGATCGGTCTACTTTAAGGTGGGTATTAGACCAATAGGCTTAAATTAAGCGTTCTGATCCAGCTGATTTTAAAACTTTTGTTTATACCACATGATAGTACTTGTTCTTGTGACTTCAACAAAGGAAAAAAAATTATCCGCTCTATTAAGGTTCGGGAGTTGTGGGCCTTCAAAGGTCTGATATATAATTGTATATATCTCGATCACTGATAAATGGATATGGTCGATATGGGTATCATTGGAAAGGTCTTTGACAGAGCAGTCCACTGATGTGTTAGATGACAAATATTATTAACCCATTGAGAACCAGGGGTGAATTTTTTGTTTTTTTCCTTTGACTTTTTTTAAAAAAGTACCGTTATCTCTAAAACATATCGATATGACGGTACCTCATCTTATATAAAAGTTTGTAGACAACAATTGGGGCTTTCCTTTGATATATGTTTGAAAGCTATAACCCATGAAATGCAGGAGTTATTTAAGTTTAAAATTTTATATTTTTGTAAATTTTGATTTTTATCTTGTAATTATAAATCTCAAGTGTTTATTATTTGATATGGTTAATATCGGTATCAGTGGATAGGTTTCTGTAATATAGTCCATATTATAGTATACATACATATATACATACATACACACACACATACATACATACATACATACATACATACATACATACATACATACATACATACATACATACATACATACATACATACATACATACATACAGACATACAGACATACATACATACATACATACATACATACATACATACATACATACATACATACATACATACATACATACATACATACATACATACATACATACATACATACATACATACATACATACATACATATATAACATACATGATGTAGGTACATCGTATATGAAATAATATTTCTAACACATTCATATTTCATATCTTCAATTAGGGAAAACCTTTTTTTAAAATGAAATAATTTTTCGCCTGCGGCGCAAGGCTGTTTTCTTTTACAATTCAATCATATCATCAAAAATTTTTATCCTACGGCACTATCCGCCTTTTTTCATATTTCAATCATTTTACTAAAAATGTGAAAAAATTATTTAAAAAAAGTCGCGCGATTTTTTTTAAATAATTTTTCGCCTGCGGCGCAGTCTTACATTATTTTCCTCAATTAAAACTTTTCACCAAACTTTACCTTCATTTCATTTCTCATTTCACAAAATTTCACCGTCATTACGTTTTATTTCATCATTTCACCTAGATAAGCTTACTTTCTGAACTAACTTAAAAAACTCCTGGACTTCATAACTTACAGAATTTAAACGTATATCCTAAAAAGCTCCAACTGTTATCTACACAATTTCATGTTAGATGATGTACCCTTACATCGTTTATTTTTGTAATATCGGTACTTTTGTAAAAAATTAAATGAAAAATATATAAAAATTGATCCTGGTTCTCAATGGGTTAATGATATAAGTTACAACATACATCAGTTGAAAGGTATATCTGAGACATATCCACTGATACTCATATCGACCGTATAAAATAATAAGGACTTGAGATTTATAAAATTGACTAAAATATGAAATTTTAAACTTAAATAACTCCTGCATTTCATGGGTTATAGCTTTCAAACATATATCAAAGGAAAGCCCCAAATGTTGTCTACAAACTTTCATGTGAGACGAGGTACCGTTATATCGGTATGTTTTAGAGATAACGGTACTTTATTAAAAAAAGTCAAAAGAAAAAATCATAAAAATTGACCCTGGCTCTCAATGGGTTAATTATATTTGTCATCTTACATATCAATGGAAAGCTCTTTCAAAGACCTTTCCAATGATACCCATATCGACCATATCCGTTTATCATTGATCAAGATATATGCAATTATATATCAAAACTTTGGAGGCCCATAACTCCCGGACCCTAATAGAGCGGATAATTTTTTTCCATCACTGCACTCAAAACGTAAAATGCTACAAGGTAGTAAAAAAAAACTCTAAAAATCAGCTGGATTAGAACACTTAATTTGCTCCAAAAACTGAGTCAATAAGCCTAATACAGATGTACATATTAACATCGTTTTTTTATTTTCTAATATTATTCATTATTATTTTTTATTTTCTAATATCATTCATTTTTAATTTGTTGTTTGTGATTTGTCAAACAATAACTATTTAATTCGAATTTTAAACCATAAATTAATAAAATGTATAAAATTATTCTATGTTTTAAACTGCTTACGGAAACTTAAATGACAGAAGGTACTTCTTTCTTTTATTAAGGTGACGATATGTACACACATATGTACATCTCCAAACTCACATAGTGCAAAACTAAGCCAATATCCACAATTTTACACTATTAATTGATTCTGCTACAAATGTATTCAGGCAATAATTAAATAAACCATTTTCATAGCCTCAATAATTATTATAACTTGAATAATTTTCAATAAATACTTTTGTATTAACATATCCTTTGACAATTTTTTTTGTCAGATGAAAATGAATTCACAATGAAAGTCAAATGTACAAAAATGTTAAGATTTAATTTTATGTATAGTTTTTTTTAATATTTCAAATAACCAAGTATTATTTTCTAATAATTATTTTCAATTTCCTTTTGTACCTTAAATGTAAACAATACTCCAGTTTAATGTTTAGAAAAGTATAATTTTCTCGAAATATTTACGTCATTTTAATATGTATGATGTGTTTAGATAGTATAAGGTTAGATAAATACGTTCGAAAATTTGGTAATGTAGAGATGCCAAACTATGATTTTACTTTATTGTACTCCAGATCAGGGATGGAAAATTTGAAATATTACTGAACCACCCTAACAAATTATATATAATTTCAAAAAATCACTAAAATATATTTTTCTTTTGAATAATATAAGAAACAATAATAATAAAAATTATTTTAAATAAACATAATAAAAGACATTCCTTAAAACAAAATTTACAAAAAACAATAAATCTAAAATAAATGCGGTCACTCTAAACCAATTAATTTGTCGTTCATCTGCATCCCTACAAGAAATGTATGACCGAAACTAACACATACAAAATGATTTTACTAACACACTTGAGCATTTTTCTTTAAAAACTGCTAAAAAAAATAGTTAATGGATATTTCCATCAATAGTGACGGTCAAATGACAGATAAAATATGTACTCAATAGGGTTCTATAAATCGACTTTCGAATAACCGAACAACTCGAATACGTATATGAAAAGAGTCGAAAAGTCGACTTTGTAAATAAAAGTCGTAAAGTCGAAAAAAGTCGGAAAGAGTCGAAAAGTCGAAAAAAGTCGGGAAAAGTCGGTAAAAGTCAAGAAAAGTTGCAAATAGTCGAAAAGTCGAAAATAGTTGAAAAGTCGGAAAAAGTCAAAAAAAGTCGAAAAGTTGGAAAAAATCGACTATTTATACAATATTAAAAGTCGAAAAATCGACTTTTAATTAAATGAGAAAGTCGAAAAATCGACTTTTAACTAAATGCAAAAAGTTGAAAAGTCGACTTTTCATAAAATGAAAAAGGTCGAAAAGTCGACTTTTCGTTTCAACTATAGAACCCTAGTACTAAATGTTTGATAGAGGGTTTCATTTGCATATGAAAGAGTGAAACAACTACATTTGACCGTCGTATAAATTAATTATTTCCGTGAAAGCCAAAGATCAAGAAGCGAAAAATTAAAATATTTAAGACTAAAATTATTAATAGTAAAGAGATTTATTATAAACTAAATTTATAAACGGTGCAGGAAGTATAGCCGAGAATATACACTTCGGAGTTTAATCTATCTGTGGTAATATGAATACATATTTACTTTTAATTTTTATATTTCAATATTTATATGTATTTCTTTACAGACAATTTATTTCTACAAATTAAAAAGAGCATAAGAGGATTTTACATTCTGTGAGGTATATAAAATGGTAAAATGATAGTTAATTTATGTATATGCTTACTATGTATATTAATAAAATTAAAAAATATATATCTTAAAATGTTAAAAAATTGTGTTTTATTATAAATTGGTATAGCCGTCAGATTTGACGGATAAATTCATCATGTGTGATTGGTCAACTGTGATGGATATATCCATAAAGAAGGATTAGTCAATCGTGACTAACATTTCCATCGTCCTTGATTGGTAAAAAGCAAAAGAGTGAGCAGCTCAAATAAATTTTTTTAAATCGGTAGAATAACAAGTGCAAAGGAGATGCAAGATGACATGTACACAAAAGTTTCCATCAAATGTTTCATATTGCCCTTAAGAACTTTATAGAAACATTATTCTACGCAATGATCGATATTTCCTTCACTAGTGTCAGTCAAATGACCGGTCAAATGACTGTCACTGTTCTTGTAGGGATAGAATTAACACAGTTCGCTACTTACGACGAATTTCGTCATACACACTGATTATGCGTATTTTCATATTTTTTAGTGTATTCTATATCTGACGGCGATTATTCGTTCCGAAAAACTGTTCGTTCGTCCAATTCACGAATGCAGCAAAAATGCAGGCATTGTTAAATTTTTTTTAGACTTGGAGAAAACATAAGATTTAAAGAAAAAATGGTCAAGACTATTGGTGTTTTGAATAATTATTAATTCAGACTGTTAATATCTACCATTATTTTTTGAAAAAATTGCCCTATTCCTGACTTTGGACAATCCTTGGTTATTTTACCTTTATTTCGATAGTATATAGAATTTTTACAGAAATGAATTTTTTAATTTGTCTCTTAGGTTTTCTACGGATTTTAAGTTATAAGATTGACTTGGCTATTGAAAAATACTTATTCTACGTTCACACCTTCGTGTTTTTTGAAACACATCATGTTTTTTTCAAAAAAAAAACTTCAAATTCGACTCGTTTTCCCATATATTTCAAAACATCTAAATTCGACATGTTTAATTATAAAACATTTAATGCTTTCAGAACAGGAATGATTTTTTTCGTACTTTTGTTTAATTAACACATCTAAAACAAAAAGTAATGTCAAAAATAAAAATTGAAATTACAAAATGTATTATTATTGTTAAAAAGATTCTTAATTTGTTTTAATTTAATAAATAATTGTGTTTAAATATTAAATTTAGTGTTATTTAAGTGAAAATCCTAATTTTTAAAACGAAATGTTTAAGTCGGAAAAATATTTCAAAGCAAAAAACACGATAATTTAATAAGTGAACGGTTGTGTTTAAACTCATTGAGATTTTCCAAAAACACGTAATAATAAATTCGATGACAGCTAGGGGCAGTGTTGCCAAAACATAATTGGGAAAAAATGTTACATTTTTTAGAAAAAAATGGTAAAAAAGCTAAAAATAAAGAAAAAAATGTGGAAAGGAGAAATAACAAAAATAATGTTTTTATCTTATTACACAAATGTACCATATACAGAATACAAATTTTATAATAACTACTTTTTGAGTTTATCGATTTTTAATTTATCTATTTCAAAGAGATTTGATATTGCTTTCCTAGAAGAATTTTCATGCACCTAAAATAAAATTTATAAAATATTAAAAATATACGCTTATAATATGCACTAAAAATGCAAAAAATAAGCACCAAAAATATTTCTTTGTAAAGGTGCAAATATACAGGTTTTTAAGGACTGCTTTATGTACTATAATACCACGGAATTAAGGAACCACGACCTCGAGAATGACAAATATAAAGACTATGAAACAACTTTAAATAGTATATATTTAATATCTAAAAGTGAAAAGCTTGTTATCAATAAAATAAAATTTTACACATTAATGTATTTTTGTATAAATTATATTTCTTCCGAATTTTATCGTTTTGTAATGTTTTTAAAGATATTTTCAGACTACAATAATGAGTATTAACACACTTCAAATTAAAAATATTATAAGATAATTCTGATTTTCAATAAATCAATCCGAAAAATACATTTTATGTTTACACTATGTTTGTTCAATTCACAATCAAGTTGTATATTGTATCTAATAAAATGTAGTAACCATATAGTAGAATATAGGCGAAACTAATTGTCAAGGACCTAAGTCCCCTGTCAAAAACCTAACTGGTGAGAATGTGTCAGTAGAAGCACAAAAATAAACGTAGTTGTTCAGAAGGTACTAAATAAAAATGTATTTGTTTACTTTAATTTTTTGTGTGTTATTAATTGAATTTTATATGCTAGTGAATAAAACTATTAGTTAATTATTTTTTGAAAAAGATATTTTATCTTAAAACATATTATAAACACGTATTTTTGTAATTTTTTCTGCACTAAAGCAAAAAGAAAATAAGTATGTAAAATACTTTTTTAATTTACAATACGAAAATGTACAACTTTTGTTTTTTCAGTTTTAATTAAAATGAAATGTCAAAGAAAAAAAATATTTTTTTTCGTTTGTAAAATATAAATTATTTTCGTGGTTTTAAATAAATGAAAAGTGTTGCAAAAAATAATAAACATTAAGTTTAAGTGATAAGAAAAACTAATAAGTGCTAATATCCTCGCAATTTTGCGAAGAAAATTTGAAGTTTAGTGAGTGCGTTTAGTTCTCACAAGTTTGTTTTATTCTCTCAGAGCTCGTATGTGTGAAGAGAATAATTTTTTTTGAAAACCGCTTCAGTTTCGCCTATATGTACTACTATATTGTAGTAACAGAGATTGTGAACAGATTTTTGTAGCAGGTCATAAGTTTATGTTCACAATAAAAAAACAATCAAAACAAACAATGTCAAAAGTAAAAAAAAATATTAAACTAAATAAACGAGCAAAATAAACCAAATTAATTAAGTTTTAATAAAATTTTATTTTTGTTTTGGTAAACAGCAGTTTGTAATTTCTGTGTTACCACTTTATCGTTTTTTATGCCAAAGTCGATTGAATTTTTTATTTATATGCTGAAATAAACAATTGACAACACTGAATTTTCTTACGACATTCGAAAAACATATGAAAAATTGTCGTAAGAGTTGTATAGAACTATTGCATAGAAAATACCAACAACATAGTTATGACTATTGTATCAGCTGCTGACATACAACGCTACAACATCAATTGTGAATTGAACAATTATTTGCAATATTTTTTATCCAATTTTCAATTGTTTATGCACTTTTCGTTCTTTTTTTAATGTATTTACACTTTTTGTTTGTTTTTTATTGTATTTATAAAATACATACCAAAAACGTTTGAAAATAAAAAAGTTTTGTGAATTGTTTTAAAAAATTTATGAATACCGACCTTTTAAAAAAAAAGAAATCAGTAATATATTTGAAAATCAAATTACCAATTATTTTTAGACTAGAAAATTGTATTATGCTACAAACATTTTTTACAAGTATTAATACTCATTATTGTAGTCTAAAAATACCTTAAGTGAATTATGGATGTGAGAGAGATGAAAGATATAAGTTTGGTAATGTTTTTTGGAATTATGGAACCGATACTTTAAGGACCAATATTTTGGACGCCACAATTAGTAGCACAAACTCAAAATACCTTCCGAATTATTGTGGTTTTAAAAATTAAATAAAACTATGTAAAATTGTTATACATGGAACCTAGTATTTTGTTGTTAAATAGAAATTTGTTGATGTTTATTTAAAAAAATTCTAAATATGTAAATACAAAATTAGTTATAAAAATATTAAATACAAAGAAAACAAAACAATTTGTTTTAGAACAAGTAAGAGCGCTATATTCGGCTGTGCCGAATCTTATATACCCTTCACCATAGTGTATTTTAAACATAATTGATCTTACAGTCTTGTTAATAAAAAACATTAAAAAAATTTGAGTCGATTTAAGCCGAATGTTTCGGCGGCGGCTCAAGCAACTAAATATAGTTCGGCGGCGGCTAAGCTCCGACTAGAAGCCGGTCGACTTCGACCTCTGATTCATTGCTGGTAAACATTGACGAGACGTACATTTTGTTTTTGTTTATCGTAAAAAAATTGTTTTCAAAAGCACTTGGGAAAAATTTGTGTTAGTTTTAAATTTCAAACTTACATTATTCGCATAAAAATTATTGTACAGTAACTCACAATCTACTCTCATATAATTGAAAACGTTTTAAATACTTTTTTCTATTCATTAAAAAATATATTTGCAATACAAAAGGGAATATTATTTTATTTTAACAAAAAATGCAAATCATATTTTTTTGCTGTGTATTTTTTGTATGTTTGGACTCCAAACAAAAAAAAAAAAAAAAAATACACAGCTGAATAAAACCAAATACATCTACACACACATGTAAATCTTTTTCTATATTCAGTGTTGTTGTTGCTTTTATAACAATTTTTTGATGAAATTTTCAGAGGTTGTCTCGGATTTTTGTTCATATCTCCGTTATTTACCGACCGATTTTGCTGATTTTAAATAGCGATCTTCTCGAAAGCATGTCTAATAGAATTATTGAAGATTCGGATTTCGCCGATATCTGGGGTCCTCTAAAAACTGATTTCAACAGACAGACAGACGGACAGACAGACGGACAGACAGACAGACGGACATGGCTTAATCGACTCCGCTATCTATAAGGATCCAGAATATATATACTTTATAGGGTCGGAAAATTATATTATAGAAATTACAAACGGAATGACAAACTTATATATACCCTTCTCACGAAGGTGAAGGGTATAAAAATTAAAAAAATATACTATAAAAATGTTTAAATGATCTAAAATGATCTATTATGTCAACAAAAGTTGACAAAACTTAGCTTTATAGACCCTACCCCCCATACAAACTCCCCTTCAGAAAATGACTTAAAGGTCAAAATTCACTTACAAACACTAATAACACTTTTAAATTCTACATAAATAATATTGAAGAAGATTTATATCCCCCTACCAACATTTTTAAGGATAGGGCCATATTTTGCCCTACTCCCCTTTTTTGACAAAAAAAAGTAAAAATATTCCGAAATAAGGTTAAAAAAAACAAACCAAATGCTTTATTTTTCTAAATATTCCCCATTTTTAACATACATACTGGTGTTGGGTATCATATTGTCTGCGCCCGACTATACATTCATACTTGTTAATGTTGTTTTTCTTTCTTAAAAAAACAAGAGTGCTATATTCGGCTGTGCCGATTCTTATATACCCTTCACCATAGCGTATATTAAATATATAAGTTTTATAAATTTAAATTTTTTACCAACTACATTATTATTACAGCAAACAAAGGGACAACAACAACGCTTAATGAAAAAAAAAACAAAATACACAAGGCAATTAAATCAACAGACATCTAAAAATACAAAACAAATAAAACGGAAGAACAAAATATACAGCGCAATAAAGGCAGCCTACATCCAAATCAGACGTCGGCGCTAGTATTGTTCTGACAACGAAGATTTTTGGCAAATCACATGTACACAAAACGGTCGCATACGAACCTCTAAACAAGAGCATCAAAAATACAAATATTTTATTTAGTTGCTTGACAGCATTCAACAAAGTAGGTTGATGTCGCTTTGTTAAAGAAATTGCAAACACAAGTTGAAAAAAGCAAAAACAACTTGCAAAAGCAAGAGCATAATTTACAAAAACAACGTACACTCTAAATAATTTTCTAGAATGCATAACAATGAAAGTAAATAAGTTAATCTTGTTTCATACTTTTGTTGTACATTTTAATTAGAAATGTTGTTTCTATGTAAAGAAATTATCATTCTTATGTACATTGATAACACATTGTTTATAAATATTCGCATTTTACAGTAATGCAATTTAAGTTGTTAAATAGAAATTTGTTGATGTTTATTTAAAAAAATTCTAAATATGTAAATACAAAATTAGTTATAAAAATATTAAATACAAAGAAAACAAAACAATTTGTTTTAGAAAAATTAAAAAAATATACTATAAAAATGTTTAAATGATCTAAAATGATCTATTATGTCAACAAAAGTTGACAAAACTTAGCTTTATAGAACTTTAAATGACACTACCGATTTTTGGAATGATCGGGCTTCATTTGACCCTAGCCCCCATACAAACTCCCCTTCAGAAAATGACTTAAAGGTCAAAATTCACTTACAAACACTAATAACACTTTTAAATTCTGCATAAATAATATTGAAGAAGACTTAACTCCCCCTACCAACATTTTTAAGGATAGGGCCATATTTTGCCCTACTCCCCTTTTTTTGACAAAAAAAAGTAAAAATATTCCGAAATAAAGTTAAAAAAAAAAACAAACCAAATGCTTTATTTTTCTAAATATTCCTCATTTTTAACATACATACTGGTGTTGGGTATCATATTGTCTATGCCCGACTTTACATTCATACTTGTTAATGTTGTTTTTCTTTCTTAAAAAAACAAGAGTGCTATATTCGGCTGTGCCGATTCTTATATACCCTTCACCATAACGTATATTAAATATATGAGTTTTATAAATTTAAATTTTTTACCAACTACATTATTATTACAGCAAACAAAGGGACAACAACAACGCTTTATGAAAAAAAAAACAAAATACACAAGGCAATTAAATCAACAGACATCTAAAAATACAAAACAAATAAAACGGAAGAACAAAATATACAGCGCAATAAAGGCAGCCTACATCCAAATCAGACGTCGGCGCTAGTATTGTTCTGACAACGAAGATTTTTGGCAAATTACATGTACACAAAACGATCGCATACGAACCTCTAAACAAGAGCATCAAAAATACAAATATTTTATTTAGTTGCTTGACAGCATTCAACAAAGTAGGTTGATGTCGCTTTGTTAAAGAAATTGCAAACACAAGTTGAAAAAAGCAAAAACAACTTGCAAAAGCAAGAGCATAATTTACAAAAACAACGTACACTCTAAATAATTTTCTAGAATGCATAACAATGAAAGTAAATAAGTTAATCTTGTTTCATACTTTTGTTGTACATTTTAATTAGAAATGTTGTTTCTATGTAAAGAAATTATCATTCTTAAGTACATTGATTACACATTGTTTATAAATATTCGCATTTTACAGTAATGCAATTTAATCTTCAAAATTAAAAATAACCAAATATTTTTTTCAGTGCAATTTCAATGAAAAAATGCCAATAGTGTGTGTGTAGTGGTGATTTTTTATCTGCCTCTCTATCCGCCGCTATATGATCCAAATACAGGAATAGAATTCACAAAAATAAAACAAACAAAATCAAGGCGATTCAATCAGCTGATAATTTATTTCTTCGCTTAAACGGAGAACAACTTAATTTATATTTTGAATTATTCAAGTAAAAAATCTAAAAAGCATCTCGTAAACAAATATAATTAAATTTATTTATTGAAACAATTGGTATGCATACAAAAATTTTAACTAAAATATAATTCTTCCGACACACTTTATATAAAGAAACACATATGAAGAATTTAGCCGGAGAGCGGAAGCTTGTTTTTAGGTTATGGCTTTATTTTGAAATATATTTAATGTTAACAAATTAAACAACATTGTTTTTTATATTCACTATGTAGCACAGTGGTATAGGAAAAAAAAGAGGGAAATAATTCGGTAACTTCTAAACGGTTAATCCGATTTTAATGAAATTTGGTATGCACAAAAAGGAGGTGTTGTCGAGTTTAGGTTTTGAATTTGGACCTTATAGGCCAACCAGGGGTCCGGCGGGGGGTCCTCAAATTAGGACACCTCGGCTATGTTAAATTTTTAAAACGATCTTATTTCTTCATTTGAGTTCCGATTTAAAAAAAATTTCGTATATAGAATCTTCTCATCGAGCACTATAAAAAATGTAGCAGCAAATTATCTCTTATAGTTTAGGAGATATTCGCATTTGAAAATTAAAATTTTAAAATTTTTACCGTCCTTACTTTAGTTTTTTGATAATAGCGGGTCCAAATATTCCCGATTTTCGCCATTTTTTTTATTCGCTTAACAAAAAGTCTATATATCAAGCAGTGAAAGAATTATGTAAAAATCATGACTGAGTCCAAAGTTATAGGCATTTTAATTTAAAAAATTAAAAAAAGGCGATTTTTTGCCATTTTTTGGGAAAAAAGTATCTTTTTCTTTTTAAGTTATCTAAAAAGTTTCTAAGAAGATGTATATAGAATTTATACTTTTTGAAAAGCTGACTTTACATAAAATACGATAAATGAAACAAAACCTAAAAATTTTTGATACCGAGGGGACCAGATCCATCCAAAAAAACCCTATTTTTTATATAAAATTCAATTTTGAGCAAAAATTCTCAAATCGCATAGTCGATATCAAATTATAGTGACCTGTTTTATATGACCCAATATGTTCTTAATCATTTTGTAACGGGTTTCGATAACCCCGCCCCTGGTATGGATATAATAGGCAAAAAACCAAAAAATCCCATTTTTGGGATTTTTTAAAACTTTTTTGGGAATTCCGGGATTTCTAATAAGAAATTTTTATTTAATTTTGGATTTTGAGTAAAAAAATCTACCTAACTGTATAAAGCGTTCCGGAACAGATTTTTAGTTTATCTCTATATCTACATAGTAGAGTTGTAAATTATTCGTGTTTAAAATTATTCGAATAAAAATATAAATAAAACTTGCCAAACACCTCCCAAATTTTAAGTTGCGGATAAAAAACGGGTTTGCGTACATTAATGCACTTCTAGGTAAATAACCTAGTTCAATCTCAACCTATTTTAAATTTCTCAGTAGATTTCAAAGTGGAATCTGTGACTTTTATAATGATATATGTATACGATGTTTAACTTAAGTAAAGAAGTATGTGTGCATTTCATAAGCTACTTAACATGTTTTATACTAGCCATAAAAAATGAGGGGTGTATTGTATTTGTCATTCCGTCTGCAATACATCGAAATATTGGGTCCTTATTAGATTCTAAAACGATCTAGTACGAGCGCGATAGTACGATCTAGAGGGTTGAAATTTTGACAAATACTTTTTTGTTTGGTATTGAAAATGGGCAACATCTGTCTACGATTTAACCTAGCACCCATATAAGGTTCCCTTTAGTAAATTACTATAATGCAGATAACTTACTTATAAAAGCGCTGATGGCAATGAAATTCGAAATGTAGAAATCTTTAACGAACCAACATGTTTTTGTAAAATATTTTGAGGTTCGGTCAATAATTGTTCCTACTTCCCATATAAAGATCTCACCAGAAAATGGATTTAACTCACTTAAAAATACCAGTGTAGCAACTAAAATCTACATAAACAGATTGCTAGCATTCAAAAATCCATAGAATTACTTCTATACAGTAAGCATTCTACTTTTAACATGGCAAAGTAAAAGATTTGTTTCAATTATAACAGATTTTTTGATTAAGTATTTGTATATTATTTTGTTCAATATTATAATAAAGTACCTATGGGTAAAAAGAAACATTAAAATTGTATTCGAATATTCGACAAAAATTGTTCGAATTATTCTTTATTTTAAATTGGAAATTTTTTATTTATTCGAAGAAAAACAAAAAATTTTCTCGATTAATCGAATAATTTTTATTCGAATGACAACCCTACTACACACAGTGGTATAGGAAAAAAAAAAGAGGGAAATAATTCGGTAACTTCTAAACGGTTAATCCGATTTTAATGAAATTTGGTATGCACAAAGAGGAGGTGTTGTCGAGTTTAGGTTTTGAATTTGGACCTTATAGGCCAACCAGGAGCCCGGCGGGGGTCCTCAAATTAGGACACCTCGGCTATGTTAAATTTTTAAAGCGATCCTATTTCTTCATTTGAGTTCCGATTTAAAAAAAATTTCGTATATAGAATCTCCTCATCGAGCACTATAAAAAATGTCGTCATAGCAGTAAATTATCTCTTATAGTTTAGGAGATATTCGCATTTGAAAATTAAAATTTTAAAATTTTTACCGTTCTTACTTTAGTTTTTTGATAATAGCGGGTCCAAATATTCCCGATTTTCGCCATTTCTTTTTTTATTCGCTTAACAACAAGTTTATATATCAAGCAGTGAAAGAATTATGTAAAAATCATGACTGAGTCCAAAGTTATAGGCATTTTAATTTAAAAATTAAAAAAAAAGCGATTTTTTTGCCATTTTTTTGGAAAAAAGTATCTTTTTCTTTTTAAGTTATCTAAAAAGTTTCTAAGAAGATGTATATAGAATTTATACTTTTTGAAAAGCTGACTTTACATAAAATACGATAAATGAAACAAAACCTAAAAATTTTTGATACCGAGGGGACCAGGTCCATCCAAAAAACCCTATTTTTTTATAGAAAATTCAATTTTGAGCAAAAATTCTCAAATCGCATAGTCGATATCAAATTATAGTGACCTGTTTTATATGACCCAATATGTTCTTAATCATTTTGTAACGGGTTTCGATAACCCCGCCCCTGGTATGGATATAATAGGCAAAAAACCAAAAAATCCCATTTTTGGGATTTTTAAAACTTTTTTGGGAATTCCGGGATTTTTAATAAGAAAATTCGAACTTTTTATTTAATTTTAGATTTTGAGTAAAAAAATCTACCTAACTGTAAAATTTCATCAAAAAATATTCATAAATAAAATTTTTATTGCAATTTGAAAAATTTGTATCTTCGCAAAAACTGAATAAAAAACATTTTTTAATTTTTTTAAAAAAAGTATTCCGCAAATTTTTTAATTTTCAAAAATTATATACAGTTTTGAAAAATAGACAAAATTACCTTTCCATTGATATATAACATGCCTACCTAATGTTTTTTAAGAATTTTTTGGGAATTCCGGGATTTCTAATAAGAAATTTTTATTTAATTTTGGATTTTGAGTAAAAAAATCTACCTAACTGTAAAATTTCATCAAAAAATATTCATAAATAAAATTTTTATTGCAATTTAAAAAATTTGTATCTTCGCAAAAACTGAATAAAAAACATTTTTTAATTTTTTTAAAAAAGTATTCCGCGAATTTTTTAATTTTCAAAAATTATATACAGTTTTGAAAAATAGACAAAATTACCTTTCCATTGATATATAACATGCCTACCTAATGTTTTTTAAGTGACAAATTAATTATATCAACTGATTTTATAAAATTTTCAATTTTACATATATCAGTTTTATCCACTTTATTTTTATGTACAGTTTCAATATATTTCAATAAGAAGTTCACTTTATCTTGAAAAGGAGCTGAAGAGTGTTCAAATAAAATGGAGCACAAATCATTTTTTTTAGTACGATGGTTAGAAAATTACAAATAATTACAAACAGATATAAACCTGTCTTATATATTAATTACAGGTACTTAAATTAAATTATTTTTTAAAGGGTTATAATATTCTACCTAATATGTCTAACGTATCCTTATGTAATGAATTTTTCCTCAATAGGTCACTTTAATAAGCTACCTATTAAAGTGACCTATAGGGGTAAAAATCATTACAGTTTAAAAAATAATACCTGAAAATTTTTTAATATATGTAACAAATTTAAGAGTTAACGTTATGGATGAAAATAATAGTGCTAGGTAAATTTTCTAAAAGATGTTGAGTTTTGCCTAATTAATTTGTCACTTAAAAAACATTAGGTAGGCATGTTATATATCAATGGAAAGGTAATTTTGTCTATTTTTCAAAACTGTATATAATTTTTGAAAATTAAAAAATTTGCGGAATACTTTTTTTAAAAAAATTAAAAAAATTTTTTTATTCAGTTTTTGCGAAGATACAAATTTTTCAAATTGCAATAAAAATTTTATTTATGAATATTTTTTGATGAAATTTTACAGTTAGGTAGATTTTTTTACTCAAAATCTAAAATTAAATAAAAAGTTCGAATTTTCTTATTAGAAATCCCGGAATTCCCAAAAAAGTTTTAAAAATCCCAAAAATGGGATTTTTTGGTTTTTTGCCTATTATATCCATACCAGGGGCGGGGTTATCGAAACCCGTTACAAAATGATTAAGAACATATTGGGTCATATAAAACAGGTCACTATAATTTGATATCGACTATGCGATTTGAGAATTTTTGCTCAAAATTGAATTTTCTATAAAAAAATAGGGTTTTTTGGATGGACCTGGTCCCCTCGGTATCAAAAATTTTTAGGTTTTGTTTCATTTATCGTATTTTATGTAAAGTCAGCTTTTCAAAAAGTATAAATTCTATATACATCTTCTTAGAAACTTTTTAGATAACTTAAAAAGAAAAAGATACTTTTTTCCCAAAAAAATGGCAAAAAATCGCCTTTTTTTTAATTTTTAAATTAAAATGCCTATAACTTTGGACTCAGTCATGATTTTTACATAATTCTTTCACTGCTTGATATATAAACTTGTTGTTAAGCGAATAAAAAAAGAAATGGCGAAAATCGGAATATTTGGACCCGCTATTATCAAAAAACTAAAGTAAGAACGGTAAAAATTTTAAAATTTTAATTTTCAAATGCGAATATCTCCTAAACTATAAGAGATAATTTACTGCTATGACGACATTTTTTATAGTGCTCGATGAGGAGATTCTATATACGAAATTTTTTTTTAAATCGGAACTCAAATGAAGAAATAGGATCGCTTTAAAAATTTAACATAGCCGAGGTGTCCTAATTTGAGGACCCCCCGCCGGGCCCCTGGTTGGCCTATAAGGTCCAAATTCAAAACCTAAACTCGACAACACCTCCTCTTTGTGCATACCAAATTTCATTAAAATCGGATTAACCGTTTAGAAGTTACCGAATTATTTCCCTCTTTTTTTTCCTATACCACTGTGTGTAGTAGGGTTGTCATTCGAATAAAAATTATTCGATTAATCGAGAAAATTTTTTGTTTTTCTTCGAATAAATAAAAAATTTCCAATTTAAAATAAAGAATAATTCGAACAATTTTTGTCGAATATTCGAATACAATTTTAATGTTTCTTTTTACCCATAGGTACTTTATTATAATATTGAACAAAATAATATACAAATACTTAATCAAAAAATCTGTTATAATTGAAACAAATCTTTTACTTTGCCATGTTAAAAGTAGAATGCTTACTGTATAGAAGTAATTCTATGGATTTTTGAATGCTAGCAATCTGTTTATGTAGATTTTAGTTGCTACACTGGTATTTTTAAGTGAGTTAAATCCATTTTCTGGTGAGATCTTTATATGGGAAGTAGGAACAATTATTGACCGAACCTCAAAATATTTTACAAAAACATGTTGGTTCGTTAAAGATTTCTACATTTCGAATTTCATTGCCATCAGCGCTTTTATAAGTAAGTTATCTGCATTATAGTAATTTACTAAAGGGAACCTTATATGGGTGCTAGGTTAAATCGTAGACAGATGTTGCCCATTTTCAATACCAAACAAAAAAGTATTTGTCAAAATTTCAACCCTCTAGATCGTACTATCGCGCTCGTACTAGATCGTTTTAGAATCTAATAAGGACCCAATATTTCGATGTATTGCAGACGGAATGACAAATACAATACACCCCTCATTTTTTATGGCTAGTATAAAACATGTTAAGTAGCTTATGAAATGCACACATACTTCTTTACTTAAGTTAAACATCGTATACATATATCATTATAAAAGTCACAGATTCCACTTTGAAATCTACTGAGAAATTTAAAATAGGTTGAGATTGAACTAGGTTATTTACGTAGAAGTGCATTAATGTACGCAAACCCGTTTTTTATCCGCAACTTAAAATTTGGGAGGTGTTTGGCAAGTTTTATTTATATTTTTATTCGAATAATTTTAAACACGAATAATTTACAACTCTACTATGTAGATATAGAGATAAACTAAAAATCTGTTCCGGAACGCTTTATATAACAAAACCCATATGCCACAATTTCCCAAGATTTTATGAAAATATGCATATGTTATCGAAACAAGTGCAATTCATAAATTGAACTTGAACACTGAAGAGTGTTGCAATTAACATTAAATTTATTATTTTATTTTTTTTTTAGTTAATATTTTTTTCTTTTTTCATAAAACAAGTGATCAAAGGTATCAAAACAGACTGGGCTGGTAAAATGATGGTTACCATAGAACAAAACCTATGTGATGTAGTTTTCGCAGGTAACATACTGCTCTCAATGGAAGAATGCTTTATAGCAGACCATGAACTGGGTTCGTAGAATAAGGATTCTCATAGAACAAAGGCTAACTCTAAACGATTATTATTTAATGGATATCTTGAAACGATTGTTTTAGCTTCACCCTCGGTTTTTCGTATTAAATGGCAAAGACGTTTTATATTGCTAATCCGCTCGCTATTAATGTAAATTGCGGTAAATAAATATATATTCATAAGATATGGCTCGATATTTTTCTGCTACTACTTTAAATCCACTAGACTCTAGGGTGTTAGGACATACTTCGTACGTCGTATTAACCTTGTCCCAAAGTCTTTCTTCTTCATCCGATGCTCTAATAAACGCATTTAGTGGCGTGACCTACATTTTTAATATTCAAAAATTATAATAAAAATATATGAATAATAACTCGATATAAAAATAGATGAATTAATAACTCGATATTAATCTACGAATTGACAACAAAATTTATATCAACAAACTTGATAATAGTCAAATTGACCCAATATATGGGAAGAACAAGAATACACCGTAATGTATTTTGTTGCTAGAATTTGTAGATGGAAATCTGTAAACAAATAAACGCACAAAAGAAAATGTAAAACACTAATTTATATTTCTAACAAAATAAATCAACAATTATTGATATTCAGCCAACGCCAATGATAACAGCATTATCTACCCGCCGTATTTATTTAACAAACTTGATTTCACAAAATTTAAAATTTGGTTTAATAAAATTTATTCATATATTTAAAAACTAAAAAATTATATGTATACACAAAATCAAAAAATTTGGTTTAATAAAATTTATTTATATATTTAAAAACTACAAAATTATATGTATACACAAAATCAATTTTTCATATTCTGGTAACTTTCAGTTTTAATTATACTGTATGGTAACGACAGAAAAATGGAACTCCATTTATGCACTTGAAAAAAAAACTCCGTTATTATTTTAAAAAGTGTGCAAAGTTTTAAGTAGAAATGAGTCAAAAGAATATAAAAAATGAGTTTTCGAATTCTAATCCGAATAAAGAATATTTATCATCAAATTCTGATGATAATTATCAAAATATTTACTACCAGCAGATAGTAAATATTTATAATGATATTTTAAGAAAAATAGCAAAAATTCAATAGCAAAAATTGTTCGCGAAAATGGTACCAAAAAAGTTTTAGAAAAATATAAATTTTGTAAGAAATGTTTTGAGGAAGAAAATTTGTGACACAAAAAATTTAATTAATTTCTTTTTATAAAGTTTTTGAAAACTACCTAGAAATTTTACGACCCAAACATTAATTTTCCATCGCCATACAAAGTTTCGTCGACAGCTGATGTGTATAATATGTACTATAATAATGTACAAACTGGTTTTGGATATGTGTCTGATAGGTACAAGTGTCTACATACATTAACTTCAAAGTTCACTTCTGCCAAAATTTTGAAATACAGGTAATTACGCTTAAAATTAAAATTTTCCAAAGACCTCACACAAGTTCGTTCATATCAAAATTCAAGAAACAATCGTAGAATTTTGGTTGATTTTGAGAACAAGGAGTTATGTGCTGTTACTGATGGTGGCACAAATATTATTGCCGCCTTAAAAAAAGAAAATTTCGTTCGACATGGCTGCTTAGCACATGCCCTACATCGCTTTTTAATGCACGATGTTTTAAATGAAGATTCATTTAAACATACTCATGTAATAATTGAAAAACTTAAGGGCATTATTCGAAGTCTAATGTATATGTTAAAAAGTTTTTTTGAAAAATATTGATATTGCATTACTGTTAAAATTAAAAATTTCGGCCGTTTATATCAAAATTCAAGAAACAATCCTGGAATTTGGTTTGGAGAACAAGGAGTTATATGCTGAAAGAATTATGTAAATATCATGACTGAGTCCAAAGTTATAGGCATTTTAATTTAAAACATTTAAAAAAGCCATTTTTTGCCATTTTTTTTGGGAAAAAGTATCTTTTTCTTTATAAGTTATCTAAAAAGTTTCTAAGAAGATGTGTATAGAATTTATACTTTTTGGAAAGCTGACTTTACATAAAATACGATAAATGAAACAAAACCTAAAAATTACCGAGGAGACCAGGTCCATCCAAAAAAACCCATTTTTTATGGAAAATTCAATTTTGAGCAAAAATTCTCAAATGGCATAGTCGATATCAAATTATAGTGACCTGTTTTATATGACCCAATATGTTCTTAATCATTTTGTAACGGGTTTCGATAACGCCGCCCCTGGTATGGATATAATAGGCAAAAAATCCCGTTTTTGGGATTTTTAAAAAAATCCGCGAATTTTTTAATTTTCAAAAATTATATATAGTTTTGAAAAATAGACAAATTAATTAGGGAAAACTCAACATCTTTTAGAAAATTTACTTAGCACTATTATTTTCATCCATAACTCTTAAATTTGTTATATATATTAAAAATGTTCAGGTATTATTTTTTAAACTGTAATGATTTTTACCCCTATAGGTCATTTTAATAGGTAGCTTATTAAAGTGACCTATTGAGGAAAAATTCATTACATAAGGAAACGTTAGATATATATAGGTAGAATATCATAACACTTTAAAAAATAATTTAATTTAAGTACCTGTAATTAATATAAGTATAAGACAGGTTTATATCTGTTTGTAATTATTTGTAATTTTCTAACCATGGCGACGTACTAAAAAATGATTTGTGCTCCATTTTATTTCAAGATAAAGTCAACATCTTATTGAAATATATTGAAACTGCACATAAAAATAAAGTGGATAATGATATATGTAAAATTGAAAATTTTATAAAATCAGTTGATATAAAACTGAAAAGAATGTTAAGAAAAGAAAAACAGCCTTTGGATGCCATAAAAATTGCAGATATTCTTCCAACCGCATCACCAAGACGACTAAAAAGAATTGTAAAGAGTATACCCACACCATCATCTGATACAACGTTCACTGAGGAAGAAGTTATTGTGCTTATGTTGCAGCTGTGATTAAGTCGTGATAACTACATAACGTTAAGAAAGGCGCTATCTGAAAAAGGAGTGGATGTTTTACCATCATATGACAAATTAATGAAAAGAAGAAAAGCATTATACCATCTCCTATTGAAATATCTGATCGGAAGCTGTTATTGGACTCGGCGCTCTACTCGAAAATACTGCTTTAAGGATTGCTTCTGACTTTTCTTCAGACCAACTAAAAAAATAAATTCTTGTGATCTTCAACTCATTTGTAAGTGGGGATGTGATGGATTATCAGCACTCTCTGAATATAAACAAATCAACACAAGTGAATCATCTTCCGAGTATAAAAATGTATTTATGGCATCGCTAGTTCCATTAAGAATTCGAAAGTATGCTGACAGCGATTCTCCATCAACCAGTTTCGATGATATTTGGAAGAATTCGACTCCAGGATCCAAAGCTTTTTGTAGGCCAATAAGCTTTGAGTATATAAAGGAAGCCGAAACAACGCAAGATTTGATAAATCATATTGAAGCAGAAATTAAAAACTTGGAACCTATAACAATCGAAATAGAAAATTATTCGTTTAACGTGTCCTATGATTTAAAACTTACAATGATTGATGGGAAAGTTGGAAATGCCATTACAGGAACATCATCTACTTGGTACTGTTACATATAATAAAAATATATGAATAATAACTCGATATAAAAATAGATGAATTAATAACTCGATATTAATCTACGAATTGACAACAAAATTTATATCAACAAACTTGATAATAGTCAAATTGACCCAATATATGGGAAGAACAAGAATACACCGTAATGTATTTTGTTGCTAGAATTTGTAGATGGAAATCTGTAAACAAATAAACGCACAAAAGAAAATGTAAAACACTAATTTATATTTCTAACAAAATAAATCAACAATTATTGATATTCAGCCAACGCCAATGATAACAGCATTATCTACCCGCCGTATTTATTTAACAAACTTGATTTCACAAAATTTAAAATTTGGTTTAATAAAATTTATTCATATATTTAAAAACTAAAAAATTATATGTATACACAAAATCAAAAAATTTGGTTTAATAAAATTTATTTATATATTTAAAAACTACAAAATTATATGTATACACAAAATCAATTTTTCATATTCTGGTAACTTTCAGTTTTAATTATACTGTATGGTAACGACAGAAAAATGGAACTCCATTTATGCACTTGAAAAAAAAACTCCGTTATTATTTTAAAAAGTGTGCAAAGTTTTAAGTAGAAATGAGTCAAAAGAATATAAAAAATGAGTTTTCGAATTCTAATCCGAATAAAGAATATTTATCATCAAATTCTGATGATAATTATCAAAATATTTACTACCAGCAGATAGTAAATATTTATAATGATATTTTAAGAAAAATAGCAAAAATTGTTCGCGAAAATGGTACCAAAAAAGTTTTAGAAAAATATAAATTTTGTAAGAAATGTTTTGAAGTTTTACGATCCAAACATTAATTTTCCATCGCCACACAGTGGTATAGGAAAAAAAAAGAGGGAAATAATTCGGTAACTTCTAAACGGTTAATCCGATTTTAATGAAATTTGGTATGCACAAAAAGGAGGTGACCCCCCGCCGGGCCCCTGGCCTCAAATTAGGACACCTCGGCTATGTTAAATTTTTAAAACGATCTTATTTCTTCATTTGAGTTCCGATTTAAAAAAAATTTCGTATATAGAATCTTCTCATCGAGCACTATAAAAAATAAATAGCAGTAAATTATCTCTTATAGTTTAGGAGATATTCGCATTTGAAAATTAAAATTTTAAAATTTTTACCGTCCTTACTTTAGTTTTTTGATAATAGCGGGTCCAAATATTCCCGATTTTCGCCATTTTTTTTTATTCGCTTAACAACAAGTCTATATATCAAGCAGTGAAAGAATTATGTAAAAATCATGACTGAGTCCAAAGTTATAGGCATTTTAATTTAAAAAATTAAAAAAAGGCGATTTTTTGCCATTTTTTGGGGAAAAAAGTATATTTTTCTTTTTAAGTTATCTAAAAAGTTTCTAAGAAGATGTATATAGAATTTATACTTTTTGAAAAGCTGACTTTACATAAAATACGATAAATGAAACAAAACCTAAAAATTTTTGATACCGAGGGGACCAGATCCATCCAAAAAAACCCTATTTTTTATATAAAATTCAATTTTGAGCAAAAATTCTCAAATCGCATAGTCGATATCAAATTATAGTGACCTGTTTTATATGACCCAATATGTTCTTAATCATTTTGTAACGGGTTTCGATAACCCGTTAAAAAACATTTTTTAATTTTTTTAAAAAAGTATTCCGCGAATTTTTTAATTTTCAAAAATTATATACAGTTTTGAAAAATAGACAAAATTACCTTTCCATTGATATATAACATGCCTACCTAATGTTTTTTAAGTGACAAATTAATTAGGGAAAACTCAACATCTTTTAGAGAATTTACCTAGTACTATTATTTTCATCCATACATTTGTTAGGCATGTTTTACTACCTAAATTTTTATGAATTTTTACAGCCACTTTTTACGATTAATCTTTTATTCTTTATCCCTAAAAAAAATTAACAAGTATTTATTTTATATAAAAATAGTCTTTATTTATTTTTTTTTATAAATTAATATAATTTTGTAAAATAATCGGTATCACAGTAGTCCATATCTAAAAGATAAAGTAAATCTTTAAATTCATGAATATTTTCAAATGCTAACGTTTTGTAGCAAATCCAACGTTTCCTTATAGTAGATAAAACAGGATCAGAAGATAGAATCAGATTATTAAAAATATCTTCATTTTGAGACTGCCTAGAACACTTCCTTGAGCTAAACTGATGAATATGCTTAAAGTCTCTATTCCTCGATTCTTGGGGTTCTTCTGTAAGCTCTCCTAAAGGCAGAATATTATGTTCTATGATGACCTTTCCATGACATAATATCTTGTGAACTGTAGGTGTCATTTCTTTCCAGGGATATAATTCCAAAAGTAATTTAGAAACTTTTGTAGAATACTCTCCAAATTTTGTTGCGTTCACTTTATGCTTGCTATTTATCGCCATTAGAATAATATTGACCTTTTGCAGTAAATCCATACTAATTCCGGTTATTTCGGAAGTAGTTTCAAAATGTTTAAAAAAACGTCTAGCGGTATTACCATCGTTTGTGCTTCCATATCCTGTGAGTGGTTTATCAATATTTAATCCCATCCGCTTTTTAAATTCCTCTTGAATTCTTCGTTTCTCACTGGCTCTCATTTCCATTAACTCCTTATTGTTATTTGCACTTTTGTTTGCATTTTCCGGTATGCTTCTGTACTTTAAATCATATGCTAAATGTAGAAAATGTTCCAGAAATCGTATGCGAGCATGTAGGGGGGATATTCCAAATTGTAATGTTTCCTCATTTATTGATCTTTGCTTGGAAATATTCGAAAATTATTCATATATTTTTATTATATGTAACAGTACCAAGTAGATGATGTTCCTGTAATGGCATTTCCAACTTTCCCATCAATCATTGTAAGTTTTAAATCATAGGACACGTTAAACGAATAATTTTCTATTTCGATTGTTATAGGTTCCAAGTTTTTAATTTCTGCTTCAATATGATTTATCAAATCTTGCGTTGTTTCGGCTTCCTTTATATACTCAAAGCTTATTGGCCTACAAAAAGCTTTGGATCCTGGAGTCGAATTCTTCCAAATATCATCGAAACTGGTTGATGGAGAATCGCTGTCAGCCATACTTTCGAATTCTTAATGGAACTAGCGATGCCATAAATACATTTTTATACTCGGAAGATGATTCACTTGTGTTGATTTGTTTATATTCAGAGAGTGCTGATAATCCATCACATCCCCACTTACAAATGAGTTGAAGATCACAAGAATTTATTTTTTTAGTTGGTCTGAAGAAAAGTCAGAAGCAATCCTTAAAGCAGTATTTTCGAGTAGAGCGCCGAGTCCAATAACAGCTTCCGATCAGATATTTCAATAGGAGATGGTATAATGCTTTTCTTCTTTTCATTAATTTGTCATATGATGGTAAAACATCCACTCCTTTTTCAGATAGCGCCTTTCTTAACGTTATGTAGTTATCACGACTTAATCACAGCTGCAACATAAGCACAATAACTTCTTCCTCAGTGAACGTTGTATCAGATGATGGTGTGGGTATACTCTTTACAATTCTTTTTAGTCGTCTTGGTGATGCGGTTGGAAGAATATCTGCAATTTTTATGGCATCCAAAGGCTGTTTTTCTTTTCTTAACATTCTTTTCAGTTTTATATCAACTGATTTTATAAAATTTTCAATTTTACATATATCATTATCCACTTTATTTTTATGTGCAGTTTCAATATATTTCAATAAGATGTTGACTTTATCTTGAAATAAAATGGAGCACAAATCATTTTTTAGTACGTCGCCATGGTTAGAAAATTACAAATAATTACAAACAGATATAAACCTGTCTTATACTTATATTAATTACAGGTACTTAAATTAAATTATTTTTAAAGTGTTATGATATTCTACCTATATATATCTAACGTTTCCTTATGTAATGAATTTTTCCTCAATAGGTCACTTTAATAAGCTACCTATTAAAGTGACCTATAGGGGTAAAAATCATTACAGTTTAAAAAATAACACCTGAACATTTTTAATATATATAACAAATTTAAGAGTTATGGATGAAAATAATAGTGCTAAGTAAATTTTCTAAAAGATGTTGAGTTTTCCCTAATTAATTTGTCTATTTTTCAAAACTATATATAATTTTTGAAAATTAAAAAATTCGCGGATTTTTTTAAAAATCCCAAAAACGGGATTTTTTGCCTATTATATCCATACCAGGGGCGGCGTTATCGAAACCCGTTACAAAATGATTAAGAACATATTGGGTCATATAAAACAGGTCACTATAATTTGATATCGACTATGCCATTTGAGAATTTTTGCTCAAAATTGAATTTTCCATAAAAAATGGGTTTTTTTGGATGGACCTGGTCTCCTCGGTAATTTTTAGGTTTTGTTTCATTTATCGTATTTTATGTAAAGTCAGCTTTCCAAAAAGTATAAATTCTATACACATCTTCTTAGAAACTTTTTAGATAACTTATAAAGAAAAAGATACTTTTTCCCAAAAAAAATGGCAAAAAATGGCTTTTTTAAATGTTTTAAATTAAAATGCCTATAACTTTGGACTCAGTCATGATATTTACATAATTCTTTCAGCATATAACTCCTTGTTCTCCAAACCAAATTCCAGGATTGTTTCTTGAATTTTGATATAAACGGCCGAAATTTTTAATTTTAACAGTAATGCAATATCAATATTTTTCAAAAAAACTTTTTAACATATACATTTGACTTCGAATAATGCCCTTAAGTTTTTCAATTATTACATGAGTATGACCCAATATGTTCTTAATCATTTTGTAACGGGTTTCGATAACCCCGCCCCTGGTATGGATATAATAGGCAAAAAACCAAAAAATCCCATTTTTGGGATTTTTTAAAACTTTTTTGGGAATTCCGGGATTTCTAATAAGAAAATTCGAACTTTTTATTTAATTTTAGATTTTGAGTAAAAAAATCTACCTAACTGTAAAATTTCATCAAAAAATATTCATAAATAAAATGTTTATTGCAATTTGAAAAATTTGTATCTTCGCAAAAACTGAATAAAAAACATTTTTTAATTTTTTTAAAAAAAGTATTCCGCGAATTTTTTAATTTTCAAAAATTATATACAGTTTTGAAAAATAGACAAAATTACCTTTCCATTGATATATAACATGCCTACCTAATGTTTTTTAAGTGACAAATTAATTAGGGAAAACTCAACATCTTTTAGAAAATTTACCTAGCACTATTATTTTCATCCATAACGTTAACTCTTAAATTTGTTACATATATTAAAAAATTTTCAGGTATTATTTTTTAAACTGTAATGATTTTTACCCCTATAGGTCACTTTAATAGGTAGCTTATTAAAGTGACCTATTGAGGAAAAATTCATTACATAAGGATACGTTAGACATATTAGGTAGAATATCATAACCCTTTAAAAAATAATTTAATTTAAGTACCTGTAATTAATATATAAGACAGGTTTATATCTGTTTGTAATTATTTGTAATTTTCTAACCATGACGATCGTACTAAAAAAATGATTTGTGCTCCATTTTATTTGAACACTCTTCAGCTCCTTTTCAAGATAAAGTGAACTTCTTATTGAAATATATTGAAACTGCACATAAAAATAAAGTGGATAAAACTGATATATGTAAAATTGAAAATTTTATAAAATCAGTTGATATAAAACTGAAGAGTGTTCGGTATTCCATTGCTAAATTTCGATCGAAATTTTCTGATTGGCTGGATGAATGTGTAGAAGTTGCTATTTGCGTATCAACTGTTGGTGCTCCCTGTAAGCAGTATGAGGATTTGAGCTCAAAATCTAAGAGGAAAAGGTTATCAACTTCACTAGAAACCTTATCTAACGAAGAAGTTTCGTACACTTTTAAAGCAATGTTAAGAAAAGAAAAACAGCCTTTGGATGCCATAAAAATTGCAAATATTCTTCCAACCGCATCACCAAGACGACTAAAAAGAATTGTAAAGAGTATACCCACACCATCATCTGATACAACGTTCACTGAGGAAGAAGCTATTGCGCTTATGTTGCAGCTGGGATTAAGTCGTGATAACTACATAACGTTAAGAAAGGCGCTATCTGAAAAAGGAGTGGATGTTTTACCATCATATGACAAAATAAATGAAAAGAAGAAAAGCATTATACCACCTCCTATTGAAATAACTGATCGGAAGGCTGTTATTGGACTCGGCGCTCTACTCGAAAATACTGCTTTAAGGATTGCTTCTGAATTTTCTTCAGACCAACTAAAAAAAATAAATTCTTGTGATCTTCAACTCATTTGTAAGTGGGGATGTGATGGATTATCAGCACTCTCGGAATATAAACAAATCAACACAAGTGAATCATCTTCCGAGTATAAAAGTGTATTTATGGCATCGCTAGTTCCATTAAGAATTCGAAAGTATGCTGACAGCGATTCTCCATCAACCAGTTTCGATGATATTTGGAAGAATTCGACTCCAGGATCCAAAGCTTTTTGTAGGCCAATAAGCTTTGAGTATATAAAGGAATCCAAAACAACAACGCAAGATTTGATAAATCGTATTGAAGCAGAAATTAAAAACTTGGAACCTATAACAATCGAAATAGAAAATTATTCGTTTAACATGTCCTATGATTTAAAACTTACAATGATTGATGGGAAAGTTGGAAATGCCATTACAGGAACATCATCTACTTGGTACTGCTACATATGTGGTGATAAAAAATCAGAATTTTCGAATATTTCCAAGCAAAGATCAATAAATGAGGAAACATTACAATTTGGAATATCCCCCCCTACATGCTCGCATACGATTTCTGGAACATTTTCTACATTTAGCATATGATTTAAAGTACAGAAGCATACCGGAAAATGCAAACAAAAGTGCAAATAACAATAAGGAGTTAATGGAAATGAGAGCCAGTGAGAAACGAAGAATTCAAGAGGAATTTAAAAAGCGGATGGGATTAAATATTGATAAACCACTCACAGGATATGGAAGCACAAACGATGGTAATACCGCTAGACGTTTTTTTAAACATTTTGAAACTACTTCCGAAATAACCGGAATTAGTATGGATTTACTGCAAAAGGTCAATATTATTCTAATGGCGATAAATAGCAAGCATAAAGTGAACGCAACAAAATTTGGAGAGTATTCTACAAAAGTTTCTAAATTACTTTTGGAATTATATCCCTGGAAAGAAATGACACCTACAGTTCACAAGATATTATGTCATGGAAAGGTCATCATAGAACATAATATTCTGCCTTTAGGAGAGCTTACAGAAGAACCCCAAGAATCGAGGAATAGAGACTTTAAGCATATTCATCAGTTTAGCTCAAGGAAGTGTTCTAGGCAGTCTCAAAATGAAGATATTTTTAATAATCTGATTCTATCTTCTGATCCTGTTTTATCTACTATAAGGAAACGTTGGATTTGCTACAAAACGTTAGCATTTGAAAATATTCATGAATTTAAAGATTTACTTTATCTTTTAGATATGGACTACTGTGATACCGATTATTTTACAAAATTATATTAATTTATAAAAAAAATAAATAAAGACTATTTTTATATAAAATAAATACTTGTTAATTTTTTTTTAGGGATAAAGAATAAAAGATTAATCGTAAAAAGTGGCTGTAAAAATTCATAAAAATTTAGGTAGTAAAACATGCCTAACAAATGTATGGATGAAAATAATAGTACTAGGTAAATTCTCTAAAAGATGTTGAGTTTTCCCTAATTAATTTGTCACTTAAAAAACATTAGGTAGGCATGTTATATTTCAATGGAAAGGTAATTTTGTCTATTTTTCAAAACTGTATATAATTTTTGAAAATTAAAAAATTCGCGGAATACTTTTTTAAAAAAAATTAAAAAATGTTTTTTAACGGGTTATCGAAACCCGTTACAAAATGATTAAGAACATATTGGGTCATATAAAACAGGTCACTATAATTTGATATCGAGAATTTTTGCTCAAAATTGAATTTTATATAAACAATAGGGTTTTTTTTGGATGGATCTGGTCCCCTCGGTATCAAAAATTTTTAGGTTTTGTTTCATTTATCGTATTTTATGTAAAGTCAGCTTTTCAAAAAGTATAAATTCTATATACATCTTCTTAGAAACTTTTTAGATAACTTAAAAAGAAAAATATACTTTTTTCCCCAAAAAATGGCAAAAAATCGCCTTTTTTTAATTTTTTAAATTAAAATGCCTATAACTTTGGACTCAGTCATGATTTTTACATAATTCTTTCACTGCTTGATATATAGACTTGTTGTTAAGCGAATAAAAAAAAATGGCGAAAATCGGGAATATTTGGACCCGCTATTATCAAAAAACTAAAGTAAGGACGGTAAAAATTTTAAAATTTTAATTTTCAAATGCGAATATCTCCTAAACTATAAGAGATAATTTACTGCTATTTATTTTTTATAGTGCTCGATGAGAAGATTCTATATACGAAATTTTTTTTAAATCGGAACTCAAATGAAGAAATAAGATCGTTTTAAAAATTTAACATAGCCGAGGTGTCCTAATTTGAGGCCAGGGGCCCGGCGGGGGTCACCTCCTTTTTGTGCATACCAAATTTCATTAAAATCGGATTAACCGTTTAGAAGTTACCGAATTATTTCCCTCTTTTTTTTTCCTATACCACTGTGTGGCGATGGAAAATTAATGTTTGGATCGTAAAACTTCAAAACATTTCTTACAAAATTTATATTTTTCTAAAACTTTTTTGGTACCATTTTCGCGAACAATTTTTGCTATTTTTCTTAAAATATCATTATAAATATTTACTATCTGCTGGTAGTAAATATTTTGATAATTATCATCAGAATTTGATGATAAATATTCTTTATTCGGATTAGAATTCGAAAACTCATTTTTTATATTCTTTTGACTCATTTCTACTTAAAACTTTGCACACTTTTTAAAATAATAACGGAGTTTTTTTTTCAAGTGCATAAATGGAGTTCCATTTTTCTGTCGTTACCATACAGTATAATTAAAACTGAAAGTTACCAGAATATGAAAAATTGATTTTGTGTATACATATAATTTTGTAGTTTTTAAATATATAAATAAATTTTATTAAACCAAATTTTTTGATTTTGTGTATACATATAATTTTTTAGTTTTTAAATATATGAATAAATTTTATTAAACCAAATTTTAAATTTTGTGAAATCAAGTTTGTTAAATAAATACGGCGGGTAGATAATGCTGTTATCATTGGCGTTGGCTGAATATCAATAATTGTTGATTTATTTTGTTAGAAATATAAATTAGTGTTTTACATTTTCTTTTGTGCGTTTATTTGTTTACAGATTTCCATCTACAAATTCTAGCAACAAAATACATTACGGTGTATTCTTGTTCTTCCCATATATTGGGTCAATTTGACTATTATCAAGTTTGTTGATATAAATTTTGTTGTCAATTCGTAGATTAATATCGAGTTATTAATTCATCTATTTTTATATCGAGTTATTATTCATATATTTTTATTATATGTAACAGTACCAAGTAGATGATGTTCCTGTAATGGCATTTCCAACTTTCCCATCAATCATTGTAAGTTTTAAATCATAGGACACGTTAAACGAATAATTTTCTATTTCGATTGTTATAGGTTCCAAGTTTTTAATTTCTGCTTCAATATGATTTATCAAATCTTGCGTTGTTTCGGCTTCCTTTATATACTCAAAGCTTATTGGCCTACAAAAAGCTTTGGATCCTGGAGTCGAATTCTTCCAAATATCATCGAAACTGGTTGATGGAGAATCGCTGTCAGCATACTTTCGAATTCTTAATGGAACTAGCGATGCCATAAATACATTTTTATACTCGGAAGATGATTCACTTGTGTTGATTTGTTTATATTCAGAGAGTGCTGATAATCCATCACATCCCCACTTAAAATGAGTTGAAGATCACAAGAATTTATTTTTTTAGTTGGTCTGAAGAAAAGTCAGAAGCAATCCTTAAAGCAGTATTTTCGAGTAGAGCGCCGAGTCCAATAACAGCTTCCGATCAGATATTTCAATAGGAGATGGTATAATGCTTTTCTTCTTTTCATTAATTTGTCATATGATGGTAAAACATCCACTCCTTTTTCAGATAGCGCCTTTCTTAACGTTATGTAGTTATCACGACTTAATCACAGCTGCAACATAAGCACAATAACTTCTTCCTCAGTGAACGTTGTATCAGATGATGGTGTGGGTATACTCTTTACAATTCTTTTTAGTCGTCTTGGTGATGCGGTTGGAAGAATATCTGCAATTTTTATGGCATCCAAAGGCTGTTTTTCTTTTCTTAACATTCTTTTCAGTTTTATATCAACTGATTTTATAAAATTTTCAATTTTACATATATCATTATCCACTTTATTTTTATGTGCAGTTTCAATATATTTCAATAAGATGTTGACTTTATCTTGAAATAAAATGGAGCACAAATCATTTTTTAGTACGTCGCCATGGTTAGAAAATTACAAATAATTACAAACAGATATAAACCTGTCTTATACTTATATTAATTACAGGTACTTAAATTAAATTATTTTTTAAAGTGTTATGATATTCTACCTATATATATCTAACGTTTCCTTATGTAATGAATTTTTCCTCAATAGGTCACTTTAATAAGCTACCTATTAAAGTGACCTATAGGGGTAAAAATCATTACAGTTTAAAAAATAACACCTGAACATTTTTAATATATATAACAAATTTAAGAGTTATGGATGAAAATAATAGTGCTAAGTAAATTTTCTAAAAGATGTTGAGTTTTCCCTAATTAATTTGTCTATTTTTCAAAACTATATATAATTTTTGAAAATTAAAAAATTCGCGGATTTTTTTAAAAATCCCAAAAACGGGATTTTTTGCCTATTATATCCATACCAGGGGCGGCGTTATCGAAACCCGTTACAAAATGATTAAGAACATATTGGGTCATATAAAACGGTCACTATAATTTGATATCGACTATGCCATTTGAGAATTTTTGCTCAAAATTGAATTTTCCATAAAAAATGGGTTTTTTTGGATGGACCTGGTCTCCTCGGTAATTTTTAGGTTTTGTTTCATTTATCGTATTTTATGTAAAGTCAGCTTTCCAAAAAGTATAAATTCTATACACATCTTCTTAGAAACTTTTTAGATAACTTATAAAGAAAA
>NC_060950.1:49368667-49374701 GCF_022045245.1 Lucilia cuprina | reverse complement strand
AGACGTCAATCACTTTATTTGCTGATGTGACGTAGCACATCGAACACCTGTTGATTTAAACCAAAAAAAAACCTGCGCAATGCGTAATCTATATTTTTATAATTCTTGCGGTTGTATGGTGGCTAGGTGAAATAACGAACCGATTTCAACCATTTTCAATAGGCTTCGTCCTTGTGCCAAAAAACATGCTTGGTCCAAATTTCATCAAATTATCTTGAAAATTGCGGCCTGTACCTTGCGCACAAGGTTTACATGGACAGCCAGCCAGCCGGACAGACGGACGGACGGACATGTCTTAATCGACTCAAAAAATAATTCGGAATCGATCGGTCTACTTTAAGGTGGGTATTAGACCAATAGGCTTAAATTAAGCGTTCTGATCCAGCTGATTTTAAAACTTTTGTTTATACCACATGATAGTACTTGTTCTTGTGACTTCAACAAAGGAAAAAAAATTATCCGCTCTATTAAGGTTCGGGAGTTGTGGGCCTTCAAAGGTCTGATATATAATTGTATATATCTCGATCACTGATAAATGGATATGGTCGATATGGGTATCATTGGAAAGGTCTTTGACAGAGCAGTCCACTGATGTGTTAGATGACAAATATTATTAACCCATTGAGAACCAGGGTGAATTTTTTTGTTTTTTCCTTTGACTTTTTTTAAAAAAGTACCGTTATCTCTAAAACATATCGATATGACGGTACCTCATCTTATATAAAAGTTTGTAGACAACAATTGGGGCTTTCCTTTGATATATGTTTGAAAGCTATAACCCATGAAATGCAGGAGTTATTTAAGTTTAAAATTTTATATTTTTGTAAATTTTGATTTTTATCTTGTAATTATAAATCTCAAGTGTTTATTATTTGATATGGTTAATATCGGTATCAGTGGATAGGTTTCTGTAATATAGTCCATATTATAGTATACATACATATATACATACATACACACACACATACATACATACATACATACATACATACATACATACATACATACATACATACATACATACATACATACATACATACATACATACATACAGACATACAGACATACATACATACATACATACATACATACATACATACATACATACATACATACATACATACATACATACATACATACATACATACATACATACATACATACATACATACATACATACATACATACATATATACATACATGATGTAGGTACATCGTATATGAAATAATATTTCTAACACATTCATATTTCATATCTTCAATTAGGGAAAACCTTTTTTTAAAATGAAATAATTTTTCGCCTGCGGCGCAAGGCTGTTTTCTTTTACAATTCAATCATATCATCAAAAATTTTTATCCTACGGCACTATCCGCCTTTTTTCATATTTCAATCATTTTACTAAAATGTGAAAAATTATTTAAAAAAAGTCGCGCGATTTTTTTTAAATAATTTTTCGCCTGCGGCGCAGTCTTACATTATTTTCCTCAATTAAAACTTTTCACCAAACTTTACCTTCATTTCATTTCTCATTTCACAAATTTATGAGTGTATATCTTTGAACTACTGTTTTCCATAGATCTTCTATGGGATTGATATATGGTGAATTGGCAGGCCACTTTAATACAGGTATAATCTCCAAACTACGGGCCTAGTTTCCACAAGGGAGGATGTTTTTTTACTGGATCTTACCTTATATCCTACATAGTATCTTTTTATAATTGAATTCGACCAATACCTTGCCTGAAAATAGTTCTATACCATAAACTTAATATTCTTCGGGTCCAATATCTTATCGTTTTGGTGTCCTTACAAATGTTCTAACTAAATTTGGACACGTCTTTAAAAAGGATATTATATTATATTAATTTGACCTGTTTATGTTATCTTTGATAGTGAATAGACGAATGGAACGATTCTTTCTAAAACTAAGGAGTTTTCCCGCATGGCGACTACAACCAAGACCAGCCTCATTTTCCATATGATTAACAAGAGGAGTACGTATTTCGATCTTTTTTTTAATAACTACCCCAGAGGAGTAATTTTTTTGAATTTTTCGAATTCTATTGTCATCAAATTATCATGTATTTGAGCAGTTTTATGAGTTCTTTAACTCTTAACTTATGTGCTGTTTCTAGATACCGAGCGAGTAGTTTGAGTACAAATTTTACTTGTATTTTGTTATTGTAACAAAAACAAAATACAAGTAAAATTTTAACTCAAACTACTCACACGTTATCTAGAAACAACATATTAATTTTTTTCTTATCAATTTTTTAATATTTTTGAAAGCTGAAGACTTCGCTGGTGATAGTTTCAGGTTACGTCCATTGAAGAAGTTGTGTATTACTCCGAGATAACCATTTACTCGATCGCATAGCTCATCAACGTTTTGTCCCATCGCCATAAAGGTACAGTCGTCCGCATAAAGATATAACTTCCATACCTTGTGGAGGTGTGAGGAGTTTAGAGAGGTAGAAGTTAAACAATAGGGGGATAAGACACCGCCCTGTGGTACTCCCTGTTTAACTCTACGGGTTTTGGAACATTTGTCTCTAAACTCAACGAATGACAGACGGCCACTCAGATAATTTACAATCGCCTTAGATGGTTTGGCTGCGTTGATGGCCTCTGCAACTTCAGAAGGGGTAAAAGGTTGTGGAATGTCCGAGACTGGAAGGTTGTAAAGTTTGCGAACAACACTTCGTTTCGCCTTTCCTCTCTCTGGGTCTCAATAAAAAGTCGGCAAAATGCACGCGAGCACCGTTCAGGGTCGCACAGTGGGGCAGAATCGAAATTTTTTGGAAATAAATCTGGCATTTCTAAACGGCTGATCCGATCGGGATAAAATTTAGCATGAGCGTAGCCAAGGAGTATTCGTGTTTAAGTTTTGAAGATGAACCTGCAGATGCCCCGGGGACGGCCCTGTGGCGGCTCAAAGTAGGGTACCTACGACGTGTCAAATTTTTAAACTCGTGCCATTTTTTTGTTTTTCACCCAAATACAAAGATTCTTATAATATCCGAGTTATAGGCATTTAAAAATTTAGTGATACAAAATTTGACATACCTTGGTCCGTCTTTTTTTTTGAATACCGGGCGTAATTTTGGACCAAATTGTTAGTTAGACAGCAAAATTTCCAATAATATACAAAAAATTTCAGATCAATATCATTTACAGATCCAAAAATATTTTTTATTTTAAAAATTCAAAAAATTTTAGATTTTTGCCGTTTTTTTGCCAAAAATGTGTCTTAACTCTTTTATTAAGAAAACTAAACTCCAAAAGTATTTTCCCAGCCCTGAAAGAAATGTGGACCCTATGGGCAAAGAAGTAAAAACTACCATTTTGGGATTTTCATTCCTATTTTTGGGAATTGCGGGATGCCCTTTTCAAATTTTTTTTCAATTTTCTTATTTGAAATGACAAATTTAACAAGCGTTGAAAATTTCATTGAGTTTTGTTTATAAATAAAGATTTTGTCATATATTACATATTTGTTAAATTTCTAAAACTATGATTTATATCAAAATTTTAATAGGGTCGCATATAGCTACAACAATTTAGTCCATATTTATCCCTCAATATCATTTTTTAGTTAGATATGGAAATTCTCGACCCTTTACAAAAAATTTCAAGCCAATATCTCAATTACATTCAAAAATATGTTCATTTAAACTTGTGTCCTTTAATTTCATCTTTTTCATATTTTAGTATTAAGTATAACAGAACATACATTTGGTGTTGAATAAAATATTTGGACAATTTTAAAAAAATGTTTAGCAATTTATTTAGTTTTTTTTTTTCATAAAAATTTACAGGTCAATAATATTTTGAATTTTTTGGAATTCCAGTTATTTAAATTGGGTTTTTTACATTTTTTGGATTTAATTATTTATTTGTTTAATACATAATTGCATGGTCATATTTAAAATAAATATTTAATGTAATAAAATATTTTAGAGTATTTGAATAATAATAATAATAATAAAAATACTTTGATAGCTATTTAATTATCCCCGTACTAATACAATTATCCCCGTTTCCATACAAAATTGCTACAATAGCACATTAATATCTTTATTAAAGCAGTTTTGGAAACCTCAATATGTTTTATATTTACTCCAAAAGTATTTACCAGTCCTAAAAAAAATGCGGACCCTATGGGCAAAAAAGTAAAAATCTCATTTTTGGGAATTGAAATAGTTGAAAATTTTTAAAATATCGATTCCTCGCTTCCTGGGCTTCTTCTGTTAACTCTCCACGTGGAAGAATATTCGTTTCAATTATTATTTGACCATGACACAATACTTTGTGTACTGTTAGTGTTAGTTCCATGGATACAGCGATACTAATAATTTAGAAATTTCAAATGTATATTCCCCAAATCGATTTCCATTAATTTTATGTTTACTATTCAGTGCCATTAAAATAGTGTTAACTCTTCGAAGCAACTCCTTGTCGATTCCAGTTATTTTTGAAGTAATTTAAAAATCACGAAAAACCTCGCCATATTACCATCATTTGTACTACCGCAACTTGGAAGTGGTTTGTCGATGGATTCTGCTTTTTTCCGCAGCTCTCAGTTCTTTCAATTCTTCATTATTTTTTGTTGATTTAGTAAGATTCTCTGGCACACTTCTATATTTGAGGTCGTATGCTATGTGTAAAAAGTAATCCAAAAATCGTATTCTGGCATGAAGTGGTGAAATTCCGAAAGACAGGACTTCTTCATTAATACTTCTGCTTTTGTTTATATTTGAGAATTGCGACTTTTTCTCATTACATATTGAGCATCTCCAGATGAAAGAAGTTTCTGTTATGGCATTGCTGACCTTTCCATCAATCATTGTTAAGCTTAGCTGATATGATACATTAATAGAGAATTCCTTTATTTTTATGCAAATGGGATCCAGTGCATTTATATCATCTTTTAAATATTCCACTAAATCCTTTGTTGTTTTCTTTGATTCCTTAATATATTCAAATCCAATGGGTCTACAAAAATTTGAACCCGGAGTTGTATTGATCCATATATCTTCAAATGAATTCCCGATGCTTGACGATGATGGATTAAGGGAATATGAACGAATTCGTAATGTCTGCTAATGTCCGACTTCCACAAGCTTGTTTGTATTCGGGAAGTGCTGATAAACCGTCACATCCCCACTTACACATTAAGACAACATCACAGTTATGAATTTTCCTTAGTTGGTCTTCAGAAAAGTCTGACACAATAATTGATGCTGTGCTTTCGAGCAAAGATGAATACAAGCTTCCAAGTATGATGGTAATCAGAGTAGGCATTTTTTGCACTCGTGAATACAATTTTATTTATTTCTCTCGTTTCACAACTCAGTTTCACGATATTTATTTTAAATCTCGCGAGATCTATTCTTTTAAACTTCATTTTTTATGCTCACTTCATGAGCGATATTTACATATATTGTTTTTTTAATTTCTCTGACAAAATATATCAAACTGAATAGAATTTGAATAAAACTCGAACACAGAAAATGTGTGCAAGAAAACTGAAAATGTGTGCAAGAAAACCGGTTTAAAAAGGAAAACTTGCATATATTTCTAAGCATTTTATTAGGATTAAACACTAATTTATAAATATTTAATAAAGATATTAATGTGCTATTGTAGCAATTTTGTATGGAAACGGGGATAATTGTATTAGCACGGGGATAATTAAATAGCTATCAAAGTATTGATATTATTATTATTATTATTATTATTATTATTATTATTATTATTCAAATACTCTAAAATATTTTATTACATTACATATTTATTTTAAATATGACCATGCAATTATGGTGTTAAACAAATAAATAATTAAATCCAAAAAATGTAAAAAAACCCAATTTAAATAACTGGAATTCCAAAAAATTCAAAATAATTGACCTGTAAATTTTTATGAAAAAAAAACTAAATAAATTGCATCAACAAATGTTTTTTAATACAAAAACCTAATTGACACATCGTATATCCTATTTTTTACTTCAGTTACAATAACAATTGATATTT
>NC_060950.1:49364583-49368567 GCF_022045245.1 Lucilia cuprina | reverse complement strand
CGTTTTGAAAAACAAAAAAATACCAAAAATTTCACTTTTTTTACTTCTCACATAAATCCGACTTTACATACTTAATTTCATGTTTCATGGAGTCTTAAGCCAGGCTCCACATACTTATTTTCATGCTTCTAGCCAATAACAACACACTAGTGCTGCTCTCCCTCTGCTACTATTACTCTGATCTTACTCTGCGTTGTTTCTATAAACAAGCGTACAATATCAATATTTAACATATGGTTATGTATTTTGTTTTCGTTTTATTGAAATTTCTGTTTGAACATGAATAAAAATCTCATTTTTTGATGAAATTTTCAGAGGTTGTCTCGAATTTTTGTTCATATCTCCGTTATTTAGGGACCCATTTTGCTAATTTTAAATCTTCCTGAAAGCATGTCTAACAGAATTACTGAAGATTCGGACCTCGCCGATCCAGAATCCAGAATATATATCCTTTATAGGGTCAACTTATATATACCCTTCTCACGAAGGTGAAGGGTATAAAAATAGAATGTTATTTAAAATTATTGCAATTAAATGCAATAAAACAGCACATTTTTTGTAAATCGGATTTTTACTCCACGTGGATCCACGCCTGATTTCAAATCTACAAAATGTATGGGAAATTAGTTAATTTCGAGTAGATTTTGATAGAAATCTCGAAATTAACTAATTTCCCATTTGATCCTATCCGATATACAACTATACTTGGTAGAATAAGTAAAGAGTTTGTTAATTTTATTTTATGTCACAATTTAAGTCATGTAATATTAAGAACGTTCTTTTCTACTGTTTCTACGTTATTATAGTTAAATTATAGTGAGAGCTAAACGCACTAACAAAACTTCGAATTCCTAGAATTTTATCACTTCAAAGTTTTTCTTATTCCTTATACACAATATTTATTATTTTTTTGCGACATTTATTACAGACGTTCTGTATTATACAGAACAGTAATGTATTTTACTGTATTTTATTTAGTGTTCTGTGTTTGTTCAGTATTACGGCATAAGAAATACATAAATACTAAAAATTTCTAACACATTTACCAACACTAAAAAAATGAATGTATTAGCCATATACCTGCCAACAATTTATATCTAAATTGTGACCAGAACGTAAGTTTAAAACAATCTTATTTAATATAATCTGAGTGAATATAGTGGTTCGGTTCATATGACACTATTCCGTCTGTTAAATACTTACTTGATGAGTCGTTTTCGTTTCAAATTTATGTTATTTTTTATAACATAAAAGAGTGTAAAATTACAAAGATTTCCAGCTTCCCTATTGTAAATAAAATTTACACTCTTTTATGTAATAAAAGCGACTTTATAATTTCTTTATTTCTTTTTTTCTTTCTTGTGTTTATTATATATTGAACTTATATTTTATCTATATTAAATTTAATACAAAATTTCGCAATGTTCACTATTCACACAACTGATCACTTTAAACCAGAGCCCGGCGACAAATGTGTTTGGTCAGTTTTTGCAGGAACAAAAAATAAGAAAAGAGAGCATTTTGTACTCTCATATTTACTATGAGAGTAAATGTAATAGTTATAATTTTTAAATTTCTTTTAAACTACTTTGTTTATATCAATTTAAGAAATATCTTAGATTTAAATTAGTTTTTTTTAATATACATATTTGAAAGTTATAATGAGGAATGCAAGATAATACTGATTTGTCAATTGGGTCATAATTGCCAAAAATAAGTATTGAAATATTAAAAATAGCTAAAGAGAATTAAAAAAAGTTTATTTAGAAACAAATTTTAAATGTAAATACAGTGTCTCTCATAAGTATTCGAATTTAGGTATAATATAAAATGAAAATAAATATAATAACATATTTTGTATGCAAAATTAATAAATTAATTTGTTAAATTCTCTAGACAGTCCTTAGCTTTGATATCACGCTTTTTTAAACTTTAAAAATTCACATTTACTTAAATTAATTAAGCTTTATTTAAAAAATGTCCATAAAAATACCTCACAAAAGTATACGAATTTTTTCTGTATTTCATATTTGACTATATTATACGAATCATAAAAATTAGAATCGAATGTTTTTTGCTATCAACCGAATGGATATATTTTTGTAACATTTGGTCCACAATTTTGGAGTATTTGTACTATCTTTTCATATAATATCACAAATTACGATTTTTGAACATATTTGCCATTTTTTTCTTTTTCCAGAGATAAAACCAAAATTTAATATTGGGATTTAATAAATTCCTTCAGGTATCTAAAAATAATAATCTTTGTTATAAGGATTTGTTTTTATTCCATGATATATTTTTGGTATCGTTCTTCTGTTTCTAATTGAATTATTTGGATCTTATGTCCCTTTTCGTACCACTAGGGTCGATATTTTCCGACAAAGTTGGCTAGTATACATTCATCATTATATATTTTAAATTTTTAAGACATCGTATCGGTGTACAACTCCAAAACATGCATTAACAAAACGTCATCCTATACAGTAGATTTTAGTTTTTACTACTCATAACATTCACGTTTATGTTGCCCATTACAACAAGACTGTATGTAAACAATTTTACCCCAAGGGGTATATTAAATCCCAATACCAAATTTTGGTTTTATCTCTGGGAAAAGGAGAAAATAATACAAATATTGCCAAAAACCTCCATTTTAATGATATTACATAAAAAGATGGTACAAATACCCCAAAATTGTGGACCAAATGATCCAAAATTATATCGATTCGGTTGATGGTTACCTCTTAAAACAATTTTTAGCAAAAAAAAACATTCGATTCTAAGTTTTGTGTTTCGTATAATATAGTCAAATATGAAATACAGAAAAAATTCGTATACTTTTGTGAGGTAATTTTATGGACTTTTTTTAAATAAAGCTAAATTAATTTAAGTAAATGTGAATTTTTAAAGTTTTAAAAAGCGTAATATCAAAGCTAAGGACTGTCTAGTGAATTTAACAAATTTATTTATTAATTTTGCATACAAAATATGTTATTAAATTTGATTTCTATTCATATTATACCTAAATTCGAATACTTATGAGAGACACTGTACGTATATCATGTGAAAAACAATAAGAAGTCCATTCCTGTGAAAAACAATAAGAAGTCCATTCCTTCATCAATAGACATGCGACAACAAAATCTCGTTCAATGAACGCTCAAATGAGACTGAGTGAGTTTTATATAAAAGTGAGTACGTTGTTGTAAATTTAGTAAAGGTCGAAAAGCAAGTGTGCATGAGAAAAGCCGAGCTCTGCTTTAAACTTAATATATTTATTGAAATGTTCCTGCTAAGTGTTTTAAAATGAATGGAAATTAACTGTGTGTTTGCACTATTCTCTTTGAAATGTTGTATAATCCCTTCAAATATTCTGAAGACAAAACTATTGCGGATCACCGCAGACGCCACGTCGGAAACACTTCTGGACAATTGTCAGACGAGAAAGCACATTTTACAAAAACACGAAACGAAAATTCGAAATCAATGTATTTGATTTCGAATTTTCGTCTTCTAGAAATATACTTTTAAGTTACTTCCGGATGATAGTTAGAAAGTGCATCCATTTTGCTTAAACAAAAAACCATGACTGTTGAATTTTTTTCATCTGGAAGTATACGTTTTAGTGACTTCTGAATGATAGTTGGGTGAGAACACACATTTTACAAAAACAAAATACATTGATTTCTAGTTTTCCCATTCTGGAAGTATACTTTTAGGTTACATCCGGATGATAGTAAGAAGAGTACAAAAACAAAAAATATAAATACTCCATGTTTTAGCGTGAACGCGAAAAATAATAATAAGGGCAGAAATTTGGTTCTGTGATGTTTTGTGTTTTGTCCAGTCATGTTCAATTTTAATTGTTCATTGTAAAACTTAAATGAGTTATTGAATTTAATATTCATACAAAAATAGTGTAATTAATATATTGTGAATATTAAGCAATAAGAAACAATATGACAATGTTGTGTTAAA
>NC_060950.1:49352211-49364483 GCF_022045245.1 Lucilia cuprina | reverse complement strand
CTGACTAACACTGATTGGAAGATTCTTAGGAATTACCTTCACGATACTGAGTTTCTGAACACTGTAAAACATTCAGTTCCCTTTTTTTCTCATGATAAGGAGCGCACAACAGGCCTGATTGGGACCTAGGTGTATTTCTTCGGATTTGTAATCCGCCTATCAACCTAACCGAACAAAAATACATTCATTCACCAAATTTTATTAGAATTGCTATTAAGCTTTCCACTTTCAGAATTTAAATATATACTATTTAAAGTTGTTTTTTAGTCTTTATATTTGTCATTCTCGAGTTCGAAGTTTCGTTAAAATCGTATTATAGTACATAAAGCCGTCCATAAAAACTTGTATATTTGTTGTCAAAAACTTAAGATCTGAATATCTATTAATATGTACCTTCACAAGGAAATATTTTTGGTGCATATTTGTTTAAAGTTTTTAGTGCATATTTTTAATTTTTTAGTGCATGAAAATGCCCTGCTTATAACTAATGCAAACATTGTCCAGACCTCTAACTCTAAGGTATAAAAAATAGCAAAAATGGTGTTTTCCCATTTTTAGTGCATATTATATATAACTAATGTAAACGTTGTCCAGACCTCTAACTCAAAATATTGGAAATTTTGCCCTTTTATAATATTAAAGGATAATCAAGGACTTTCTTGTAACTTAAGCAAACTATACTATGGTTTCTTATGTTAACGCTGTCCAATTATAACAAATTTAGTTAATAGTAAGTACAAGAAAAATCATTTATTTCTGAACATATTTGTCAAAAATATATGGATAAATGCTTGTGACGCCTTACCAGTATATTTAATTTACTTTGTTGCCCCTGAATACAACATTTTTTACAATCAAACATTTTGTGATTTGCCTGGCACATAGGGCATTCTTATTTACGTATATCATCAGCCGTATGGAGAACAACGTTTTTTTTTTGTTTCATTATTTCCACGATTTCTATTTGTACTTTGCACTATAATTTCCAAATCAGCAACACCTTTGAGCCACTTACTAAACTTCAAAACAATTGGGTATGGCTTTATTGTTAAGGCGTAGCGAGCCCACTCCATTCGTTTGCTCATAGGTATTTTTCCTACCAGTTCTTCCATCAGTGTAGGATTTGCTAAATGCTGTTGTCCATTGGCGGTTTCTAAAAAGGCGGCAGGATTCTGTACTTTTTCCTTTACTTGTTAAAGCTGACAACAAAAAAGCATTTCGGGTCGACCATATTGAAAACAAAATTGTTCCATAACCATACTCAAATTACTTGGATGGATCAACAACGACTTCACACATTCTTGTGCCTCACCCTTCAAAGCCTTTTGGAGTCTCAAATAATTTTCAAAATTATTATAATTATAAACAGCATTTGACTGATTATATATACATGGGCCAATATTCGGAAACACCATTAAATTACGGCAAGTCATACATTTTTTCGATGAACCGGCACTTTGCCACCATTTTGAGACAACGGTATCGACTTACGAAAATTCGAAAAATTAATTTCATTGCAGCTATCTGAAGAAAATAGCAGTCGACTTTGACTCAAGCAGAATTGTCAATGCCTAGCGAACGTTGTCCATCGCAATGAACGCAAATTCACCCGCCATGTCACATTCATCCAATATGTCGCCGCCTGTACCACAGGTACAAGCGATGTCAACATTGACAATTCTGCTTGAGTCAAAGTCGACTGCTATTTTCTTCAGATAGCTGCAATGAAATTAATTTTTCGAATTTTCGTAAGTCGATACCGTTGTCTCAAAATGGTGGCAAAGTGCCGGTTCATCGAAAAAATGTATGACTTGCCGTAATTTAATGGTGTTTCCGAATATTGGCCCATGTATATATAATCAGTCAAATGCTGTTTATAATTATAATAATTTTGAAAATTATTTGAGACTCCAAAAGGCTTTGAAGGGTGAGGCACAAGAATGTGTGAAGTCGTTGTTGATCCATCCAAGTAATTTGAGTATGGTTATGGAACAATTTTGTTTTCAATATGGTCGACCCGAAATGCTTTTTTGTTGTCAGCTTTAACAAGTAAAGGAAAAAGTACAGAATCCTGCCGCCTTTTTAGAAACCGCCAATGGACAACAGCATTTAGCAAATCCTACACTGATGGAAGAACTGGTAGGAAAAATACCTATGAGCAAACGAATGGAGTGGGCTCGCTACGCCTTAACAATAAAGCCATACCCAATTGTTTTGAAGTTTAGTAAGTGGCTCAAAGGTGTTGCTGATTTGGAAATTATAGTGCAAAGTACAAATAGAAATCGTGGAAATAATGAAACAAAAAAAAAACGTTGTTCTCCATACGGCTGATGATATACGTAAATAAGAATGCCCTATGTGTCAGGCAAATCACAAAATGTTTGATTGTAAAAAATGTTGTTGTATTCAGGGGCAACAAAGTAAATTAAATATACTGGTAAGGCGTCACAAGCATTTATCCATATATTTTTGACAAATATTGTCAGAAATAAATGATTTTTCTTGTACTTACTATTAACTAAATTTGATATAATTGGATAGCGTCAACATAAGAAACCATAGTATAGTTTGCTTAAGTTACAAGAAAGTCCTTGATTATCCTTTAATATTATAAAAGGGCAAAATTTCCAATATTTTTGAGTTAGAGGTCTGGACAACGTTTACATTAGTTATATATAATATGCACTAAAATGGGAAAACACCATTTTTGCTATTTTTTATACCTTAGAGTTAGAGGTCTGGACAATGTTTGCATTAGTTATAAGCAGGGCATTTTCATGCACTAAAAAATTAAAAATATGCACTAAAAACTTTAAACAAATATGCACCAAAAATATTTCCTTGTGAAGGTACATATTAATAGATATTCAGATCTTAAGTTTTTGACAACAAATATACAAGTTTTTATGGACGGCTTTATGTACTATAATACGATTTTAACGAAACTTCGAACTCGAGAATGAAAATTTGGTGAATGAATGTATTTTTGTTCGGTTAGGTTGATAGGAGGATTACAAATCCGAAGAAATACACCTAGGCCCCAATCAGGCCTGTTGTGCGCTCCTTATCATGAGAAAAAAAGGGAACTGAATGTTTTACAGTGTTCAGAAACTCAGTATCGTGAAGGTAATTCCTAAGAATCTTCCAATCAGTGTTAGTCAGGTATGTTATTTCCGAAATAACATACTTGGATCTAACTTCGACGAATGCCTGACAGTGGCAAAGAAAGTGCTCTAGAGTTTCACTGTCATCTCCGCATGCTCTACATACGTTCAAATCCGCACAACCAATTTTGCATAAATGTGCTCGTAATCCTGTGTGTCCACTCAGAATACGCACTATCATACTAACTTCAGACTTGCTTATTTTGAGGACATTTTTCGTCTTTCTCTCATCAGGGTCACACCATAGGATTTTTGTGGTTCTACCCATTGTTTCATTATTCCAAGAAGTTTTATGGGATTCTCTCACCCATATTTTTAGTTCAGCTTTTGTTGCGTCGAATGGTTTCGCGTTTGTCAGGTTAACTGCCTCGAGCTCCCTTCCCTTTAATGCTATTACATTCGCTCATTCGTTACTGACTACTCCCGAGTGGTCTGGTACCCATATGGGAGAGTCATATCTTAAATATGTTTGTTAAAGATATTGTCTTTAATATCGCGTAAATAAAATATTTTACTTCCAAAAGGTTAAAGGTCAAACTTCAAAGTGTAAAATTCAATGTAAAATATATCAGTCAGCCCCGTGTTAAAAATTAAAAAAGGACATGGTAGAATGACACTTGAACTCTCCTCTATATCCTACCAAAAACAAATCGATGGAGACTCGTTTAGTTTAGAAGTTATTAACCAAAATATAATATAAATCAAGTTTTTTAAACTAAATTTTTATACAAAATAATATAAAACAAGGTTATCACTGGAATAATGTACAGTCTACATTGTACCCAATTATTATATACTACAAATATAATGGAGAAATAAAAAATACAAATTTTATAATAATTATAAGCGTTTATAAGCTCTTCTGAACATACTCTTCTATCTGATTCTATTGACGAAAGTAGCTTTATTACCTAAGTTCGATGTGATCAAGTCTTTAGTATTAAAAAAATCCATCAGGGCCTGTCCTCTGCGATTTGTACTCCGCCAAGCTACATGGTGGGAGTTGGCATCAGTGTTGCCACAACAACATTTTTTCTAACGAAATTTCGAATAAAAAATAACTAAATTAAGAAAAAAGTAAACACAATTATTTTTATTTGTTTCATGTAACTATGTTAAATTTCGTCGCTAAACTGATATTATGAAGACAGTTATGAGCGTTAATATAATTTTCTGTACGGAATCTTATATGAGACGTATGGTCAATTATGGACCATTTCTCATAAAATCTGACAGTAATGATTTAGTTCCTTCAAAACTTGATTATGTTGAATTTTGTTACTATATTGCAGTACATTATGAGCTTTAAAGTGATTTTCTGAGGAGACTTTTTATGAGGGATAGAGCCAATTATGTACCGATCCTCATAAACTTTGACAAATACATTTCCAATAAAAATTTTTTATATTGAATTTCATTGCTATAGATGCATTTTTAGGCAAAATAGTAATTTTGTGAATAGGGCATAATATGGAAGCTAAGTAAAATCAATACCAATCAAACTGGGTCAATTAAAAATATTTTGGTAAAATATTTAAATTTTCTATCTTGTTTCTTTTCGACTCTATCGTGTTTTCAACCATAAGTATATGTCTCTTCGCGGATGTAATTAATATTTATTTTAAAAAATAACTGAGTTTTTAACGCGTTTTAGCGCAATTCAAAAATACTCCACATATGACTTTTTCAAAAACAATTTTAAATTATAAAATACTTCCCATTTTATGTACAGATTTGGAGATTTCGTTAGAAATTTGGGTTTAAGGGGTATATTTGACCAAATTTTAATACCATGTAGCGGATGTTAGCATTACATTTATAACTTCAGCAATATTTGTAAACGTAATCTATCCAAATTATCCGACAAATTGACCAAAATTTAGAATTTAAGACGGTAAATAGTATACAACATCATCTAGAAAATGTAAATAAAGAACTAGAAGTCATTGTGAGATAGTAGAAGTCAAATATTATGAGTAACAAATCTTTGCATATATCGCGATTATTGTTCGTCGTACGAGTTTAGATGTTATTACAACTTTTGTATACAATATAATCTCATTTTCCTTAGCTGTGTTACTTAAATATACATATATGTTAATTAATACTTTAAAGATATTGTGATACTATTCTCGCATCAATTAGCAGAGAATACATTATTAATTCTTATTAAATCATTTATCTTAGAATTAGCACAGTATCTGTTTATGCAAAATTTAAAATAGGTATAGAAGTTGCATTTATACTTTAAATTTTAAATTTAAGTTGGAGGACATTATCTACTAAGTACGTAGACTATTCCCACCAAAATCCATAAAAATCGAAATGCGAAGTACAGCCTACTTCGTCTTTTCGTATCAGTATCGCTAGTTCTTTATATAAAAAGTTCCAATAGAAATATTAAAGGAAAGACGGACGAGTTTAAATCGACCCAAAAAGTGATTTTAATTTTATTTTTAGAATAATAATAAAAAATAACCAAAACGAAAAAATAATTCACATGTACACATGCAAAATAAAAATAACCAATTTTGGTTAATAATAACCAAAGTGGCAACACTGGTTGGTAGAGTCCGACCGAACTACAAATTTCGTTCGGTACCGAACACCGAACCCGAACTTCAGTAAATTTGAAAGTTCGGCCGAACCCGAACTTTGTTCGGTGAACACGAACTTTTTTCTTAAATGAAAAACTCATTTATGATTAAATAGTAACAAATTTATAACATTTAAAACCAAAATATGAACATCCGGAAGATTTATTGTAGAGGGTCTTTAATTAGCAATTGGGTCAATTATCAACTAATTCCGAATTCCAGAGAGTGATAAATTTCTAATAACAAACCATTTTTGTGAAATGCATATATCTTAATACTTTTATTTTAGGTTTTTGAACTATTTATTGACAATGAGCACGTATAGCACATGGTTGTGGTTAAAATTATGATTGTAGTCTAAACATATTATCGTCGTTGTAACAATTTTAAAATATCATATTATGATTAAATCATCATGATATTTTTGTATTTATCATATTACAGTTTCTAAAAAAATAAAAAAATATATGTATATAATATGTATATATGTATATTCTTAACACAATTCGCAAATTTTACTTTGCCGATTTATATGAAATTTTGCTTCATAAAAAATTTAAGACGAATTCCATAAAAATACTAGTATTTTTAAGCCTTTATGAACGTTAGTCATTTTCTAAAGCGAACCTTTGGCCATGTCCAAATGTAAACCAATTTTGTCAATTTTTAATACAAATCAAACTGCAACAATAGTTTAGATCCTATAGTTCTTTTAAGAGACTGACAGTCTGACTGATTGACAGACATGTCTAGATCGTTTGAGAATAAGAACCTAAAAAATTTCAATGTTACAAATGAGATCAAAAATTTATAGTCGAAACTAGGTAAATAAACATTTTATAAAAAGTTCGGCGTTCGGTCGAACACCGAACATTGGCCGAACCTCACTTTTTACCGAACTCCGAACCCGTACACGAACGTTCGGTCGGACACTACTGGTTAGGATCACAACCTATTACAATTTTCTTATTTTTCCTTTGTGCCTCCTCGACCAGTTTCATCAGCTCCGACGTTGGTGGTAGTGTCGGAGAACCACGACCTTGTTTCAGCACTGTTGAATCCGTGGATAATCCTGTTGAGAGGAGAAAACATAAGTTCTTGTGACATAAGTTACATGTTCTCGGTCGAGACCCTGGTTGTTTGCCCTTTGAAGCGATTGCGTGGTCCACTATCTTATTGTTCACCAGATCTACTACCTTACTCTGTTGGTCTATTGGAATTTTGCCTTTGGCGTATTATGGCAGCTCAGGATTCTGACTTGAGGTTCCTTTGAAGTATAGATTGGCATCGACTGTGTATTAGAAGACGGGTGATCCTCTTTGCCTCAGATCTTGTGATAAAGTCCGATTTTTCCTTTGGAGAACATCCTTCTCTTTAACCTCTATGTTTTTGCCAATGGCATGATGTACACTAAACGGCCAAGGTACCCACCTCCGTAGTAGTATTTTGCTCACGATTGCAGGATGACGACGACACGTGACTCTCGAGTGGATCAACACTTGCCGCCGGTACTGGGTTATTTTGCATGTTGTTTTTTTAGTTTTATGGTCCGCGGGGAATATAATATTCCCAGGTGGTGGACAATCTGACCTCCATCACCACCTCCTATCCGCCACCCAAGGTCGCGCTCGGTAGGAAAAACGGGAAAACTCCCTCGTGAATAATGGACCTGAGAAAGATGTAAAACAAAATTTCAATTTCAAATATCAAGTTATCAAAATACCTTCCGTACTATTGTTTTATTTTTTTTATTATGTTTATTTTATTATATAAAATTGTATTTCATTAAACCTAGTATTTTGTTGTTAAATCGGAATTGTTGCTAAAATTCTAAATGCATATGTAAATATCAAATTTGTTTGAAAAATATGAAATACAGAAAAATTAAAAAATATGCTATAAAAATGTTGAAAATATGCAAAATATATGCAGTTTAAAGCAAAATGTGCAATTTATGCATTTATAACAAAATATGCAACAACAAATCTATGCCATTTTGTAGCAAATTCTTTGATTCGAAAAGAAAACTAGTAAAAAGTTATTTTGCTTTTCAATTTACCTTCTCAGGAATATATGTAAATATGCCAGAAGAAACTTATACTGTCGAAAAACGCAATTTGAGCAAAGTGGTCTTTACGCCCTTATTCGCATCCATGCTTCAATTATTTAACGTATTTTACATATCAAATAGGCAAATTTAAATTAATTTGTACTTGATTGATTTTATAAAATAATGGTTTAAAAGTAATTTAATCATATTTATTTTTGATAAATGTTTGTCATATTTTTTTAATTACCTTCAAATATTCTCTTAATGGTATTAAAAAAATTTATAATTCAAATTGATTAATATTGTTGTAAAATCAGTTATTACAATTTTATGCTAAAGAAGTGACACTTTCACCAGCTATTTTCTTTTAGCTTTTAATTTCAGACTCTTTACACAAAATGACCAGTAACATTCGTTATACGTGAGTCCATTCGTTATACGTGAGACATCACTTTCAACGTGTTGGTGAAATTTAAATGCAACCTTAGAATGTATCTATCATTTACTTCACCGCTATCTATACGTTAGAGTCAAAACTGATATACATATGTTATTTGTAATGCCTAGTGAAGAAATCATAATAATGTGAAAAAATTAAATAAAATTTGTTATAAGTAAATTATATAAAACAAATTAGGAACAAATAAATAAATATTGTTGTCTAGCAGTCACAAATTTCATCGACACTATAATTTTCTATATTTTTAGTAATTCTTCAATATACTTTTCGATGCTCAATTTTCCACTTCCAAATGATAACTAACCAAATAGTTTCGTTTTTGTTTTATGCCGCAACGGAACTAACTAAAACGAAAAAACTTCACGAAAAAACGAAACGGTGACTAACACCAATGTTTTTATACCCTCCAGCACCATCAGTGGCGATATACGTTTGTCATTCCGTGTGTAACACCAAGAAATATTCATCCGAGACCCAACAAAGTATATATTTTCAGGGTCCTTATGAAATTCTGAATCGATTTAGCTATGTCCGTCTGTCTGTGTAAATCACGCTCACGTTAAAACGAAGCAATATATATTAACGAAATTCAGCCAAAATATTCATTATTATCCGGTACAGTTTGGTATTAAAAATGAGTAAAATCGGTTTACATCGAAAAAAGTTATGTCTCAAAATTTACAACAACTCAGAAAAAAATAAGCATTTTTTACACATTCTGATGTAATTTTCTCGAAAACTATGCAAGATAATTTCATAAACATCATCAGACATTCGTTTCTACACAAGGCCTTGACTCTTGCTGAAAATTGCCAGAATCGGTCCACAATTTGACATACCTACCATACAATAGTACATATTCCCGGAAAATGAGTTTTTTGTTAATAACTTCCGTCAGAATGTTGATATCATCACAAAATTTTACAAATTAAAATATTATGTCAATAGAATTCATAAAAGAAACATTTTTTGGATCGGCGCATAATTGGACATAGCTGCCATACAAGGTCCCATCTCGTAAACCACTTAAACGCGAATAAGTCATTACTACAAGGTCCCTTTCAGAAAAAAACTTAAAATCACATAACTCATTACCAAATAGTGGTAGCCATAAAAAATTTGGCTAATACATACTATTTTTGTACACAGAAATGTTATTTAAAAAAATTTTTCACGATCGGTTCATCTTTGTTCATCTATTTACCATTGCTCTTCGTAGGACAAATATTGCTCTTATATACATAAATTACACTATAACATTTACGATCATACCGCTGGTGTTTTTCTATGAGAAAACAAATATAAGAGTTAATATAAAAGTAGCAGGTGGAGGGTATTTAAGATTCGGCTCAGCCGAATATAGCACTCTAACTTGTTAAGTCTCAGTTTTGTCGCCGATTACGTTGTGTGCGGAAACTCAGCTTAACAAAACATCTGAAAACATAATTCTTCTTACATGTGTTTAACGATGTCAGCGATGACGCATTTGGAGTAGTCTCATGCTGCTGGTCAATAAATGCTGATGGTAAAATTGAAGTGTTTCTTGTTACGTCCAAATCTAGATGTGCCCCTTTGAAAACTATGAGTATTCCTCGACTTGAACTACAGGCTGCAGTCTTGGGAACTCGGTTGCTGGAAACAATTTTGAAGGAGCATTCCATAAAGGCATCTCGAATTATTTGCTGGAGTGATTCTACAACTGCAATAAATTGGATTGGCTCTGAAAGTCGTAGATACAAACCTTTTGTTGTAGTGATTTGTGTGCCCTGTGCCCGTATATGGATGAAAATTCATTACATTATGTTTATGGCCGTGTGGACGCAGCTAGCTGGTTACCATTGGATATAAGGCGTCCGATTATATTACCGTCGTTCCATCCTGTTCCTGAGTTGTTTGTGGCCCATGCACACGAAAAGATGAAACACCAAAATTTGAATTCACAAAATGTGAAATTAGAAGATCATTTTGGATTACTCGCCTTAGAAAAATTTTGCGTAAGCGTGTTTCTAATTGTTTTATTTGCATATTTTGTCGTACATTGCCGGTGCAACCACTTATGTGTTCTTTGCCAAAGGACAGGTTGACTCATATATATTCGTTCCTTTTCCTACAGTGCACAGTGGGGCAGAACCGATTTTTTTTGAAATAAATCTGGCATTTCTAAACGGCTGATCCGATCGGGATAAAATTTGGCGTGAGCGTAGAAAAGGAGTATTCGAGTTTAAGTTTTGAAGATGAACCCTGCAGATGCCCCAGGAACGGCGCTGTGGCGGCTCAAAGTAGGGTACCTACGACATGTAAAACTCGTGCCATTTTTAAACTCGCCCAAATACAAAGATTTTTATATTTTCTGAAAGCGACAACGAGATCTTTAAAAAAATGCTTGGACATGCTACTTATCTCTTACAATATCCGAGTTATATGCATTTAAAAATTTAGTGATACAAAATTTGTCCGCCTTTTTGAATAACGGGCGTAATTTTGGACCAAATAGACTCACTTCTTCTTGTTAGACAACAAAATTTCCAATAATATACAAAAAATTTCAGATCAATATCATTTACAGATCCAAAAATATACATTTTTTAATTTATAAATTGAAAAAATTTTAGATTTTTGCCTTTTTTTTGCCAAAAATGTGTCTTAACTCTTTTATTAATAAAATAAAATTTTCTGTAAGAACATATAACAATTTTATAGTTTTCTAAAAGGTATCTTTACGCAGAACGCTTTGGCTTAAAAAACTTGTCCTATTTTTTGAAAATGTTACCACTGCGTCCTTCCAAATATGATCTATTTCTTATCAAAACTTCAAAATTGGGTGACATGTTCTAAAATCCTAAAGCTGTGATCAGAAAACTGAAAGCAGTTTTGGAAACCTCAATATGTTTTATATTTACTTCAAAAGTATTTTCCCAGCCCTGAAAGAAATGTAGACCCTATGGGCAAAAAAGTAAAAATCCCATTTTTGGGAATTTCATTCCTATTTTTGGGAATTGCGGGATGCCCTTTGACCTTTTCAATTTTTTTTGCATTTTCTTATTTGAAATGACAAATTAAACAAGCGTTGAAGATTTCATTGAGTTTTGTTCATAAATAAAGATTTTGTCATATATTACATATTTGTTAAATTTCTAAAACTATGATTTATATCAAAATTTTAATAGGGTCGCAGATATCTACAACAATTTAGTCCATATTTATCCCTTAATATCATTTTTTAGTTAGATATGGAAATTCTCGACCCTTTACAAAAAATTTAAACCCAATATCTCAATTACATTCAAAACTATGTTCATTTAAACCTGTATCCTTTAATTTCATATTTTTCATATTTTAGTATTAAATATGACAGAACATATTTAAATCTTATATTTACCTATTTTCTATTTGTTTGCTAATCCTTATAATTGAAAGGTCCTATTATGCTTAAATTTTCAGAAATTTATAACTATTTTTTACCTAAATTTTTTCGACAGATCATTTCGTTCTGTTTCGTTTATTCGATTCATTCACTAATAAGAAATATCAATGACTGAATTACAGGTTATAGTAATATAGTCCTAAATGTTAATAGGTAGACAATTCGTAATTTTTTACTTTGGAATACCTGCATAGGAAATGACAAGAATACCATATTTAATAAATCTACAATGAAGATAACATTAATGTATGAAGAGTTGTGTTCCGTTTTATGGAGTGTATCTTAAAAAGAATTGAAGACATTTAAAATTATATAAAAACTACATATATTAAAAAAGTAGACAAAACAGGCATATCAAAAATTTAACACTTTTTAAAACTTTTGGAGGTAAAAAGTAAGTATGTAGATGGAAATCACAAGAAATTTCGATTAAAATTTTGTAGTTGGATGGAAACTACTACGGAAATCTAAACTTACAACACATCAGCAGGAGCGCCTTGCAAGTCATACGAAGACTTATGTTCAAGGTCAAAAAAGAGGGTCACAGAAAAACTTTTTTCAATCTCAAATGAGGAAA
>NC_060950.1:49349873-49352111 GCF_022045245.1 Lucilia cuprina | reverse complement strand
CTTTTCAACTGAATATACAATAAAACGTGAATTAAATTTACTTTTGAATTGTGGTATCTGGTTTTATTGGTGAGCTATCAAAAGTTTCGACTCGGTTGCGATAACAATTCTTCAAAATTTCTATTTCGACGAGAATCCCTGGAGGCCATCCCTTGGGACTTGAGACAACTTTAACAATGCCTAAGAAGACTGGAAAATATAAGACGTGCAGCTGTATAATGTGCCAAGAGATGGATAACGACAGAATGGTTCAGTGTGACACCTGCGACCGCTGGTGCCACTATGATTGTGCTGGTGTAGGTGATGAAATAAACGACATGAACTGGAATTGCCAGGTGTGCGCTGAAGCACAGAAAAACTCACTAAGCAAATCAATGAACGTGAACGAAGGCACTTTATCCCCAATGGCAAATTATGGTACACCACCAGAGCAGGTTGATGGCTCTAACATGGAAATGCAAGGCAGCGGTGGACAACTGAACTCTTTTGGAGGTACTCAATGTATAATGTCACCACAAGCGGCAGCCATGACAAATGCAGTTTCAACTAGTGGCTTGGTTACTGTACCACAAATTGTGCAAAACAACGCATGTAACATTTCGTCAGGCAGATTTCCTATGTATACGTTAGCTGCAACAACAAATACGACAGCCAACGATCAAGTATTGGCATGCGCAGCAGTAACGCGGAATTCATTGTTATACAACAACAACGCATGCTATATGAACAGGCAAGCAACAGCATGCTCGGAAACATTAACGAACATTAACGGCCCTTCTAGTTTGAATTCAGCAACAATGTTTCAGCAACATGTACCACACAATGTTTACGTAAACAATCAACTTAATGACAGAATGCAGCAAGTTCGTGTTGATAATGGCCAGCAGAACAAAATGCAACATGTTTATGTTGATAATCAAAATGTGAACGATTCATTTGTACAACATCAGAAGGTATTGGAGCTTGAAATGCTGGAAGAGGAGCAAAAGTTAAAAGAGCGTTATTTGATGAAAAGATATGAAATTTTACAACAGTTTGGAGAAAATCCAAACAACTATCGACAAAATGATAATTCAACTGTAAATCGACTACGTAATTTTAATGACACAACTGTAAGTTTTCCTACAACACAACAGATAGCAGCAAGGCAAGTACTTCCGAGAGAATTACCAACGTTCTACGGTGATCCAGAAGAGTGGCCAATATTTATAAGCAGCTTCGAGAATAGTACATCAGTTGGTGGGTACTCTAATGCGGAAAACTTAATTCGTTTGCAGCAATGTTTAAAGGGTAAGGCTCGTGAAATTGTTCGCAGCAAACTTTTGCTACCCGATATGGTTCCAGAGATAGTGCAGACATTGAGAATGTACTTTGGTCGCCCTGAGTTTATCCTGGAACGTATGATCGAAAAAGCGAGACAAATGCCACACCCAAAGGACAAATTAGAGGCAATTATAGATTTTGCTATGTGTGTGAGAAATATATGTTCAACGATAGAAGCTTGCAAATTAGATGATCATCTTAACAACCCAATGTTGGTAAAAGAGTTATTGGAGAAATTATCGAACAACTATAAATTACAATGGGTAATGTTACCAAAGCCAAATGGTATCCCAACTCTGAAGGTGTTTAGTGACTGGTTATATTCAATAGCGGATGCTGCATCTCAGTTAACGTCCCCAGTGTACTCAAAGAAGAGTGGAGTTATTAATGCGCATACCGAGGTCGAGGTGAAAGACGAGCCGAAATGTTTTGCGTGTGATAAACCAGGTCATAAATTATTGAATTGTTCGGAATTTATTAAGTTGCCTATTGATGAAAAGTGGTCAATTGTTCATGATAGGAATATTTGCCGGAAATGTTTGAAAACACATAAACGGAAATGCTTTGTGTACAAGATTTGTGGTGTTGAAGGCTGTAAGGCAAAACATCATCCACTGCTGCACGACGATAAATCTCATTCGGAAGCAGTGCCGAACGTGACTGAAATGGCATGTAATGCTGCCAACGTAAACGCACATTGTGAGAGTGAAAATGCCACCTTCTTCAGAATAATACCCGTACGACTTCATGTTGGAGACAAAAGCTTGGATACATACGCCTTCTTGGACGAAGGATCTTCAATTACGCTAATGGATGAAGAAACATTTAAATCTCTAGGTGCTCAAGGTGTGAATGAACCGTTATGCCTCAGATGGACGAGTGATACCACACGAATGGAAGCCGAATCATATAGAA
>NC_060950.1:49305260-49349773 GCF_022045245.1 Lucilia cuprina | reverse complement strand
TCGCGACTAACTGCCACTTGCAACACAACAAAAATCTTATTTGACATTCACAGTACAATGTTAGTTAAAATATTCTACGGCGCCATCAACTACTGTTTGGCGGCAACACCCCCATACAAACCCCCCTTCAAAAAATGGCTTATACGTCTAAAATTGACTTGTAACCATTTGTATCGCAATGAAACTCAACAAAACTAACTGTTTAGAAAATATATCCTTTTCCCAAATTTACCGAGGATCGGCCCATATTTGACCTATATAAAGCCTCATTTAGAAATTTTAGTTTTTTATCAATAAATGGCTTAAATATTTTGGAATTATGGTAATATTCAACATAAAAGTTTCTTTGCAAAAAATAAAAATTTTAAAATATACTCATGGTGTAGGGTAATATATGGTCGGCCAAGCCCGACTATACTTTCCTACTTGTTTTCTGTAGGCTTTGTCCTTGAAGGTACAGATCGGACGGAAGGACATAGCTAAATCGACTCAGAAAACGATTCTAAGCCGATTGGTATACTTTAAGGTGGGTATAGGACATATATTTTTGTATGTTACAAACATCAGAACAAACCCAAAATAAATATTTTTTGTGGATCACTAGTTATTTTACATGTATAACACATTTAAAATAACTGTACCAACTTAACGAAAGAAAGCACTGCAGTGAGATCAATTTAAAAAACAACAATATGTATATAGGCATCAAAACAAATAAGTAAATAAGACAAAATAAGAAAAAACAAAAAGGAAGTCTACAAGATGTAAATCAAATAAACATTTTAAATAAAGAACAAGTAAATTATTTAAACAAAACAAACTAAATAAAAATAAAACAATAAATACGATTCACTATAGCCAGCTTGGAAACAGGGCGCATTAAACACCACCACTTGTAACATCTAGTCAACGTTCCACCGCTTCCAGAAGTGACCACGTAACTGACGGAAATTGCGCCACTGCTTTTTCAGACCATTGGTTGAACATTTATTTCCCCAGCAGGAGTTTGCCATGTATTAGGGCAATCCAGAAAAAAATGATTCGGCGTTAGTGGTTCTTCATCTTCATGGCTTAAGGCCAAGTGCGTTAAGGGACGAGAATTCTCGCGTTTTTCATACCAACGATCAATCGTAAAAATCAGAGGGCTGAAGTATTTCGAACCACTGCACGTGGGGCAGAATCGAAATTTTTTGGAAATAAATCTTGCATTTCTAAACGGCTGATCCCGATCGGAAATGCAAGGCGTAAGCGTAGCCAAGGAGTATTCGAGTTTAAGTTTTGAAGATGATCCCTGCAGATGCCCCAGGGACGGCGCTGTGGCGGCTCAAAGTAGGGTACCTACGACATGTAAAATTTTTAAACTCGTGCCATTTTTTTGTTTTTCACACAAATACAAAGGTTTTTATATTTTCGAGATCTTGACGAGACGAGATCTTTAAAAAACATGCTTGGACATACTACTTATCTCTTATAATATCCGAGTTATAGGCATTTAAAAATTTAGTGATACAAAATTTACCATACCTTGGTCCGCCTTTTTTTGAATACCGGGCGTAATTTTAGACCAAATTACAAAGGTTTTTATATTTTCGAGATCTTGACGAGACGAAATCTTTAAAAAAACATGCTTTGACATACTACTTATCTCTTATAATATCCGAGTTATAGGCATTTAAGAATTTAGTGATACATGGAAAGGTCAGCAATGCCATAACAGAAATATTGCTCTTATTTACATAAATTACACTATAACATTTACGATCATACTAGGCCCGCTGCTGTTTTTCTATGAGAAAACTTGGCGAAAAAACCTTGTACTATTTTTTGAAAATGTTGCCACTGTGTCCTTCCGAATATGACCTATTTTTTATCAAAATTTCAACTTTGGACGACATGTTCTAAAATCCCAAAGCTGGGATCAGAAAACTGAAAGCAGTTTTGGAAACCTCAATATGGTTTCTATTTACTCCAAAAGTATTTTCCCTACTTATCTCTTATAATATCCGAGTTATAGGCATTTAAAAATTTAGTGATACAAAATTTACAATACCTTGGTCCGCCTTTTTTTGAATACCAGGCGTAATTTTGGACCAAATGGACTCAATTTTTTCTTGTTAGTTAGACAACAAAAAATTTCAGATCAATATCATTTGCAGATCCAAAAATATACGTTTTTTAATTTAAAAGTTCAAAAAATTTTGTCTTAACTCTTTTATTAATAAAATAAAATTTTCTTTAAGAACATATAACAATTTTATAGTTTTCTAAAAGGTATCTTTACGCAGAACGCTTTGGCGTAAAAAACTTGTCCTATTTTTTGAAAATATTGCCACTGCGTCCTTCCGAATATGACATATTTTTTATCAAAACTTCAACTTTGTGCGACATGTTATAAAATCCCAAACTGAAAGCAGTTTTGGAAACCTCAATATGTTTTCTATTTACTCCAAAAGTATTTTCCCAGCCCTGGAAGAAATGTGGACCCTATGGGCAAAAATGTTAAAAATCCCATTTTTGGGAATTGCGGGATGCCCTTTGACCTTTTCAATTTTTTTTGCATTTTCTTATTTGAAATGACAAATTTAACAAGCGTTGAAGATTTCATTAAGTTTTGTTCATAAATAAAGATTTTGTCATATATTACATATTTGTTAAATTTCTAAAACTTTGATTTATATCAACATTTTAATAGGGTCGCAGATAGCTACAACAATTTAGTCCATATTTATCCCTTAATATCTTTTTTTAGTTAGATATGGAAATTCTCGATCCTTTACAAAAAATTTCAAGCCAATATCTCAATTACATTCAAAAATATGTTCATTTAAACCTGTATCCTTAATTTCATATTTTTCATATTTTAGTATTAAATATTTAGTATTTTAGTATTAGATATGAACATGTTTAAATCTTATATTTACCTATTTTCTATTTGTTTGCTTATCCTTATAATTGAAAGGTCCTATTATGCTTAAATTTTCAGAAATTTATAACTATTTTTATTATTATTTATTAATTAGTATTTCAAATACTTTATCTTTAGAGCTATATTACATTTTGGTTTACTTTAATATTAATTTAAAATTATATTAAAAACTCTGATATATATTATTTTCACAAAATTTACCCAATTTCTTTTAAATATATTAAAATTTTGTTCATTCTTGGTCTCCGTTGGTAGCAGATTAAGCAGTTGCAGTCCTTTGTAGAATAGGGCCCTCTTCATTTTATTGCTTGTAGCTTTGTGCAGTCTAAAATCGTTCGCATTTCGTAGATTATAGGGCTGTATTTGGCTGACATAAGTTAGTTGATCTATTAGGTATTCTGGTGCATTTCCCATTTTCATTTTGTATATAAATATCAATGTATTAAGTTGAAGCCGCTGCCTAATATTTAACCATTTTAAAGTGTCCAGCATAAGTTGTATTGGTGTAAACCTATTGCACTTTATAATTGACCTCATAGCCTTGTTTTGTAGCTTTGTAGTAGACATGAATATAGAGTTGTAGAACCGAATTCAAAGTGTGGTTTTGTCATTGTATTGTAAATGTTTATTGCAGTTATAGTTGAAATTTTATTTCTTATTCTCCTAAAGAAACCAATTTTTCCCGATCTTTTTGCATATGTATTCTACGTGGTCTTAAAGTTCATATTTTTATCAATTATAAAACCTAAGTATTTTATATAGTCTACTTTTTCAATTATTGTATTATTAATTTCGAAATTTAAGTTATTGTCCATGTTTATTTCTAGTATTTTTGTTTTATTTTCATTTAGTTTTAGTTTATTCATTTTGAGCCAATTATTTATAGTTATCATATCTTCCATTAAATTATTTACACATTCCTCATTCGTATCCGATTCATTGAAAATTAGAGTATCGTCCGCGTATAATACTATCTCACATTTTTTAGTATATTTGGCATGTCATTTATATAAATAATGAATAGAAGAGCCCCTAGAATTGATCCTTGTGGAACCCCGTATTCATTTTCAATTTCGATTGATTTAATGTTGTTCACTTTAGTTATTTGTTTTCTATTTGTTAAATATGATTCAAACCATTTCAATTCTTTATTTTGAATTCCATAATTGTATAATTTCTGTATAAGGATGTTTCTATTGATAGTCTTAAATGCTCTTTTAAAATCTAGAAAAATCGCCATAATTTTTTTATTTTTATTAATATTTTTCCACCTGTTTATGATATAATTGACCGTTGTTTCACATGAAAAACTTTTTCGAAATCCGGATTGATATTTGGATAATATATTATTTGTTTCTAAAAATTCTTCAAGTTGGTTTTTTACAATTTTTTCCAAAATTTTTTCACATAATTTTAATGTATTAATCGGACGAAATTCTTCACATTTATTCGTTTTTGGTATTTTTTCGATTGGAGTTATCATTGAGGTTTTCCAATTATCCGGGAAGATTCCAGTTTCCAATGATTTATTTACAATTTTTAGTATATTACAACCAATTAAATTCCAATTATCTATTATCATTTGGATATTAATGTTATTAAAGTCTGGTTTATTTTTGATTTGTTTACATATTTGTTTAAGTTCTATAATTGATATTGCACGAAAATTAAATCTAGCATTTATCACATTCATTTGATTATTATATTGCACATGTTCTATATTATCTCTTATATCCTTAATACTATTCACGAAGTATTCGTTAAATTGTTTTTATATATCACAGTTATTCTTATACTCTATATTATTAAAAATCATAGATTGTATCACAGATCGGTTTTTCTTTAGGACTAAGTCTTTAATATTTTTCCACATTTGTTTTTGGTCTTTGGTGTTGCTTATTTGTTTATTAATATAATCGTTTTTTTCATTTTCTAGTTTTATTTTGTATATATTTCTAGCACTTTTATATTCATTCCAGGCATGATGTGTATTTTCTATTTTAGCAATATTATACTTTATAATTTTTTCTTTCTTTAAAATTTGTAATTGTCTGTTAAACCATTTATTTTTAATACTTCTTTCATTTATTGATTTTTTAATTGTTAGTCTCTTAATAGAATCTTCTAAAGCTTTATCAAAAAGATTTACATTGTAGTTTATGTCTTGGTCTTCTTCAAATTTTAATCTGCCATTTATTTCTCTTTGGAATTTAAGTTTATTATATTTAAAGTATTCTATTTCTCTTTTATTTATATGATTAGTTTTTTCATCATTGATTTTTATTTCAATTATCTCATGATCGGATATTTTATTTATTTTACTGTTATTTATTATTGTGTTTGTTTTGTTCGTAATGACATAATCAATTATTGTTCTTGAGTTACGCGTAATTCTTGTATATTCAGTTACCATCTGTTTTAGTCCATTATCATTTATTATCTGTTTCAACTTATTCTTGTATATACTGTCCTTGGACCAATCTATATTAAAATCTCCTGCAATAATGATATCCGTTGTTTTTTCGTTAAGTTCTTCTATTGTTTCTTCAAATGTTTCATAGAATTCAGATTCTTGACTACTAGGAGATCTATAAACTGCAGCTATTATCATTGAAATTTGTTTATATTTAATATTATAAGCACTTATCCAGTATTTCGATTCACATATTTTTTCTTGTAATAGTTTCACTTGCCAATTTTTATTAAAATAAACTATTAATCCACCGGTTCTTGTTGAGTTTGAAAGTGTTGCAAAATGTTGATAATTATCGAGTAGTATTTCATTTTCGTCTATTTTATTCGTTAGGTGTGTCTCTGTTAGAATTATAAAATCAAACTTTCTTGTATCTGCTAAATTTTTTCGACAGATCATTTCGTTCTGTTTCGTTTATGATCATTTAGGTAAAAATATAAGAAATATCAATGACTGAATTACAGGTTATAGTAATATAGTCCTAAATGTTAATAGGTAGACAGTTCGTAATTTTTTACTTTGGAATACCTGTATCGGAAATGACAAGAATTGGTATATAAGTAAACTTCTCAGATTTTAAGTACCATATTTAATAAATCTACAATGAAGATTACATTAAAGTACGAAGAGTTGTGTTCCGTTTTATGGAGTGTATCTTCAAAAGGGCCAGAAAGAATTGAAGACATTTCAAATTTTCAAATTTCGATTAAAATTTTGTAGTTGGATGAAAACTACTACGGAAACCTCAACTTACAACACATCAGCAGGAGCGCCTTGCAAGTCATACGAAGACTTATGTTCAAGGTCAAAAAAAAGAGGGTCACACAAAAACTTTTTTCAATCTCAAATGAGGAAATTGCTGATACATTTAACGAAATGCTGAAAAAGGAAAACCAACCTATGGATGCCGTACATATTGCAACTATTCTTCCTAATGCATCACCAAAACGACTTAAGCGAATTGTGGAAAGTATACCAACTCCAACATCACAATCAAATTTTACTGAAGAGGAAGCAATAGCGCTTATGTTGGAACTGGGTCTCAGTCGAAATAAGTACCAAATATTAAGGAAAGCTCTGCATGAAAAAGGACACAATATATTTCATTCCTTAACGATGTTTTACGCAAGATCCTTTTTTTGCTTTACTTGAATTGGTGGTGGAGAGAAGAGGAAAGAAATATCATTATTATTTAGTCTCTCTCATGTAAATTCAAAAGGTTGGCAATGGCATATGCAAATTTATTAACACCTTAAGTAATTTGCCTATGTAAAATTTTATAAATTTTAAGAAAAAACTTTATCTGAACAATTATTTTTAGCAAAATAAAGCAATTTGTTTATTGTATTTTTTTTAAAGAATATCTTATATATTAATTTTCTACTATAAAAAGTAAAATCGTTATATTAATTAACCATCATACAAGGCGATCCAGAAAAAAACAAACTATCCTACCATCACTTATTGCTGTTAATGATGTGGAAGCTTGTATTTATCTATCATCTTTGCTCGAAAACACAGCATCAAGAATTGTGTCAGACTTTTCAGAAGACCAACTAAGGAAAATTCATAACTGTGATGTTGTCTTAATGTGTAAGTGGGGATGTGACGGTTTATCAGCACTTCCAGAATACAAACAAGCTTCTCTCAACTTCTTCCTTCTGTTTATATTCTCAAATATAAACAAAAGCAGAAGTATTAATGAAGAAGTCCTGTCTTTCGGAATTTCACCACTTCCTTTTCAACTGAATATACAATAAAACGTGAATTAAATTTACTTTTGAATTGTGGTATCTGGTTTTATTGGTGAGCTATCAAAAGTTTCGACTCGGTTGCGATAACAGGGGGCTAGGGTCAAATATAGGCCGATCCTTACGAAAATCTACAGTGTCATTTATACTTATATAAAACTTATTTGTGCCAATTTTTAGAGAGATAGCAGAATATTTGACGTAATTATGGCATAAAAAGTTCAAATCGGGAGGTACGGTTGTATGGGGGCTAGGTGAAATAATGGACCGATTTCAACCATTTTCAATAGGCTTCGTCCTTGTGCCAAAAAACATGCTTGGTCCAAATTTCATCAAATTATCTTGAAAATTGCGGCCTGTACCTTGCGCACAAGGTTTACATGGACAGCAAGCCAGCCGGACAGACGAACGGACATGTCTTAATCGACTCAAAACATGATTCTGAATCGATTGGTATACTTTAAGGTGGGTATTGGACCAATATTTTTGTATGTTACAAACATCAGCACAAACGTATAATAGCCTCCCCACTATAGTCGTGTAGGGTATAATGAATAATATCAGTCCATTATTTTGAATACACTTGATTTACAAGGCTTTCCACCCCACTAATTGAAGTTGAAAATTGGCGTTTCAATTATTTTATTGCGAAATATTGATTCACCACGTCTTTGTAATGGTATTCGATTAACAGTTAAAAAATTAATGAACAACTTAATCGAAGCTACGATTATAACTGGCCAATATAAAGAAACGGATGACTTACTACCTCGGATCCCAATGACAACATCGGAAATGCCATTCGACTTTAAATGGTTGCCATTTCCTATATGTTTGGCATTCGCGATGTGCATGCTCGTGAGTTGGGAAACCTTCAGATTTGTATATCTGGGGGAAAAACAAAAAATTTTGTATATCTCAAGGCAAGAATAGGAAACAACTATTATTTTTTGTAATTTAAAATTTATTATATCAAAAACATAGTTTAATACATATAGTAGTATATAGTCGAAAGTAATTGTCAAGGGCCTAAGCGCCCTGTCAAAGACCTAACTGGTGAGAATGTATTAGTAGAAGTACAAAAATAAACACAGTTGGTCAAAATGTACTAAATAAAAAATGTATTTTTTGGACGTTATTCTTTATGTGTTATTAATGAAATTTTATATGGCAGTGAATGAAAATATTAGTTATTTATCTTTTTGAAAAGATATTTTATCTTAAAACATATTATAAACACGTCTTTTTGTTATTTTTTTTTTTTTTTTTTGAATTAAAAAAAGTATGTAAAATACTTTTTTAATTTTCAATACGAAAATGTACAACTTTTCTTTTTTCAGTTTTAATTAAAATGAAGTGTCAAAGAATTAAAAATATTTTTTTTTCGTTTGTAAAATATAAATTATATTCGGGGTTTTAAATTGTTTAAAAGTGTCACAAAAAATAATAAACATTAAGTTTAATTAATAAGAAAACGGCTTCAGTTTCGCCTATATGTACTACTATATGGTTTAATATATAATAACCATCAGTGAGCGATTAGTGAGTATAAAACAATATAAAAAAGGAGAAATAAAAAAATATTATAAACTCGCTTTTATAATATGAAAGAGTATAAAATCATAACACTTTCCAGTTTCTCTATTGTTATGGCAAACTGGAAATTTACTACATTTACGCACTTTCATGTTATAAAAAAGTGACTTGAAACTTGAACGAAATCGACACATCAAGTAAGTATTAAACAGACTCATTATATCAAATTTGATTCTTTTAAACTTTAAGCTGCAACGTTGTGGTTACAATTTGGATAGAAATTGTTGGCAGGGTATGTATATTTGTCGACATACATTTTATGCGAGTTGTCTCTATAAAAAAATATTGTAATGTTTTGTCTGTCCAGTTGACGCATGATTGCTATTGGTTTAAAGTAAATAGGAAACAAATTAGTATAACATTAATAGTATGGGTACAAATATTAATATTAGTATTAATTGTAGTGAGTATATATTAATAAATTCACACGGTGTGCTGAATTGTCAATATATACTCACGTAACGTATTGTCATGGTTACAATTTGGATAAAAATTGTTGGCAGGGTATGTATATTTGTCGACATACAATTTATGCGAGTTGTCTCTATAAAAAATAGTATTAATTGTAGTGAGTATATATTAATAAATTCACACGGTGTCTATCAAGTCGTATTGTCATAAAATACTAAAGTTTTATGATAGTTTAAAAAATCGTTGTTGTGCTTCAATAAAAAAAGTCTTAAAATAATAACACCTTCTATGATATGTTTATAGTTTTATCATAACTAAACAGTGCAACTCATAGAGGAAAGGTAAAACCTCTTAATCGAGTCGGTGATATTATTTAGAAGTTGCCGCAATTGAACTTATGTAATATATACGTAAACATGACGCAAAACTGTACAAAGTTATATAACTTCAAAATTAATTAGTTTTTAATAATATATCATGAATTTCATGAGAAATCAAATAAGAATTGACCGATGGTCTTCAGATTTCATCTGTTTTACATTGAAATTTTTTAAATTTTATTGATATTTTATGCATTTAACAGAATTTAAAATTGCTTAAAATACATTACTGATCAGAATTGGGATGCATATATTTAAATTCGATTACCACCTTCATAAAAATGAATTTCTAAATAATATTTCTTAAGATAAATGCATTTTTGGTGCAAGTGCACCTTGAGAGCGTTTTCCAAATTGTTCTCCCTTTTGAAAGTATTTCGAAATATCATATATCAAAACTTGTTATTTTTTATATTATGTATATAATTTTTTTATTAAACGAATATGCAGCATAATTTTTCGCGATATTATAAAAATTATTATTTTTTAGTTTAAGTTAGTTCAAATGCCCATAAAAAATATATAATTTTTTATCCACCATCAAAAAAGACGGGGGGTACATTGTTTTTGTCATTCCGTTTCTAACACATTGAAATATTCACCTAAGACCCATAAAAGTATACATATTCTGGGTCCTTATTAGATTCTAAGACGATCTAGCTATGTCCGTCCGTCTGTCTGTCTGTCTGTTGAAAACACGATAGAGTCCAAATGGAATTAGCTAGCGAACTAATACTTATAGTTGATGCAGTTTGTTTGGTATTGAAAATGGGCGATATCGGTCCACGATTTTGCCTAGCCCCCATGTAAGGCCCCCTTCAGAAAATGACTTTATCGCCCATATCTGGCTAACAGAAGCATCCATAGCGGTGTAATTTTGCACAAACATGTTTCAGGATCGGTCCAAAATTGACCCTACCCCCCATATAAAGTTCCCTTCAGAAAATAAATTTATCGCTCATAACTGGCTAAGAAAAGCATTAATAGCGGTGAAATTCGGCACAAACATGTTTTACGGGAACATAAATCTCTTCGTAGAATTTTATAAGGATCGGTCCATAATTGACCCTACCCCCCATATAAAATCTCCTTCAGAAAATGACACTCATATCTGGCTAAGAGAAGCATCAATAGCGATGAAATTCGGCACAAACATGTCTTACGGGAACATAAATCTCGTCGTAGAATTTTTTAAGGATCGGTCCAACTGACCCTACCCCCCATATAAAGTCCCCTTCAGAATATTACTTTATCGTTCATAATTGGCTAAGAGAAGCATAAATAGCGCTGAAATTCGGCACAAACATGTTTTACGGTAACATAAATCTCTTCGTGGAATTCTATAAGGATCGGTCATAATTGACATATAAATTGACCCTACCCCCATTCAGTCCCCATCAGAAAATGACTTTATCGCCCATAAGTGCCTAAAAGACGCATCAATAGCTGTTAAATTTTGTACAAACATGTTTTATGGGCACATAAATCTAGTCGTAAAATTTTAAAGGATCGGTTCTTAATTGAATGGAAATGGGTCTATAACTGACTCCACCCTCCAGTAACAGACAGTAACACCCGTTACTGGCTGTAGCGCTCAAAGTCAAAGCGATGAAATTTCACATAAACATGTTTGTATGAGCCCCTACCATATGCCTCTATTAAGATCATCATTACAAAATTACTTTAAAGCTCATTACTGTCTCAAAAATGCGACATAAACAATATTTGTATGAACAAAAATCGTTCTAAATTTTAGAAGTATCGATCCATAATTGACTAATACTTTTTATGAACAAAAGTCGTTCTAAATTTTAGAAAATCGTTCTAAGTTTTAGAAGTATCGATTCATAATTGACTAATGTTATGTACAAAAGTTTAAAAAATCGGTCTATAATTGACACTTATTAAAGATTCACTCCAGAAAATCACTTGTATGGCTCAAAAGTTCTTCCAAATAATGGTAGTTTTATAGGAACTGAAATTTTTCAACTGAATTTGAATTTCTCCAGAAAATTACTTTAAACTTCATGACTGAATTAAAAATACGAGTACAGAGACATTAGATACAAACAATTATTGTATTAACCGACGAGGACGACTCTTACAAAAAAACAGTTTATGGTTATAAATATTGGATCAAAAAATTAATATTTTTAATTCGGAATAGCACGGTCCTCTTCCAAATATTTCCCTGATGTTCATATTAATATTGACATATGATTCAACATAGATCGATAATATCAAAGTTTATTAATAAGAATGATTTGATGGTGAGTATATAAGATTCGGCATGACTGAATATAACACTCTTACTTGTTTATTTTATATAAATTTATCAATAATGCACTTACAAGATATGTTAAATTATTATTATTATTCGTTTATTTAGTAGTATTTAAATATTTATCTTATATCTATAATACTGATGTTACAATTAGTATTAAATACTCTGATATACATTATTTTTTACAAAGGATACAATATTTCTTTTAAAAACATTAAGATTTCTTTCATTTTTTACATTAATTGGTAACATATTAAACAATTGTAGTCCTTTGTAGAATAGGCATCTCTTCATGGCATTGTTTGTTGCTTTGTTTATTCGGAAGTCCATTGCATTACGTAGACTGTAAGGTTGTATTTCATTGACGTACTTAAGTTGCTCTGTCAAATATTCTGGGGCGTTTCCTGTTTTCATCTTGGGTATAAACGTTAACGTATTTAGTTGAAGTCTCTGTCTTATATTTAACCATTTCAGTGTATCAAGCATTTATTGTGTTGATGTGAATCTATTGCATTTTGAAGTTTTTGCAGCCTTTCCAATTGTGTATCATCCGCGTATAGCACTATTTCACATTTACGAAGTATCTTAGGCATATCATTTATGTATATAATAAATAAAAGAGCTCCTAAAATCGATCCTTGTGGTACTCCATATTCATTGTTAATTTCTTTCGATATACTATTATTCACTTTCGTTATTTGTTTTCTATTCGTTAGATACGACTTAAACCAACTTAATTCTTCATTTTGTATACCATATCTGTGCATTTTTTGTAGTAGGATGTCTCTATCTATGGTTTCAAAAGCCCTTTTAATATCAAGAAAAATTGCCATAATTTTTTTTATTTTTGTTAATGTTTTTCCATCTATTTATAACATAGTTTACTGATGCACAGTGTGGCAGAATGGAAATTTTTTGGAAATAAATATGGCATTTCTAAACGGCTGATCCGATCGGGATAAAATTTGGCATGAGCGTAGCCAAGGAGTATTCGAGTTTAAGCTTTGAAGATGAACCCCGCAGATGCTCCAGGGACGGAGCTGTGGCGGCTCAAAGTAGGGTACCTACGACATGTAAAATTTTTAAACTCGTGCCATTTTTTTGTTTTTCACCCAAATACAAAGATTTTTATATTTTCTGAAAGCGCTCGACGAGGTCTTAAAAAAATATGCTTGGACATACTACTTATCTCTTATAATATCCGAGTTATAGGCATTTAAAAATTTAGTGGTACAAAATTTACCATACCTTGGTCCGCCTTTTTTGAATACCGGGCGTAATTTTGGACCAAATGGACTTGTTTCTTGTTAGTTAGACAACAAAATTTCCAATAACATACAAAAAATTTCAGATCAATATCATTTACAGATCTAAAAATATACATTTTTTAATTTATAAATTAAAAAAATTTTAGAGTTTTGCCGTTTTTTTTTTTGCCAAAAATGTGTCTTAACTCTTTTATTAATAAAATAAAATTTTCTGTAAGAACGTATAACAATTTTATAGTTTTCTAAAAGGTATCTTTATGCAGAACACTTTGGCGTAAAAAACTTGTCCTATTTTTTGAAAATGTTGCCACTGCGTCCTTCCGAATATGACCTATTTCTTATCATAACTTCAAAATTGGATGATATGTTCTAAAATCCCAAAGCTGGGATCAGAAAACTGAAAGCAGTTTTGGAAACCTCAATATGTTTTATATTTACTTCAAAAGTATTTTCCCAGCCCTGAAAGAAATGTTGACCCTATGGGCAAAAAAGTAAAAAATCCCATTTTTGGGATTTTTTTATTCCTATTTTTGGGAATTGCGGGATGATTATTTGAAATGACAAATTTAACAAGCGTTGAAGACTTCATTGAGTTTTGTTCATAAATAAAGATTTTGTCATATATTACATATTTGTTAAATTTCTAAAACTATGATTTATATCAAAATTTTAATAGGGTCGCAGATAGCTACAACAATTTAGTCCATATTTATCCCTTAATATATTTTTTTTAGTTAGATATGGAAATTCTCGACGCTTTACAAAAAATTTCAAGCCAATATCTCAATTACATTCAAAAATATGTTCATTTAAACCTGTATCCTTTAATTTCATATTTTTCATATTTTAGTATTAAATATGACAGAACATATTTAAATCTTATATTAACCTATTTTCTATTTGTTTGCTTATCCTTATAATTGAAAGGTCCTATTATGCTTAAATTTTCAGAAATTTATAACTATTTTTTACCTCAATTTTTTCGACAGATCATTTCGTTCTGTTTCGTTTATGATCATGTAGGTAAAAATATAAGGTAATATTTCGATTCATTCACTAATAAGAAATATCAATGACTGAATTACAGGTTATAGTAATATAGTCCTAAATGTTAAAAGGTAGACAGTTCGTAATTTTTTAATTTGGAATACCTGTATCGGAAATGACATGAATTGGTATATAAGTAAACTTCTCAGATTTTAAGTACCATATTTAATAAATCTACAATGAAGATTACATTAAAGTACGAATAGTTGTGTTCCGTTTTATGGAGTGTATCTTCAAAAGGGCCAGAAAGAATTGAAGACATTTCAAATTATATAAAAACTACATATAGTAGAAAAGTAGAAAAAACAGGCATATCAAAAATTGAAAACTTTTTGATGTAAAAAGTAAGTCTGTGGATGGAAATCAAAAGAAATTTCGATTAAAATATTGTAGTTGGAAGGAAACTACTACAGAAATCTCAACTTACAACACTTCAACAGGAGCGTCTTGTAAGTCACACGAAGACTTATGTTCAAGGTCAAAAAAAGAGGGTCACACAAAAACTTTTTTCAATCTCAAATGAGGAAATTGCTGATACATTTAACGAAATGCTGAAAAAGGAAAACCAACCTATGGATGCCGTACATATTGCAACTATTCTTCCTAATGCATCACCAAAACGACTTATGCGAATTGTGGAAAGTATACCAACTCCAACATCACAATCATATTTTACTGAAGAGGAAGAAAAAGCGCTTATGTTGGAACTGGGTCTCAGTCGAAATAAGTACCAAATATTAAGGAAAGCTCTGCATGAAAAAGGACACAATATATTACCATCATACAAGGCGATCCAGGAAAAAAAAACTACCATCTACTACCTACCATCACCTATTGCTGTTAATGATGTGGAAGCTTCTATTGATATATCATCTTTGCTCGAAAACACAGCATCAAGAATTGTGTCATACTTTTCAGAAGACCAACTAAGGAAAATTCATAACTGTGATGTTGTCTTAATGTGAAAGTGGGGATGTGACGGTTTATCAGCACTTCCAGAATACAAACAAGCTTGTGGAAGTCGGACATTAGCAGACTGCAAAAGTGTATTTATGTCATCATTAGTGCCATTACGAATTCGTTCATATTCCCTTAATCTATCATCGTCAAGCATCGGAAATTCATTTGAAGATATATGGATCAATACAACTCCGGGTTCAAATTTTTGTAGACCCATTGGATTTGAATATATAAAGGAGTCAAAGAAAACAACAAAAGATTTAGTGGAATATTTAAAAGATGAAATAAATGCACTGGAGCCCATTTGCATAAAAATAAAGGAATTCTCTATTAACGTATCATATCAGCTAAGCTTAACAAGGATTGAAATGCCATAACAGAAACTTCTTCCTTCTGGAGATGCTTTTCTCAATATGTAATGAGAAAAAGTCGCAATTCTCAAATATAAACAAAAGCAGAAGTATTAATGAAGAAGTCCTGTCTTTCGGAATTTCACCACTTCATGTCAGAATACGATTTTTGGATTACTTTTTACACATAGCATACGACCTCAAATATAGAAGTGTGCCAGAGAATCTTACTAAATCAACAAAAAATAATGAAGAATTGAAAGAACTGAGAGCTGCGGAAGAAAGCAGAATCCAAGAAGAATTTAAAGTTCAGATGGGATTAAACATCGACAAACCACTTCCAAGTTGCGGTAGTACAAATGACGGTAATACGGCGAGAAGGTTTTTTCGTGATTTTGAAATTACTTCAAAAATAACTGGAATCGACAAGGAGTTGCTTCGAAGAGTTAACACTATTTTAATGGCACTGAATAAGTAGTAAACATAAAATTAATGGAAATCGATTTGGGGAATATACATCTGAAATTTCTAAATTACTAAAAGTACACAAAGTATTGTGTCATGGTCAAATAATAATTGAATCGAATATTTTTCCACTTGGAGAGTTAACAGAAGAACCCCAGGAAGCGAGAAATCGAGATTTTAATCATGTTCAATTTTTCAGCTTAAGAAAATGCTCCAGGCAATCACAGAATGAAGATATTTTTAATAGTTTACTTCTATCTTCCGATCCTGTTCTTTCAACTATGCGAAAAAGATGGATTTGTTATGAACAGGGAAACCAAAATATGCAAATGCATGTTTTTTGTGGTGCGTCGTATGGACTCATGGATAAGATATTTACACGTTTCAGACCAATTTGAGAATTTTGGCATCGATTTGTTAGAGCATATTTTTGCATATTTTACCCATAAGAGCATAATTTTGCATGATTTGACTTTTTAGCATATTTAAGGCATATTTTCGAGTTTTTAGAGCATATTTTACTCTTTCAGTGCATATTTTGATGTTTTCGCTTTTTTTTCGTTTTTATACATTTTTAATTTTCTTTTCAAAACTTTATTTAAAAAAAATAAAATTCTATTTAAATTTAGCCTATTTTACAATTTTGAAAAAAAAAACAATTCGTTATATTAGTTATAGTTTTTTATTCAATAAAGCAAAATATTTTAAATCGGACATAAAACCGATTACTTTTGATTTCATGAGACCAATATAATTTAAAAAACTAATTATTAGAATTTATGACAACACCGATTAAAATGTCAGTTTAAAAGCTATGAATACAACTGGAAGAAATGTGTCAAACTTTGTCGTGTGAAATATGTTTTTTGGGGACCAAATGGTTTCATGTTATTTATTGGTTATCTGAACGTTAAACGGAATTCTATTATACTAGTTCTTTAAACTATGAGATGAAACATTTATAAAAAATGTTATAGGATATAGAATATGACATTAAACATTTATTATTTCATTACAATTTCAGTCTTTTTGAGCTTTTCAATGTTAAAAAATAATAAACAATTTTATTTTTGGAGCATATATTTTAAATTTTAAGAGCATATTTTGAGTTTTTTACGGCATATTTAAAGCGCTTAAAACACTTTTTTTAGAGCATGTTTTCGGTTTCCCTGGTTATGAAACTCTATCATCTCAAAACGAGGAAGATTTAAAGGACTTATATTACCTTTTGAATAAGGAATTAACTATATAAGTGGGTTGTAAGAATTAATTGTATTATGTTTAAGATAAACAGTTCAAACCAAATGTATGTTCTGTCATACTTAATACTAAAATATGAACAAGATGAAATTAAAGGACACAGGTTTAAATGAACATATTTTTGAATGTAATTGAGATATTGGCTTGAAATTTTTTGTAAAGGGTCGAGAATTTCCATATCTAACTAAAAAAAGATATTAAGGGATAAATATGGACTAAATTGTTGTAGATATCTGCGACCCTATTAAAATTTTGATATAAATCATAATTTTAGAAATTTATCAAATATGTAATATATGACAAAATCTTTATTTATGAACAAAACTCAATGAAATCTTCAACGCTTGTTAAATTTGTCATATCAAATAAGAAAATGCCAAAAAAATTGAAAAGGTCAAAGGGCATCCCGCAATTCCCAAAAATAGGAATGAAAATCCCAAAAATGAAATTTTTTACATTTTTGCCTATAGGGTCCACATTTCTTTCAGGGCTGGGAAAATACTTTTAAAGTAAATAGAAAACATATTGAGGTTTCCAAAACTGCTTTCAGTTTTCTGATCCCAGCTTTGGGATTTTAGAACATGTCGCCCAAAGTTGAAGTTGTGATAAAAAATAGGTCATATTCGGAAGGACGCAGAGGCAACATTTTCAAATATAGTTTTTTACGCCAAAACGTTCTGCGTAAAGATACCTTTTCAAAAACTATAAAATTGTTATATGTTCTTAAAGAAAATTTTATTTTATTAATAAAAGAGTTAAGACACATTTTTGGCAAAAAAACGGCAAAAATCTAAAATTTTTTGAATTTTTAAATTAAAAAACATATATTTTTGGATCTGTAAATGATATTGATCTGAAATTTTTTGTATATTATTGGAAATTTTATTGTCTAACTAACAAGAAAAAATTGAAATATGTCCAAGCATATTTTTTCAAGATCTCGTCGAGCGCTTTCAGAAAATATATTTAGGTGAAAAACAAAAAAATGGCACCAGTTTAAAAATTTTACATGTCGTAGGTACCCTACTTTGAGCCGCCACAGCTCCGTCCCTGGGGCATCTGCGGGGTTCATCTTCATGGCTACGCTCATGCCAAATTTTATCCCGATCGGATCAGCCGTTTAGAAATGCCAGATTTATTTCCAAAAAATTTCCATTCTGTCCCACTGTGTGATGTTGCACATGAATACTTTTTTCGAAATCCAGACTGATATTTTGATAATATGTCATTTGATTCTAAATAGTCTTCAAGTTTCATTTTAACAATTTTCTCAAGAACTTTTTCACATAATTTTAAAGTATTAACGGGACGAAATTCTTCACATTTACTAGTTTTTGCTATTTTTTCTATTGGTGTTACCTTTGAGGTTTTCCAATTTTCAGGGAAAACTCCAGTTGCCATTGATGTATTTACTATATTTAGCATGATATTTCCGATTATATTCCAATTGTCCAGTATCATACGACTATTTACTTTATTATAATTAGGTTTATTTTTTAAGGTTTTACATATGTTTTTAAGTTCTGTAATAGATATTGCACGGAATTTAAATCTTGCATTTATTACATCTATTTGATTTTCATATTGCACATATTCTATATTATCTCTGATTTCATTTATACTGTTTACAAAATAATTATTAAATTGGTAAGCTATATCACAGTTATTCTTATATTCTATATTATTAAATATCACAGTTTTTATCACAGATTGGTTTTTATTTAGAACTAAGTTTTTAATGTTTTTCCACATTTGTTTCTGGTCTCTAGCTTTATTAATTTGATTGTTAATATACCTATTTTTCTCATTTTCAAGTTTTATTTTATATACTTATATTTCTTGAATTTTTATAGTTTTTTCATGCAATTTTTTATGTTGCGAAAAATAATTATCCTTAATTAATCTTTAAATTGTAGAACTATACACAAATATATAGCATGCTTATGCAAATATTGCGAATATTAAGGCGGCAATTCTATATATTATCGCCGGCTCGCTGAAGAGTTTTTCCCTTTCGACTTAGAATTATTATAATTTTACCCCAATAACATGTATACATATCTATCATATTCAAATATTTTCAAATTGTAACATCAATATTAAAAAAAAAAACAATAAATAAATTTGCAGGTAGCAGTTGCAAAACAAAATTTAATTGCTGTTAGGAAAAACTAAGCGCAAATAAAAATATCATCAATACTAGCCATATTAGTTTAACAGATTTAAGTGTGCGCTGCTATAGCACAAAAATATATATTTTTTCTTGTACAACAAACAAGAGATTAATACTGTGCATTCGTGCTGCTAGAAATTGCAGTGTAACGTCGCAATTTTTCTAGTTAAACATAAAAACAGAACGGCAATATTAAGTAGCAATGTTATTTAAATCTGAAAAAGTTTAAATATTTTTAGTATGACGAGTGATAAAAATATGTATTTTGAGGCAAATGCTGACTAATATATTAGTAAAAGTAAACACTGCTTAAAACTCATGTCTGTTATAACAATTGACAATTCAGCATCATTCGGTACTTTTATTTCATAATTTTCACTCATTTTGTTTCAATCGCCGTTTTTATTTTTTCGCGTTCATTAATATTTTCACTTTGTATTACTAGTGTACCATTTTTTCTATTTTCAATATTTATAATTTAAAATCAACAGGATCTACCTTTTTATTTATATCATCTTTCGTTTTTCAACTTTTTGTTTTTCATTTGGTTTAATTATTAACGGAACCTGATTTATTACTTCTGGCAACACCATATTCTTCTTCAATGCATCAGAAAATGATAGCTTATTTTGTTTGACGTTTGTTTCTTTTATCACTTTTTTATTTCGGTGCACATTTTTACATTTGTTTGTTCAATATTGTTACACAGTTCTTGGTTTTTGTTTTCGTTGCCTTTAATAGTGCCGTAAAGTTTTTTAATTTCTTGAGCGTTTATTTTCACAGCTTTTTGTGTATTATCAATTATTTTAAGCCTTTCTTCGTACCTTTTCTCAATTGCTTGCAAAAGTTGTTTAATTTCATTTTCATTTTGTCTTAATGATATTTCGAACTCCCTTTTGTATTCCTTTAGGTTTTGTTTGTTTATTCTTACACCATTTTGAATTTCTCCTAAGACAAGATCAACATTTCTAATATACTGCATACAGTCCTCACACATAAATCTTATAAAGTTGTTTGCTTCTAAAAACCCGAGTGAATATTGATCGATTCCTTTTTTGTACAATGGTATATTTTTTCACAAACTCCATTACATCTGATGCCCGTTTCTCTTTTAATCACTGACTTGCATGAACCAAAGTAAATTAATAAAGTAGCGACACGAGTTGTTGTACAACAAACGTCTACAAAAACCACAGGCAATTCGTTTTTGTTCGAAATACTAACTTGTCAAAATTTGTTTACAAAAATGAACCAATAATTAATGGAAAATATGGCATTATTGTTGTACTTTCCAAAAATATGTTGTTATTTATATTAAAAGTCACAGAGTTTTCTTTATTTTTTAAAAATTAGAACATTTTTAAAAATATTATACACTTTAAATACACTTTTTCACATTAAATACAACAAATTACTCAGAAATTTGTACAAAAGCAACCGTTAAAATGAAAAGAAATATGGCAACATACACATTTTTGACAAGTAAGTCCACAAATATCAAGTTTAAAAAAAATAGTCAGCTGTTCAAATGAGTCTACTTTATAAATTTACTTTGGCATGAACTGCAATCAGTCATTTTTGGTTATTTTTTTATTGTTTAATTATTGTCCAATAATTTATTTATTTAATAATATTATTTTATACACAATTTGGTTTAGGTTTATTAAACGTTTTAATAGTCTTTTTTCTATTTTTTTAACAGTTTAATATTTATTTTTCGTTATTTTAATCAGAGCTTTTGTTTCTTGCTTCTTATTCTCTTTTAAGTAACATGGAGTTAAATGTAGAAAATGCACCCAATATGCATTTGCAATAAAACTGCATTTTTATTAACAAATATTATTTAGAAATGCATTTTTATGAATGTACATTAGTTGTAATCGAATTTAAATATTTGCATCCCAATTATGGTCAGTAATGTATTTTAAACAGTTTTACATTATGTTAAGTGCATAAAATATCAATAAAGTTTTAAAATTTTTCAATATAAATCATTTAAAAAATCGATAAAAATAGATGTAATGGACGATTTCAAAAATGCATTCATAAAGTGCATTTCTTTAAAAATTGTACTATCTTTAACTTTTTAATATACATACAAATTATATTAGAATGAAAAAGCCCATCCATAGTAATAGATTGGGTTCAAAATCAAAAAATCCGATATAAACTCTTAAAGATGTAAAGGTTCAACGTTTTATACCTTTTTGATTTTTTGTAGTTTTCGATCAAGTTAAAATCGTCATAAAAATCGCGTTTCTTGAAAATTTTCCAAATAAACAATGGAGTTGTTTTATTTTCTACTTAAAGAACATATATTAATAATATGAAGGAAAGGAATTTTTGACCTCATAAATTGTCAGTTTTTCTGTGTTCTTTCCTGGAATTCATGATATTTATAAAAGTTATTAATTTTTATAAAATTAAATTAAAAAATAAAAGGAAGAAATTTTTGTTTGCTTTTTTCTGACTGGCAGTCATTAACAGCTCTTTATCTTAGAATTAAAAAAGAAAATATTTTAAATTTTTATAAAAATGGATGGTTAATCCACCATTACAATGTCCAATACGCCTTTTACCGACTTTTATATCAGTTTTGAATTACTTTTGCCATTTTTACTAAAAATATTTGTAGTTGACTCAAATTTAAAATAGCACACTAACTTATGAGGGTTGGTCACAGCAGCCATATTTTTCGTGTTATTTATTATTTTATGATATATGACGACCGTGTGAATCCCCTATATATGTATAGTTTGGTTGACATTTCGTAGCATGGATATTATAAAATTCAATAATGTTCACACTACTTAATCCAGATGAACAATAATCACTTGAATTACGAGTGTTCTAATTACTCTAAATATATTTGGAAAATTGAATATATTATACGATATTTTGTACTATAAAGTTTTCAATTGTTTCTGAATTCTAACGGATTTTTGATAAATTAATTTAATTTAAATAATTATTTAAATTTACACAATTTTTGTTTTTAAATCGTTATAATTTGGAATCGCATTATTTATTAAAATATACATAAGTATATAATAATATATATGAATTGGTTTTACCGTCAATATTTATTATTTTGAACAACATTGTAAATAACAATATACAAAGGTATATAATAAATAGTTTAAAAATATTATTTTTGGTTTTATAAAAAACAATATTTTGAAAAATTCTAAAAGCGATTTTACTATCGTCGTTTTTGGAAATTATGATAGCGAAAACGATATTATAATTTCGATATCGTTGTAATATCGTTTGGTTTATTCGGATATATTAAATTTTTAATTAAATAAATAAAACAAATTTGTTACTTCTACATCCTAGGAAAAATTGTATTAGTTCTACCACTCGTTCTAGTTTGGCGTTGAGATCAACGATTTTTTTTCGAAATTGTCACATACGGAACTGGATCTGAGGAAGCGTTATATTTTAGGCAATAATTTAAAATTTTATATTTTGTAACACTTCATTCCAACTTTCCTTCATTATTGAAATAATCCATAAAATGTTGCCTTTGCAATGCAGCTCCACCTTTTCGATGGTTGCAAAAATTTTCTATATTGTCATCTTTTATATTTTAGTGTATTGTAGCTAAAAAATTTGTGTTGCTAGTGATGTATGTGCTGTCAGTTTCCAACAAAAAATTGTGTAAAACGCAACATGTGGTATTTCTTCTCCTTGATCCAATACTGCTTATAATTTACCTTGAAGGAGCACACCTGCATCATTAGTGCGCCCATTGCAACCAATATCAACAAAAATAAATCTGTAATTGGCCTCGACAAGCGCCGTCAAAATTATAATGTTAGTACCTTTATAATTATGGTAGAATGAACCATATTTGTGCTTTGATCGGAAGCTTATATGCTTCCCATCTAAAGCACCCAGGCAATTAGGAAATTGCCATTTAATGGCAAATTCCTTAGCTCTTAGTTTCCATTCTAATTGATTCCTAGGAAACTTATATAGAAACTTTGTAAGTTCAATTAAGTAAACATTATTTATCACGATACCTTTAAATATATTCCTTTCATTCAATTAGATGTTGCTTCACATACTTTTGGGACCATATCAGAAATGGTTGATTTAGCAATTCGTGAAGTAACCAGTTACTTCAAAATTTTTATCATAAATGAATACATACCAACCAGTGGCGAGGAACCGTAAAGTCAATAATAACTTTTCTGCAGGTGAAATAGCACTTCTCATTTTTATATAATATCGCACTATATCTTCTGGATCAAATTAAGTTTTTGACATTCGTATATATTTCATGTATGATTAATTATCGTTCAAAAGCAAACTTCTAATCTGCACCATCTACAAAGTTTTTTCCATTATCTTTTTTCTTTATGGGTAGGTAGGTATGTTGCTTCTTTACATATATTTGATAAACCTTATGGTATGTTTCCACTGGCTTGAAAACTGCTAGATTTGCTAAACTTCTTCAATGTGTTTCCAGTGAGCTTACTCGTTTTTGATATTCGAATTTTCGAACAAATTCTGTCACTTTATTTCTTCATATCCACAATAAAGTTAATTTTATGTAAAATTACATATTAAAAATAAAAAATTACAGTTGTAAACGAATAAATTTATTTATTAAATGCCACTAATTTTAAAATTATAATTTGTTATTATTTTCACTTCCATATTAATTGTCACTTTTTCGATGAACATATTCTATTTGAATGGATAGCCCAAAAAAAGTATTTGCTTATCCTAGACACATCGCAGTGTTGCATAAGCAAATCTTGTTCGAAAAAATACAATTTCGACATGTTATAAATCAAATCTAGTAGATTAACTAGATTTGGATGTGTCAAAAATGTATGGGAAATCTACATGATTTCAACTAGTTTTGCCCAAATCAACTAGATTTGCTCAAAACACCTCAGTGGAAACATAGCATTATATAAATTCAAAAACATTACACACATACATTTATTTCAAAGAAGAATTGTAGCAAACCATTTAATATGTCTTCCTTTACACTGTCGTCAGAATCTAAATCTATAGCTTCTACAATACAATTATTGATTCAATTATTTCATTTTTTTCCACTGATTTCCATAGTTTATAAAAAATAACAATATTTTTTGGCGCTTCTGTTTGAAATTTACCAAATAAAAATGTAAAAATAAGATAATAAGCTGAAAACAAAATGTCAAAATGAGAGAACTATGAAGCAAACCAAAATATAAAAGTTTCTGAATTTGATTTCTTGTGTGGACATTAAACAAACTATAAGAGAGAATTAAGAAAAAGTTTCCCAAAAAAACTTTCGTAGTGTGGACCGGCAGAAAATCCACTTTTTTAATTTAGAAACCACGTTAATAAACATTATTAAAATACACAGTGGGGCAGAATGGAAATTTTTTGGAAATAAATATGGCATTTCTAAACGGCTGATCCGATCGAGATAAAATTTGGCGTGAGCGTAGCCAAGGAGTATTCGAGTTTAAGTTTTGATGATGAATCCCGCAGATGCCCCAGGGACGGAGCTGTGGCGGCTCAAAGTAGGGTACCTACGACATGTAAAATTTTTAAACTCGTGTCATTTTTTTGTTTTTCACCCATACTACTTATCTCTTATAATACCATACCTTGGTCCGCCTTTTTTTTTGAATACCGGGCGTAATTTTGGACCAAATGGACTCAATTTTTTCTTGTTAGTTAGACAACGAAATTTCCAATAATATACAAAAAATTTCAAAAATATACGTTTTTTAATTAAAAAATTCAAAAAATTTTAGATTTTTGCCGTTTTTTCCCCAAAATGTGTCTTAACTCTTTTATTAATAAAATAAAATTTTCTTTAAGAACATATAACAATTTTATAGTTTCCACTAAATATTTTGTTGTTTTCTTTGACTCCTTTATATATTCAAATCCAATGGGTCTACAAAAATTTTTTGAACGTAGTTGTATTAATCCATATATCTTCAAATGAATTTCCGATGCTTGACGATGATGGATTAAGGGAATATGAACGAATTCGTAATGGCACTAATGATGACATAAATACACTTTTGTAGTCTGCTAATGTCCGACTTCCACAAGCTTGTTTGTACTCTGGAAGTGCTGATAAACCGTTACATCCCCACTTACACATTAAGACAACATCACAGTTATGAATTTTCCTTAGTTGGTCTTCTGAAAAGTCTGACACAATTCTTGATGCTGTGTTTTCGAGCAAAGATGATACATCAATAGAAGCTTCCACATCATTAACAGCAATAGGTGATGGTAGGTAGTAGATGGTAGTTTTTTTTCCTGGATCGCCTTGTATGATGGTAATATATTGTGTCCTTTTTCATGCAGAGCTTTTCTTAATATTCGGTACTTATTTCGACTGAGACCCAATTCCAACATAAGCGGTATTGCTTCCTCTTCAGTAAAATTTGATTGTGATGTTGGAGTTGGTATACTTTCCACAATTCGCTTTAGTCATTTTGGTGATGCATTAGGAAGAATAGTTGCAATATGTACGGCATCCATAGGTTGGTTTTCCTTTTTCAGCATTTCGTTAAATGTATCAGCAATTTCCTCATTTGAGATTGAAAAAAGTTTTTGTGTGACCCTCTTTTTTTTGACCTTGAACATAAGTCTTCGTATGACTTGCAAGGCGCTCCTGCTGATGTGTTGTAAGTTGAGATTTCCGTAGTAGTTTCCATCCAACTACAAAATTTTAATCGAAATTTCTTTTGATTTCCATCCACAGACTTACTTTTTACATCAAAAAGTTTTCAATTTTTGATATGCCTGTTTTTTCTACTTTTCTACTATATGTAGTTTTTTTTATTTGAAATGTTTGAATTCTTTCTTCTGGCCCTTTTGAAGATACACTCCATAAAACGGAACACAACTCTTCGTACTTTAATGTAATCTTCATTGTAGATTTATTAAATATGGTATTTAAAATCTGAGAAGTTTACTTATATACCAATTCTTGTCATTTCCGATACAGGTATTCCAAAGTAAAAAATTACGAACTGTCTACCTATTAACATTTAGGACTATATTGCTATAACCTGTAATTCAGTCATTGATATTTCTTATTAGTGAATGAATCGAAATTATCATTACCTGTATATTTTTACCTACATGATCATAAACGAAACAGAACAAAATGATCTATCGAAAAAATTTAGGTAAAAAATAGTTATAAATTTCTGAAAATTTAAGCATAATAGGACCTTTCAATTATAAGGATAAGCAAACAAATAGAAAATAGGTAAATATAAGATTTAAACATGTTCTGTCATATTTAATACTAAAATATGAAAAATATGAAATTAAATGAACATATTTTTGAATGTAATCGAGATATTGTCTTGAAATTTTTTGTAAAGGGTCGAGAATTTCCATATCTAACTAAAAAAAGATATTAAGGGATCAATATGGACTAAATTGTTGTAGCTATCTGCGACCCTATTAAAATTTTGATATAAATCATAGTTTTAGAAATTTAACAAATATGCAATATATGACAAAATCTTTATTTATAAACAAAACTCAATGAAAAAAAAAATGAAAAGGTCAAAGGGCATCCCGCAATTCCCAAAAATAGGAGTGAAAATCCCAAAAATGGGATTTTTACATTTTTGCCCATAGGGTCCACATTTCTTTTAGGGCTGGGAAAATACTTTTGAAGTAAATAGAAAACATATTGAGGTTTCCAAAACTGCTTTCAGTTTTCTGATCCCAGTTTTGGGATTTTAGAACATGTCGCCCAAAGTTGAAGTTTTGATAAAAAATACGTCATATTCGGAAGGACGCAGTGGCAACATTTTCAAAAAATAGGACAAGTTTTTTACGCCAAAGCATTCTGCGTAAAGATACCTTTTAGAAAACTATAAAATTGTTATATGTTCTTAAAGAAAATTTTATTTTATTAATAAAAGAGTTAAGACACATTTTGGGCAAAAAACGGCAAAAATCTAAAATTTTTTGAATTTTTAAATTAAAAAACGTATATTTTTGGATCTGTAAATGATATTGATCTGAAATTTTTTGTATATTATTGGTTTCATCATCAAAACTTAAACTCGAATACTCCTTGGCTACGCTCACGCCAAATTTTATCCCGATCGGATCAGCCGTTTAAAAATGCCAGATTTATTTCCAAAAAATTTCCATTCTGCCCCACTGTGCAATACAATATGGTTAAATTATCTTTTTTTATTTAGAAAAAGTTTCCCAAAAAAGTTTCCTAGTGTGGACCGGCACATACACACCAGAAAATCCACTTTTTAATTTTAGAAACCACGTTAATAAACATTATTTCAACACAATATGGGTTAACTATCTTTAAATTAATATTTTTTTACAAAATTTGTTTAAATTATTGAAATATTTTAATTTTTTCTATTTCACATTTTATTTTACTTATTTCATTTAAATGTTAATAAAAAGCTTATTTTGAGTAGCCAGTGCTGGGCATTTATTTTTTACATATTTTTATTATCAAAACAAAATTTCTAAAATTGAAAAATAATAAATATTTGAAAATTTTTAAATTGCATTTGCAGGAAGACAACGTCTTATTGCTGTTTCATTTAAATTTCTTCAATTGGAACCTTCTTATCCGCATTTTCAGTCATAATTATACCCTACACCACTATAGTGGGGAGGGTATTATGCGTTTGTGCTGTTTGTAACATACAAATATATTTGTCCAATACCACCTTAAAGTATACCGATCGATTTAGAATCATTTTTTGAGTCGATTAAAACATGTCCGTCCGTCTATCCGGCTGTCCATGTAAACCTTGTGCGCAAGTTACAGGCCGCAATTTTTAATATAATTTGATGAAATTTGGACCAAGCATGTTTTTTGGCACAGGGACGAAGCCTATTGAAAATGGTTGAAATCGGTCCATTATTTCACCTAGTCCCCATACAACCGTACCTCCCGTATGCCATAAAATTGGCACAAATAAGTTTTATATAAGTATAAATGACACTGCAGATTTTCGTAATTATCGGCCCTTATTTGACCCTAGCCCCCATACAAACCACCCTTCAAAAATGTCTTAAACGTCTAAAATTGACTTGTAACCATTTGTATCGCAATAAAACTCAACAAAACTAACTGTTATTTAGAAATATATCCTCTTCCCAAATTTACCGAGGATCGGCCCATATTAACCTATATAAAGCCTCATTTAGAAATTTTAGTTTTTTTATAAATAAATTGCTTAAATATTTTGGAGTTATGGTAATATTCAACATAAAAGTTTCTTTATAAAAAATAAAAATTTTATAAAAAGTAAATATTTTAAAAATATACTCATGGTGTAGGGTATTATATGGTCGGCCATGCCCGACTATACTTTCCTACTTGTTTTTGATTTGAAATTTTTTCGTTTGAAATCAAAAATTTAATTTTAATGTTAGAAAAAAAAAAATAAATAAATTATTTTTGACAAAACCCAAGCACTTTTAAAATAAACAAATAAATACCAGCTGCCTTAACGATTTCACATTACTTAGTGCATCCTGGGAAAACCCAAAGGAATTTTTGTAGTTTTGCAAGCAAAAACCAAATAAAGCCATATTATTTAAAATTTAATATTTAATAAATATAATTTTAAAATAAAAAATATTTCCTTGTGCAAAACATGTTCTAGTGAGTATAACAACGGACTATTTATCCAAGGTTGTGAATTCAAATCATGTGCCATAGTAAGTTTAAGAGTTTTTTATTTTTAATGTTGTAAACTTAAGAGCAGAAAGGATGCATTAGTTTTATTTGTAATTAACATATTTTTGTAAGCATTAATAAGATTCATTTTTAATTTTTTATATTTTATTTATTATATCGCTCATATCCTACAAGACTATATGTATAACTTTACGACAAAAATTTCGCAATTACCTTTTTTGGTAATATTTATGTAAATTTTGTGTACAGGGTGTTACCAATTAAAAAAAGCTTTCACACATTTAAAAGTTGATATGAATGTGAAACTGTACCTCGTTTCTGTAAGACCTGGTTCACACAGGGAAACTTTTGTTGAGAAACTTTTGGTTTTGTGTGCGACAGAAAAAGATGGTTGGAATTTCTTTCTCTCACACACAAAAATCAAAGGTTTCCCAAAAAAAGTTTCCCAGTGTAAACAAGGTCTAACTTTCGCATCGAGAAGTTTCTCGAATGAAACAGTGAAATTGAAGAAAAAACAATGTGAATTAAAATAAAATATCATTTCTCAGACCTGGTTCAGATTGGGAAACTTTTGTTGAGAAACTTTTTATTTCTCAAAAACAGTTTCCTATTGTGAACCAGGTTTCACATGCAAGTCTTTCTGTAACTGCCGGTCTACTCTAGACCTGGTTCACACTAGGAAACTTTTTTTGGAAACTTTTGATTTTTATGTGTGAGAGAAAGAGATATAAACCATCTATTTCTTTCACACACAAAATCAAAAGTTTCTCAACAAAAGTTTCCCAGTGTGAACCAGATCCTAACTTTTTTTGGGAAACTTTTGATTTTGAGTTAGAGAGAAAAAGAATGAATATTATCCATCTCTCTCGCGGTACGGAGTTTCCCGTTCTCGGAAACTTGTTATTCTTTTCATTCGTACAACAAATCTACGCAATAAAGACCTGGTTCACACAGTGCAACTTTTGTTGAGAAACTTTTGATTTTTGTGTATGAGAGAAAGGGAAAGAAATATCAACAATCTCTTTCACACACAAAATCAAAAGTTTCTCAACAAAAGTTTCCCAGTATAACCAAAAAAGTTTCCTAGGATCTGGTTCACACTGGGAAACTTTTGTTGAGAAACTTTTGATTTTGTGTGTGAGAGAAAGATATGGTTTATATTTCTTTCTCTTTCTTTCACACACAAAAATCAAAAGTTTCCCAAAAAAGTTTCCTAGTGTGAACCAGGTAAAACACATAGTTTCTGAAACAAGTTTTAATGTGTGGACATTAAAGAAACTTCAAAAGAGAATTAAGAAAAAGTTTCTCAACAAAAGTTTCCTAGTGTGGACGAGGTCTAAGAAAATTTTGTGAGAACTATCTGTCATTTATGTTTTTTGACGTAAGTTATTGGAAATTTGGATCTGGTTCACACTAGGAAACTTTTTTGGGAAACTTTTGATTTTTGTGTATGAAAGAAAGAGAAAGAACTATCTTTCGCTCACACACAAAATCATAAGTTTCTCAACAAAAGTTTCCCAGTATGAACCAGGTCTTGTGAGTAAGTGTTTCTGTAAGTGCCGGTCCGCACTAGGAAAATTTTTTGGGAAACTTTTGATTTTGCGTAAGAGAGAAAGAATATCATTTATCTCTCTCGCGGCACAGAGTTTCTCGTACTCCGAAACTTGTTTTGTGTTGTTATTCTTCTTATGCGTACAACAACAAATCAATGCACTTAACACGTAGTTTCTGAAACAAAAGTTTCTATGTATGGACATTAAGGAAACTTCAAAAGAGAATTAAGAAAAAGTTTCTCAACAAAATATTCTGAGAAGTTTTCCAAATGAACTGTCAAAAAACTAACACTTTAAAACGGTGCGGAAAGTAAAATTTTAAGTAAAAAAAATAAAAATAAAATAATGAAAAAGTAATTTTAAATTTTTAATTAATTAAGATTAAAATAAATATTGTTCATTAATTTTAGAAAATATAAGGATTTTGGGATATACAAAAGCAAATGCTAAAAAAGTACGTGCCAAGGGCGAATTTAGTAGATAATTTTTCGAACAATTTTCATTTAATTTCTATTTTTTTGTTAATTTATTTTTCGTTTATAAATTTGTTCGGCAAGTTTTGTTGTCTTCTTTTTTTATGTTTTTGACAGCTGCTTTATTGGAAATTTCCAATAAAAACGTAATTCGTGTAGCCTCTTCTCACTTAAATTTAGACCTGGTTCACACTAGGAAACTTTTTTGGAAAACTTTTGATTTATGTGTGTAAGAGAAAGAGAATGAAATATCAACCATCATTTTCTCTCATACACAAAATCAAAAGTTTCCTAGTGTGAACCAGGTCTTACAGAAACACTTTTTACTCACAAATTGAGAAACGGTGGAATTTTGTGTGTAACACTTCTCGATGTGAGAACTTCTCACAAAAAGTTATAGAAACAGGGTACTGGTGCACAGTGGTATAGGAAAAAAAAAAGAGGGAAATAATTCGGTAACTTCTAAACGGTTAATCCGATTTTAATGAAATTTGGTATGCACAAAGAGGAGGTGTTGTCGAGTTTAGGTTTTGAATTTGGACCTTATAGGCCAACAAGGGGCCCGGCGGGGGGTCCTCAAATTAGGACACCTCGGCTATGTTAAATTTTTAAAACGATCCTATTTCTTCATTTGAGTTCCGATTTAAAAAAAATTTCGTATATGGAATCTCCTCATCGAGCACTATAAAAAATGTCGTCATAGCAGTAAATTATCTCTTATAGTTTAGGAGATATTCGCATTTGAAAATTAAAATTTTAAAATTTTTACCGTTCTTACTTTAGTTTTTTGATAATAGCGGGTCCAAATATTCCCGATTAATTTGTCACTTAAAAAACATTAGGTAGGCATGTTATATATCAATGGAAAGGTAATTTTGTCTATTTTTCAAAACTGTATATAATTTTTGAAAATTAAAAAATTCGCGGAATACTTTTTTAAAAAAAATTAAAAAATGTTTTTTATTCAGTTTTTGCGAAGATACAAATTTTTCAAATTGCAATAAAAATTTTATTTATGAATATTTTTTGATGAAATTTTACAGTTAGGTAGATTTTTTTACTCAAAATCCAAAATTAAATAAAAATTTCGAATTTTCTTATTAGAAATCCCGGAATTCCCAAAAAAGTTTTAAAAAATCCCAAAAATGGGATTTTTTGGTTTTTTGCCTATTATATCCATACCAGGGGCGGTGTTATCGAAACCCGTTACAAAATGATTAAGAACATATTGGGTCATATAAAACAGGTCACTATAATTTGATATCGACTATGCGATTTGAAATTTTTTGCTCAAAATTGAATTTTCTATAAAAAAATAGGGTTTTTTGGATGGACCTGGTCCCCTCGGTATCAAAAATTTTTAGGTTTTGTTTCATTTATCGTATTTTATGTAAAGTCAGCTTTTCAAAAAGTATAAATTCTATATACATCTTCTTAGAAACTTTTTAGATAACTTAAAAAGAAAAAGATACTTTTTTCCCAAAAAAATGGCAAAAAATCGCCTTTTTTTAATTTTTTAAATTAAAATGCCTATAACTTTAGACTCAGTCATGATTTTTACATAATTCTTTCACTGCTTGATATATTGACTTGTTGTTAAGCGAATAAAAAAAGAAATGGCGAAAATCGGGAATATTTGGACCCGCTATTATCAAAAAACTAAAGTAAGAACGGTAAAAATTTTAAAATTTTAATTTTCAAATGCGAATATCTCCTAAACTATAAGAGATAATTTACTGCTATGACGACATTTTTTATAGTGCTCGATGAGGAGATTCCATATACGAAATTTTTTTTAAATCGGAACTCAAATGAAGAAATAGGATCGTTTTAAAAATTTAACATAGCCGAGGTGTCCTAATTTGAGGACCCCCCGCCGGGCCCCTTGTTGGCCTATAAGGTCCAAATTCAAAACCTAAACTCGACAACACCTCCTCTTTGTGCATACCAAATTTCATTAAAATCGGATTAACCGTTTAGAAGTTACCGAATTATTTCCCTCTTTTTTTTTCCTATACCACTGTGTGGTGTTCATTAATAGCAATTCTGCATATTCCGTTTTCTCTTACTTAAAAATTTTAAAAACTAACAATTTCAAACAAATATTTTAAATATTTATATGTATTACATGATGTTAATATTGGTATCAAATGAAAGCTGTAAAGATTCATTCTACTTATATTATTTATTTGACTCAAAAAAAATATATATATATATAAATAAATTAAATTTTAAAAAAGTTAAAAAAAATTTTAACTACTTTTTTGTTGCAAATTTTAGTTAAGCTTTCAATTATTTTTTAATTCAGATGAATTGTAGTAAATTGTATAATTTTGAGGAAAAGACTCTCATCTTCGTTTAATATTAATACTAAAAATTATTCATGAATATTTGTAATTTTCTTTTTGAAATCGTATGCTCTTTAACTTTTTAGGTCCTTTGTGCTGAATTGTTGTTAGAAACATTACACATGTTGTTTGTGCACGTAGTGCTTGTCGTAGACAACATCAATATCTTAAGACCGTGTAAAAAACAAACTTAATTTGGTGGCAAACAATATTTAAGTACCGTTAACGGTTTACTCGTTAGAATCTTCCAGCAAAGATGTATAAAATTGGCATTAGATTCTAACGTTGTTTAAAATAGTATTATTCATTAAAAGGAGTAATTACCAAAATGCAGCTCGCAACAAAACTCGCTTAAACACATGTTTTTCAACAACGCAAACAGAGTACTAATTCAGCAACATTATTCTATACAATTTTAGTAATAATTGTTTATATGAAGTTTTTTTTATAACACCGTCCAACACCATTTTTCACACAAGAACCAAACCACATACATACGAAAGAACATAATTTATATGGTATAACTGCGTACTCAGTTTTTCATTTTCTGATCGTTTGTCCTTTTAAAAGGACTTTAAAATTTGAGGTGCATACAATTTCCAAAAATTATTATAAAATATTTTAAGCCACCCTATTATAACAATATGGGTATCAAACTAAAGAGGACAATTGCAGTATTTTTATCACGTATTTTGTTTTATTTTTAAAGAATAAAAAGATGTAAAAAATATCCTTATAAAAGTTTATCCTTTATTATCCTTGAAATTTTATAGGAAATTGTTCAACAAAAAATATTCATAATAATAACATTAGAATGGAATACAAAAGTATGCAATTTGGTCTTTATAGCTCCATTTTTTTAATTTTTATAATATTTTTTAAATATCTCAATAAATTAATTAATAAAATTTTCCCCTCTGAAAATTTCAAAGTCCTTTTTTTGTTAAAATATTATGTAAAAAATTAGAAATTTGTTATTGTGGAACCGAGTTTCTTTATATCTATGATAAAAAGTTAAAAAAAGTGGATACTTTGAAGAATATGAAAGGATAACAATCGATTAAGGATATCTTGCATTTTTATCCTTTCATGTTAAAACTCCTTTCTTGGAAATTATATTTTCCTTTTTAACTTAACACAATTATTCCGAACTCTTTAGTTATTCTAAATTCTATATATCTTTTAAAAATATCTTTGACATCCCAATAATGTTATCAAAGTAGTTTATTATATAGTTTTTATTAAAAAATACAAATACAGTGCGAAGGTATATCATGAGCAATTAGTAAACCACGATATACATAAATATTTAAACAAGTTAGGAAAGTATTGCCGGACTTGGCCGAGCATATCATACCCTACACCAGTTGTAAATTTCTTTCAATTTATTTTAGCAAATAAAATATTTATGTTGAATTTTATTTCAATTGCGACATATTGAAGAAAAATTAATTTTCTAAATGTGGGCTAGAGTCAAATAGTGATTAAAGGCCTGCACAAGACAACAATAATGCGACAATTTGTTAAACAAATATCGTGTGCGCCATCATAAGCAGGCCTTTAATATGTATATTATAAAAATAAGAGGAGAGATTTATGTATACATATATAAACGTTTTTTATGTAGCTTTTCATCGTGATATTAATGTTTATATTAATTATATTATATTTTATATTTATATTAATATTGCGCTTATCATATAATCCTGAAGTGGATTTTAGAATTCGGAACATGCATGTTTTAATCACTAAATCGTCATAATCATACGAAATAAAATTTTATATATTTTAAGACATATTATCTCAACCACCGGTTATGTTTAATTGGTAGATATTTTGTCTGAAAACTGTCAATTTAACTTTAGGATAAAAAATTAACAGACATTGGGATAATGGGGGTAGGTAATTGGTATAAATAATAAATAAAATTAAACAAAATATTCTCAACAAAAATTTTTTAATTTGAATACATCTTAACTTTTAATTTTTTTACAAAGAACTAATAAAGATAAAGACATGAAATTTGGGAGTCTGCAACTCCATATTTGTAAATATAACATATATTTTTTTCTAAAAAAACTGACTATAGAAAATAAGTATATTAAAGGATTAAAATTTAAAAGGACATTTTTTTAGTTTTTTTATTCTAACATTTTAAAACTATTTTATTTGTAAAAATACTGTTATTCTCCTCTTTCAATCGATACCTATATTGACCTACTAGACCAAACCAAACTTAAGCTAAATATAATTATACTTACTCTTCCTCTTAAACTTTAAAGTCCTTTTAAAGGAAGAAACGATCAGAAAATAAAAAACCAAAAATGTAGTTTAACTTAAGTATGTAGTTTCCAACGTATAGGATCTTGCTCATGTGTGCAGCAATTTTTCCCAATTTGTTGTACGGTGTAATATAACGTGAAAATTTTTTAAAGAGTAACGAATTGTGTTGATAATAATTTGTTAACTAAAATTAATTTTTTTTAGATGTATTTCTTCGGATTTGATGTACATACATGCATACATATGTATGCACTTCCTTCTTTCAATCTAACTAACAAACTCAAAAAAGTTGTTTCGAGAATTACGGGTTTGAATGTTTTATAACATTTTATTAATAATAAAATAACTTTTAAGCATATCATGCAAGTTTCAAATCTCATCTTATCTGGAATTTGAGTTATGCCAGTTTTGTAATAAATGATCTATACGTAATAAAATGAAGTACTGTTTTATCCCATACTATTCGTTCATCTGTAATAGAGAATTGATAGTTGAGTCTTTATTTCCTCTGTTAACTTCATACAATGTTTTAACAACTTCAGCATCAATGTTTGGAAACATTTCGCGTACCTTAAAAGATGAAAAACTATTAAACTGATTTATATTATATATGAATATACCCTTACTTGTTTTAAATCTTCTTCGGATATTACAAAAGGAAGAGTAGATGTATGCTGAATTGGTTGATGTGGGGAAACAAAAATTGGAGTAGGGCGTCCAGGCGGAACCATTAACATCTGACCAGATTCTTGAAGATTTGGGTACATATAATGTTGATTAGAAAAACTTAAAACAATATCGATTGCGCCTTCAAGTCCATCGCCTTGTTTTCCGCTTAAGGGATACCATTCTTCATGTGTTTCTCCATTAAAAACTCTTTCAGGTAATTTGATTTCGCACCAAGCGATTAACTCATCCATTTTGAAACTGCATTCATCATATATTTCAACGTAAAAGGAATTTACTCCATTAGGTAGTTGACTTTGTATTACTCGATTCCATCTAGGATTTTTTCCACCATTTGGATCAGTTTGAGTTTCGTAAACATAATGGCCTACACGAATTCGTACATATGGATCCATTCTCGTTAGGCCATAGTTTCTTGCAAGTTTTGCTTGTGCACACGTTATACTTAGACGGCCTACATGGTTAATAGCCTGAATTTTTAGAAAACATACACATTAAACATTTTAAATACCAAATCGAATATACATATGTACATAAATAAAGCATAATAAACATCATATTCATATCAAGTATCAAACTTATCGTCTTTAGACTCCATTAAGTTATTTATGGAAAAGTCTGCAACAAATGAAAATTTAGTTAACTTTTAAATTAATTAAAGAAAAGAATAAAATATGTAGAAGTCATAAACAAACAAAAATTAACTCATAAAAACCAATCAATATGTCATACAGTAGCTATATGGCAAATAAACACAACATCCTTAAAGATGTCTCACAAAAAGACAAATGAATTACAAGCTTAGTTGGTTAAAATTCTGCCCGTTATAAAAATCTGTTTAACGAATATATCGCTTGGTTAAGAAATATTTTCGCATAACATTAGTTGTTCTCGACTATATTATTGTGCCATATTTTTTAATTGCAATGACATTCTTAATATTTTTAACACCGATACATTTCCAATGTCGCATTTTTTCTTTCTAATAAATTTATGAAGAATTTGTTCGTAGTACAATCTATATTAAGAAATATTAATGTAATGAAAAACAAGTAAGAAGTTATAGTCGGGAGAGGCCGACTATATAATACCCTACACCTGTATACGAATAAAATGTAATTTAGTTTTCATAAAAAAGCATTCAATTAATTAAGTTGAATTGCACTTTGCCTCTGATATACATAAGCCATTTTTAATAAAACTGTGGTTAATTATGTAAAGTTTTGATGAGGGGCTTTTTATAAGAATGAGGCCATATAATTATAAAGTTCATCAGGGTCATCAAGGCTAGTATAAAACTTGGTTTTGTAGCTTTTTGTCGAATTACGAGTATATTAAACGTATGGGGCCTAGGTGAAATAATGGACCGATGTTAACTATTTCCAATAGGCTTCGTCTACAGTACCATAAAAGATCGTGTGCCAAATTTCATTGCATTATATCCAAAATTGCGACCTGTAGTTTGATTACAATGTTTACAAGCCGTTATCGGGGGTACAGTTGTATGGGGGCAAGGAGAAATAATGAACCGATGTTAACTATTTTCAATAGGCTACAGTACCCCACTAAAGTGGTGTAGGGTATAAAAAGCATAAAATTATGTAGAGTCCGGATAAAATGAGACTTTTGGATACTGTTCAATAGTTCAATAGGTTATTTTCTTCAATAGGTACTTTTTGAATTCTATATAATATTGAACCTAGATTTTTCAAATGGTACTTTTTCAATTTTTTATAATATTGAACCTAGAAACATTAAGCTAACAAAGCAGCGGGTTATAAGTTAGTATTTAATAAAACTGACTGGATTTTATCGTACAACGTCAACAGACCATAATGTAAAATTGACTTTTAACATTTTTGTTTATAATTTAAATTACACTTATAAATATTTCATCAACACTATGCACTTCATGTTCCCTGTTTAATTTGTTTCAATTGTTTGAAAATGTTTTATTTATTTTGTACTTTTTATTTCTTATGGTTAAAATTATGTATACCTATGTTAAAATTACTTTTGTTGAAATGGTATACATACACTGAAAATAATCTCTCAACTTTACGAAAAAAAATTTCGTAACTTATATTTTCGTAATATTTACAAAAATTTCGTGTATAATACGAAATATTATTTAATAAAACCCTTTTCTATTTTTTACGAAATTACGAAAACCTTTCGTAATATTTTTTTCTTAAATTTTAGCGAAATTAAACATAATGATATTAATTATATTATGATTAAATAAAATTACAACATTTTTATAAATTTTAAGAAAAAGTATAATATTATTCTCGAATTATTTTTATAAAAAAAATTTTAAAATTCGTGTGGAGAAAAATTTTGAACTAAAATTAGAAAATTTATTTTAAAATAAACAAAAATGTTTGATTAAATTAATATTTCGGAAATTTTGCAATATTTATTCAAAATTCCATTTTTTCAATTTATGTAAATTTATTTTTTTCAAGAATATTTTGCGTACAATTTCGTATATATTACGAAAGAATTTCGTGGTGCGAAACAACGAACGATTCGTACAATGTACGACATTTTTCGTATATATTAGGCATGGATTTTTTTCAGTGTATATATTTATGAGCAATTTAAATAATATTAAGGTTCCTCCTAGAAAGGATTTAGCTAAAATGATGATATATTGGCTAAACAAAGAATATGTCACTTATATGTCACTTAAAGTAAAACTACACTGAAAATAATCCAATAATAACTTTACGAAAAAAAATTTCGTAACTACTTTTTTCGTAATATATAAGAAAATTTCGTGTATAATACGAAATATTGTTTAATCAACACCTTTTCTAATTTTACGAAAGTACGAAAATCTGTCGTAATATCTTTTTTCGTATATATTAAGAAACTTTATTTTCTTTTACAAAAATAGTTTCGTTAAGGCTTATTAAAATTTTGTAGTATTATTACTTGAAGTATATACTCTTATAATGTAAAACAACATTTCGGGCAAAGCCGATCATATAATACCCTACACCTTTTACAAAAATAAAATGCGATTAAGTTGCTATAATAAAGCATTTAAGTTGAATTGTACCTTGCCTCAAATATACATACTTAAGCCGTTACTGTTTAATAAAATTGTGGACATTTAAGTGAAAATTTGATGGGGCTTTTCATAGGGGCTAGGATCATATGAGGACCTATTATAATAGAATTCGTGAGGGTCTTCAAGTGTAGTATAGAACTTGGTTAATTATGGACTTAAAAGCCCTATTCGGCGGGTTGTATGGGGAATAGGTGAAATAATGGATATAAACCATTTTCAACAGGCTTCGTTTATGGTATCATAGAAGATTATGTGTCAAATTTCAATTAATTATCTCCAAAATCGCAAACTGTAGTTTGATTACAAGGTTTACAAGGCCTATTCGGCGGGTTCAGTTACCCACTAAAGTGGTGTAGGGCATAAAAATGTAAAATTATTAACTCAATTCATAAAACATACATACGTCCAAAAAATGTCAATTCCCTGTTTGTTTTCAATAGATAAACTGGCGGATGGTCGGCTAGATCGTTTTAGAATCTAATAAGGACCCAATAATTAGATGTGTTACAAAAGGAATTACAAATACAATACACTAGATTGATTCACGCTTGTATGAACGAAAAAAATATAGTCCCCTCTAAAATTGTTCTTTGAGTTGTAAAATTATGTTACGCAAAAAAATTAGGCTGATAGGATAACGATAATAGCTGCCGCAAAGGCTCAAAAGTTTTGCCATTTAGTAATAAATTTTGCACCTTTTTGTAAAGGAATCCTAATGTGCAGAATATGTATTCAAGAAAGATATAAAACACAAAAATTGCTTAAAAATTGTAAAAGTTATTTCAAATTCCGCAGACCATTAACGTGTCTAACAGCACATAAATTCGAAATTAGACAAATGTCCTAAAACAACCATTTTGTTACTTAAAATATATCTATATTTACCCGAATATTAGTTTTTGTTTTAATCAGAGTAGGAAGAGCGTTCAAATTGATTTCTCTCTCGAGTGAATTTATCTTTTTTCTCGTGACTTTTAAAAATTAATCTCGCGAGTGATATTTAAATTTAAAGAGCGGAAAATAAATTTCTCTCATGAAACGAGTACAAAAGAGTATTTCATGAGTTTTATAATATTGTAAATCTTAAGAAAATGAAAATTAACTTTTTTATGTGTGAGTGTGTAAGCATACATGTGCATTTATGTATATGCGTGTGTAAACTTTAAAGAGTTATATTTGCCTGTAGATGTTCGTAAATTTTTAAAATGTGGTAAATTTCCAGAAATTTCATTATGATTTTATGGCTTTTTACGATCTTTGTGCACGTGTGCAAATAGAAATATCAATTGTTATTGTAACTGAAGTAAGAAATAGGATATACGATGTGTCAATTAGGTTTTTGTATTAAAAAACATTTGTTGATGCAATTTATTTTGTTTTTTTTTTCATAAAAATTTACAGGTCAATAATATTTTGAATTTTCAGTTATTTAAATTGGGTTTTTTACATTTTTTTGGATTTAATTATTTATTTGTTAAAAGGGCATTTTAATATTAGCATTTTTTCTAATGTAATATCATAATTGCATGGTCATATTTAAAATAAATATTTAATGTAATAAAATATTTTAGAGTTTTTGAATAATAATAATAATAATAATAATAATAATAATATCAATACTTTGCTATTTAATTATCCCCGTACTAATACAATTATCCCCGTACTAATACAATTATTCCCGTTTCCATACAAAATTCCCGTTTCCATGCAGGTTTTTGTTTTACAAATAAACATTTTTATTTTTTAAAACATTTGTTTGTCGCCATAAAACCTTTTTCTCCGTGTGTGCGGAGAAAAATGTTTTATGTATGTATGTACATAAATACATCCTTCTTAAACCGGTTTTCTTGCACACATTTTCAGTTTTCTTGCACACATTTTCTCGTGAAACTGAGTTGTAAATGAGAGAAATAAATAAAATTGTATTCACGAGTGCAAAAAATGCCTACTCTGGTTTTAATACGTCAACACAAACTTGTTCTCAGCTATGGTCAAAAATGTTTGATTTTTTCAATGGCCGTTTCAAATCTCCAATTTCAGTTTATTTCAAACTTTTTTAAACAAATTTCTAAATGTTTAGGAGATCTCATGGGGATTTTAAATAAGGCTTTTAAACAGTAGTTAATTAGTTAGTTTGAAAGGAGATGTATACACATCAAATCCAAAGAAATAAACCTATCGGGCCTTTAAATCGGCTTCCAGCGGTAAATGCGAAATTCAGTAATTCAGAGCATTGTCTGACTCAACTTCCTTGTGACATCGATCCATTCGGAGGTGACTATGTTTCTTGGAACGCTTTTAGAAATTTATTTATCGCAATTTTTATTAATAGCTCGCGGCTTAGCAATATAGAACGCCTTTGCCATTTAATACGAAAAACCAAAGGTTAAGCAAAAGAAATCGTTTCTAAATATCCACTTGTTAACGCAAGTTTTGAAGCATATGAAACTAAAACATATTTTTAGTCTTCCTTTCCTTGGAAAATATTCGATAACATCACTCAAAACATTACAACGCAGAATTAATAATTGTCTTACGGCTCTTTCTATTTATAAAGTGCCTACTGATAATTGGGACCCAATTATCATTTTTATGTGTATTCAACGTTTGCCGAGATCTACAGTTATTTTGTGGGAACAGGGTGTTAAGAACAAAACTGTTTTGTACACATGGAATGATTTCGATTACTTTCTGTCAGAAAGAATTCAGACATTGCAATGTCTTCAAGATCCTAAAGGTGCTGTGGTCTTAGGTTTTTTAGTGCCCTTTTCGAGGCTTGTTGTAACAGCCATTCCAATCGGCACCTTCCCAATTTTGAATAAGACAGCCTTAGAAGCGTAGTAAGCTCTACAGTTATTCTTGGCAAGACTAGCCATAGATTTCTGGTCGATACCTATTACAAATAAAGTTCCCTCAGGTTTTTCATTCCAGAATGTCCAGTATACGTTCAATAGACAGTGGACTTTATGAGCGCCGGGAACTCGCTCTTCTTTGCCAGTCCTACGTTAGCGCTATCTCAGGGAGGAGGAATACTTTCCACTAAGTTCTTTAGGGTGCGCATTACACACACCAGCTGTCGTAATTGCTATTATCTTCACGTTCCCACGACAATTGGATCTTTGCTCTAGAACGACCCGTGTCATACTGGGCTAAAGACTGTCAACCCAGCGACAGCTGTATCAACCAAAAGTTTTTTCCTCATTAAAGTACCATCGGCCACAGTCAAGTTGTTACAACAACAATGCCATTATCCAATTTTTCAATTTTTTATAATGAACTCATTATCACAAACACTTTTCTATTCCGCAATTTTCAATTGCTCAAAAAACTTTCCAAATATTTTTACAATATTACATTATTGTAATATTAAAGTTGCGTCTTAAAAATTCCAGTTTTAGAAAGAGAGTAATTTAATGTAAAGAGGAAAAAAATAACGGCGTTCACATTGTTTAGGGATGCCAATCAATTCAAAATAGTAACAAAAATTTTTATTTTTTTTCGGGTTTTCACCCATAGAATTAACATTTTTCAATCTTGACGAAAATCGGTCCAGTCTTTTAATTGCGAATGACGAACAAGCAAACAAATAAACAAACAAACAGACTTAGAAAGAGAGTTTTATTATATTAGGAGTTAGAATAATAGGATTAGGATTTCATACAGCAATATTTAAAATTAAAATCACATAGGTCATTTATTAAGAAAAAGTACGAAACACCTTTTTTACCAACTGAATAAATACTTTGCAAAAACAGAATTTTTTAAATCATTGTAAATATAAGAAATTTCATAAAAGTACCAATAACAAAAAATATACTTTTTATACCCTACACCACTATAGTGGGAAGGGTATAATGCGTTTGTGCTGATGTTTGTAACACCCAAAAATACTGGTCCTAAAGTATACCAATAGGCCCATATTTATCCCTTCCCCAGAGCCCTAAAATATGATATTTGTTATTCCTTTGCCCCATTAAAATAATAATATTTAAAATTTGATGTCTTTAGGACATTTTATACATCAAACGTATGTTTTTGCCCCCATTTTGTGGGCTTCCAACATATCTATATTTTATCCTGTGTACTGTACAAAGCAAAGTCTCAAATCACAAACGTACTAATTTTGCAAATTTTCCCCATTTTGTCCCCTTGTGGTCCAACTTTCGCAACAGTCCTATGCTAATTTATATTTCTCAAAACTTTAAAAAGCTTGATGGAATGTATTTTGGGTTAATTAAAAGCAATATTTTGTATTAATCCTCAAAAGTACTAATTTAGACCGCCCATTTTTGCGACCTCATAGTCTTATATATTATAATATATATTATATATATATATATATATATAATATATATATATATATATATATATATATATATATATATATATATATAAATCAAACTCAATTTTCTTCAACATAAATTGAATTTTATTCGAAACAAATTAAATAATTTTCAACACAAATTAACACTTTTTTATGTCATATTAAATATTTTTCATTTTAAATTAATTATTTTTTATTTTGAATTAACCTTTTTTAAATTCAAATTCATTTTTTGTTAACTTTACGCAAAATACTTAAAAATTATAATTATCTTTTTGTACATTAAATGAAGATAAAGCTTTTAACTACTATTAAGTCTTATATTTTATTATATATTCATTGCAACGGTTCTCCAGATGCAGCTAATGACAAAGACATGGTCATATCAACGTAATAATTATTGCAATCAGATGGTGTTACTGATTCCACGGATTTTTTAATTATGGCTACCAGGTCCATATTAATATCTGGATCGGCTAGCAAATTTCGAGCACAAAGTTTAGTTTTTGAAAACACTTTTTCTATTGGGTTAAGCATGGGTGAGTACGGTGGAAGAAAAACTAAAGTATGCCCAAACTCGGCTATTTTGTCTTTCACTATTTGTGTTTTGTGAATTTGCGCATTGTCTAGTATCAACCAAGCACCTGTGATGTTGGATTCGACTAAATTGTTAAATAATTCTTCCAGAAAATGTGTAAAAATATCAGTATTAACAGAGGAATTGGCAACTATTTTTT
>NC_060950.1:49297760-49300260 GCF_022045245.1 Lucilia cuprina | reverse complement strand
TATCTATAAGGACTCGGAATATATATACTTTATAGTTTCGGAAAATTATATTGTAGAAATTACAAACGGAATGACAAACTTATATATACCCTTCTCACGAAGGTGAAGGGTATAAAAACAGTTTTTATTTATTTTGTATCTCTGCACACATGTCACACATAACATACACACAAACAAATATAAACTGTAGTAGAAAGAAATATTAACCGTTCTACTGTAATAACACCGTAAAACTGTATTACCACCCTTAAACAAATATGAGCTGTATTACCAACATATTACTGCTTTATCTCCTTGTTCTTTTTATACCCTTCACTTTTGTGAGAATAGAACAGCATCCAAACATACAAAAAAATACACAGCTGAATAAAACCAAATACATCTCCAAACGCACATGTACATCTTTATCCAATTCACAGTTTTGTTGCTGTTTTAACAAAGCATGAAAAAATTTTTTTATGAAATTTTCAGAGGTTGTCTCGGATTTTTGCTCATATCTCCTTTATTTATAGACCGATTTTTCTGATTTTAAATAGCGATCTTCTCGAAAGCATGTCTAACTGAATTATTGAAGATTCGGATCTCGCCGATATCTGGGGACCTCTAAAAACTGATTTCAACAGACAGACGGACATGGCTTAATCGACTCCGCTATCTATAAGGATCCAGAATATATATACTTTACAGGGTCGGAAAATTATATTATAGAAATTACAAACGGAATGACAAATTTATATATACCCTTCTCACGAAGGTGAAGGGTATAAAAATACCAAAAGTTGGATGGTAATTCTTTACAATCTGCTATCTAATGACCAATAGATATCCTTACATATTGTTTAGGAATTTAGATATGTCAATTGTAAATCGAGCTCTAAAGAGGATTGACTGTCAGATTTTATAATATAAGTAAAAAATCAAATACTATAAAAAGAAACACAAACCCTTTAGTGTGTGAGTTCGCTATTAGAATTTTTTGTCGCTGTACATAAGTAGGAAAACAAACAGGATTACCACCCGTACATCTTTTGATAAATTACTGGGGAAACAAAAATTAGTAATTAATATTGAAATTAATTATTATTTTTAATTACTCTTTTTGTAAAATCGCTAGCACGGACTTTTTTACCCAATTTTGACCCTTATTCTTATCGGTTTGAATTTTAAACCATAAAAACAATGGCACTCGATAATTTTGTAAATTGTAGAACCCAAAGCGCGGCCGAAAACAAAATTCACTCTTTGAGGTACTTCGGGACGAACTTTATTCTCTATGGTCACAAGTCAAAAGGGCGTAGAAAAATCCATCGATAAAAATAAGCTTCGCGGATGTTACAAAATAGGTCTTTATGTATACAAAACATGCTTAGGGTCAATATCAAACCCAAGCAAAAAAACCGGATTTCTGCCGTTGGAAATCAATCAATAGAATATAATTAAATTTTTGTGAAAATTTTATTTGACATTCTGAACGTTGCCGAAGGCTCAGGCTCTTCAATTCAAAAACTACAAACTATTCAGGCATTAAATGCGTTAGGTGTAGAAACCAACACATGGGACCCTTTTCTGGTATACCTTTGCTCAACAAAGCTCCCTAGGACCCTTCTAAAGGAATTCAAAAATTACAAAAGCTCCGACTTGGGAACAATTCAACACATTATTGACCCATAATTCTAAGACTCAATAATCTATAGCGGCAATCACACAATCAAATACAAAAACCGATCAACCTAGAAAAGATAATTCAAAATCCATTGATCACAGTGTGAAGGATTGTAAAAGTAAATACAGTTGTAGATTATATAACACTTTGGTACATAAGGGATCAGAAACCCAGACCTCAGTTCAGAATTGTGACGCGACCCATCCAAGCACGAGCATCGCAGCATAAAACCGCAACATACAGTCCCGTTTCAATCCTAAATATCACTTCACCCTACAAGTGAGCTAAAATTTTAACCAATCTTCCAACGAGACCTTGTTATTTACTGCAATAGTACAGATCGAAACTAGAGGAGAAAGATATCAGGCGAGAGCAACCAACCAAAGCTTGTTTATTCAATCTTTGCTTAAAAATGAACTCACAGTTTAAATTAGAAGTATGGGCACCAGTCCTGAGGACACTTTAAAGTTGCAACGTTTCAATGAGACTGGTAAATAAGAAATTGCAGATCCTCAATTCAATCCAAACAGACCCATAGACTTGCTTATAGGCCTCGACCTGGTCATTAATATATTTCAAAACAACAAAAAAGTATTTCGTCAAACAGCAAACGATCCTGTTGAGGATTGCGAACTCCTGACAGTAATGTTTGGTGTCAACTGCGCCCCGTTTCTGGCCATTAGAACCGTACTTCAACTGGTTGAAGATGTTAAATCAACTTACTCTACCGCGCACAGTGGTATAGGAAAAAAAGAGGGAAATAATTCGGTAACTTCTAAACGGTTAATCCGATTTTAATGAAATTTGGTATGCACAAAAAGGAGGTGTTGTCGAGTT
>NC_060950.1:49295483-49297660 GCF_022045245.1 Lucilia cuprina | reverse complement strand
AACAAATTAAATAATTTTCAACACAAATTAACACTTTTTTATGTCATATTAAATATTTTTCATTTTAAATTAATTATTTTTTATTTTGAATTAACCTTTTTTAAATTCAAATTCATTTTTTGTTAACTTTACGCAAAATACTTAAAAATTATAATTATCTTTTTGTACATTAAATGAAGATAAAGCTTTTAACTACTATTAAGTCTTATATTTTATTATATATTCATTGCAACGGTTCTCCAGATGCAGCTAATGACAAAGACATGGTCATATCAACGTAATAATTATTGCAATCAGATGGTGTTACTGATTCCACGGATTTTTTAATTATGGCTACCAGGTCCATATTAATATCTGGATCGGCTAGCAAATTTCGAGCACAAAGTTTAGTTTTTGAAAACACTTTTTCTATTGGGTTAAGCATGGGTGAGTACGGTGGAAGAAAAACTAAAGTATGCCCAAACTCGGCTATTTTGTCTTTCACTATTTGTGTTTTGTGAATTTGCGCATTGTCTAGTATCAACCAAGCACCTGTGATGTTGGATTCGACTAAATTGTTAAATAATTCTTCCAGAAAATGTGTAAAAATATCAGTATTAACAGAGGAATTGGCAACTATTTTTTTGTGTAAAACACCATGTATATTCATAGCGGCAATAAGAGAAACGTTTCGTCCTCTAACGGTGGGAACAATAACATGGGCTGCGGTATTCACTCTCGACCTTGCCTTATTTCTCCGAAGGTGGTAATTAAATCCAGATTCATCAATAAATATTATTTTTTCTCTTATATCTGGAGCATTTTGGGCAAAATTTAGTGCATATGGAATGCGTCGTTGAATTGTAGTATCACAATTTATGCGGTCTATGTTAATGGTTGCAGTTTTTAGGGTTATTCGTAAAGTTTTTAATGCATTATGTATACTTGTTGTACTTAAATCTACATTATGGATTTCTAGAATCTTTTCGCGAATGCCTTTTAATGTGATAGAAGAATTTCTTTCGATAATCTCTTCAATTTTATTTAATATTTCGGTATTTAATTTTGAGTGACGTCTTCCACCACGTTTTTTTACGGCAACATATCCATCCTTTTTGTAACGATTTATAATAGATGTAGCAGTGTTTTTATTAATTCCAGCTATTTCGGCAGATTCAGTAATGGTTTTTCCTTCTTCATAAAACTTTATTAAAATATCTTTTTTATCTGAGCTTATATTGTTATATTTTCCACGACTTCTACGATGTCTGTTAGAAATAGATATTTCAGATACGCTTTCTTCTGAAGAACTATCTGTTAGAAGTCGAATACGCCGATTATTTCGTACATTCAATTCATCAGAACTAGAGGAGCGATCACTTTCTGTTATGGAAGACATTCTTTTATTTATTTAATTTAATGAAATTTTACACGATCTATCAAATAATTGACTAGTAAGAAACAGTTTACTGTTAAAAAATTAGCTTTTGTATACATAGTTGCCAGATGATTTTGGAAAAGATAAATATAAAAACCGTCAAATTGTATTTTGAAAATCACCATGAACATGAATTTTAATTCCTTAAATATACAACATTGTTTTTTTATAAATTAAAAAAAAAACTAAAAATGGTAAAATCTAAACCTTTTTTTCTATATTTATAAATATAATAAACATCAACTTTTAAGCAGTGTGATTCATATTGTTTGTTACTGAACACATTAAGAACAACAACAAAATGTTGTTGAATTTTAATACTCGCCCTGTTTTGTACAAGACGATTCGAAATTTAAGAAATAGTGAAACTAGGAATTGGTTACAGTGTTTACACATTTAAAAAGGGTTACCGGCTGAACAACAGATGTGTATATATTTTAATTATAAAGGTTATTTAGTCACCTTTAATGCGGAAATTTGTATTTCCTAGATGTGATTGGAGATGTATCTTGGTATTATTATCTTTTAAGCTTCCTGCATTTAATTTAATAAAGAATGAATTTGAAATAAAATAAATTGATTTTGAAAATAAAATAAGTTAATTCAAAATGCAAAAGAGTGAATTTCAAATGAAAATACGTTAATTTATATTTAAAAAATGTTAATTTGTGTTGAAAATAATTTAATTTGCTTGTAATAAAATTTAATTTGCTTGGAAAAATATTTAATTTGAAATGAAAAATCGTTAATTTGAAGGTAA
>NC_060950.1:49294270-49295383 GCF_022045245.1 Lucilia cuprina | reverse complement strand
ATAAAAATACTGCAATTGTCCTCTTTAGTTTGATACCCATATTGTTATAATAGGGTGGCTTAAAATATTTTATAATAATTTTTGGAAATTGTATGCACCTCAAATTTTAAAGTCCTTTTAAAAGGACAAACGATCAGAAAATGAAAAACTGAGTACGCAGTTATACCATATAAATTATGTTCTTTCGTATGTATGTGGTTTGGTTCTTGTGTGAAAAATGGTGTTGGACGGTGTTATAAAAAAAACTTCATATAAACAATTATTACTAAAATTGTATAGAATAATGTTGCTGAATTAGTACTCTGTTTGCGTTGTTGAAAAACATGTGTTTAAGCGAGTTTTGTTGCGAGCTGCATTTTGGTAATTACTCCTTTTAATGAATAATACTATTTTAAACAACGTTAGAATCTAATGCCAATTTTATACATCTTTGCTGGAAGATTCTAACGAGTAAACCGTTAACGGTACTTAAATATTGTTTGCCACCAAATTAAGTTTGTTTTTTACACGGTCTTAAGATATTGATGTTGTCTACGACAAGCACTACGTGCACAAACAACATGTGTAATGTTTCTAACAACAATTCAGCACAAAGGACCTAAAAAGTTAAAGAGCATACGATTTCAAAAGAAGAAATTACAAATATTCATGAATAATTTTTAGTATTAATATTAAACGAAGATGAGAGTCTTTTCCTCAAAATTATACAATTTACTACAATTCATCTGAATTAAAAAATAATTGAAAGCTTAACTAAAATTTGCAACAAAAAAGTAGTTAAAATTTTTTTTAACTTTTTTAAAATTTAATTTATTTATATATATATATATTTTTTTTGAGTCAAATAAATAATATAAGTAGAATGAATCTTTACAGCTTTCATTTGATACCAATATTAACATCATGTAATACATATAAATATTTAAAATATTTGTTTGAAATTGTTAGTTTTTAAAATTTTTAAGTAAGAGAAAACGGAATATGCAGAATTGCTATTAATGAACACCACACAGTGGTATAGGAAAAAAAAAGAGGGAAATAATTCGGTAACTTCTAAACGGTTAATCCGATTTTAATGAAATTTGGTATGCACAAAGAGGAGGTGTTGTCGAG
>NC_060950.1:49289397-49294170 GCF_022045245.1 Lucilia cuprina | reverse complement strand
CTCTACATAAACCAAAAGAAAGCAGACTGGCCCGGCTTCAGAGAATTCACTGATCGCATCTTCAATGATCTTCCAGCTCCTAGCAACGTACACCAAGCAGAGAGCAAGCTCCGCGAAACCGTCATCGCAGCAGTAGCCCGCTCTATTCCTGCTGGTCGACTATCCTTAGTGCGACCGCACTTCCCAGCAGAGGCAGCGAGACTAGCAGATGAGCGCGATGACCTCCGAAATATCAACCCCGACGACCCACGTATTGTCCAGCTGAATCATGATATCAGCAGGTTGGTAAATGAGGACAAGCGGAATAAATGGTTAGATCATTTGAAGAACTGCAACTTGAGCTCAGGTGTTAGTAAGTTGTGGTCTACGGTTCGGTCTCTCTCCAACCCGACGAAGAAGGATGACAGGGTCGCGATTAAGTTTGCAGATACCACAATTTCCGACCCTGAACGGTGCTCGCGTGCATTTTGCCGACTTTTTATTGATCACCCAGAGAGAGATAAGGCGAAACGAAGTGTTGTTCGCAAACTTCACAACCTTCCAGTCTCGAACATTCTACAACCTTTCACCCCGTCTGAAGTGGCAGTGGCCATCAACGCAGCCAAACTATCTAAGGCAATTGGCCCCGACGGCATATCCATGCTGATGCTGAAACACCTTGGCGAACGGGGAGTTGAATACTTGACAATGGTTTTTAACCTGTCAATGAGCAGCCTGATAATACTCAATGCCTAGAAAAAGGGTAGAGTCATCCCGATACTGAAACCAGGGAAGAACGCGACAGAGGGTCAATCCTACAAGCCGATTTCCCCCCTGTCACCAGTCGCGAAGACTCTTGAGGCGCTCCTCCTCCCCCTGCTGTCCTGCCATCTTACAGCAGCTCGCCACCAGCATGGATTCTGTAAGATGTACAGCACCACATCAGCATTAACCGCCATAACCACTTAGATCTCACAAGGCTTAAACCAGCAGAGGCCTTGTGAAAGGACAATCCTTGTGGCGCTAGATTTATCGAAAGCCTTCGATACAGTCAGCCATGCCACACTCTTCCAGGGACATCCTGCAGTCCACCATGCCCAACAACTTGAAGAGATGGATTGTAAATTATCTGAGTGGCCGTCAGTCGTTCGTTGAGTTTAGAGACAAACGTCCCAAAACCCGTAGAGTTAAACAGGGAGTACCACAGGGCGGTGTCTTATCCCCCCTATTGTTTAATTTCTACCTCTCTAAACTCCCCACACCTCCACAAGGTGTGGAAGTGATATCATATGCGGACGACTGTACCATTATGGCGACGGGCCAAAACGTTGATTAGCTATGCGATCGAGTGAATGGTTATCTCGGAGAAATACACAACTTCTTCACTGGACGTAACCTGAAAATTAGTATTCCCTTATTCCCTGCTTCTCAGTAAGGCTTAATAGTAAGCGAATACAGATGCAGTTAGGTCCCTTTTTAGCTTCCTAAAGTCCAAAAATTTTTTACTGGGGTTTTTTCTTAAAATTTATAAAATTTTACAAAGGCAAATTACTTAATTGATTCACTGTATGTATGTACATACTGTTTGATGTTTTTTTTATAAAAATTATTCGTATAACTTCATTTACAATAACACTGACAACTTTTTGCGCACAACCTCAACCAAATTCTTAGGACAAAAAATACCTAGTATGTACATATCTATAATCTAATTTTTCATAACCTTTAAATTCATTTTTGCACCAAATGCTCTTTCCACAGAAGCCTGTGTTGATGGAACTGATAAAGCCACATCTAGCAAATGTCCCATTTCATCAACATATGCTTATTTGTTTTATAAAATTCCAAAATACTTGTGTCGAAGGGAACTCTTTCTAATTTTTGTTTCGTTGTCTTATCCGCCTTGTAATTAGTAATTTTATTTTTGTCCATGTAAATTTAATCAATGTATATATGAAAAAGTACCTTTTGAAGAAAGAAAAAGTACCAAAAACTTCCCTTTTATGGGTTTCCATTTAATCTAGGCTCTACATAATGTTACTAGGTTCAATATTATATAAAATTCAAAAGTACCTTTTGTAGAGCGTAAAAATGCCAAAAAGTCACTTTTTTAGGTTCTTACCTAGTCAACGCTCTACATGCTAAATTTCATGTTTCTAGGTTCAATATTATAGAAAATTCAAAAAGTACCTTTTGTAGAAAGACAAACTACCAAAAAGTCTCTTTTTGCAAGTTCTTACCTAGTCAAGGCCCAACATGCTAAATTTCATGCTTCTAGGTTCAAAAATTACCTTTTGTAGAATGTGAAAGTACCAAAAAGTCCCCTTTTATGTGTTCTGGGATAATCCGGGCTCTACATACTTAATTTCATGTTTCTAGGTTCAATATTGAAGAAAATTAAAAAAGTACCTTTTGTAGAACGAAAAAGTACCAAAAAGTCCCTTTTTGTAGGTTTTTACCTAGTCAAAGCTCTACATGCTAAATTTCATGTTACTAGGTTCAAAAAGTACCTGTTGTAGAAAGTAAAAGTACCAAAAAGTCCCCTTTTATGTGTTCTAGCCTAATCCTGGCTCTACATACTTAATTTCATGTTTCTAGGTTCAATATTATAGAAAATTCAAAAAGTGCCTTTTGTATAACGAAAGGTACCCTTTTATAGGTTCTTACCTAGTCAAGTTCCTACATTCTAAATGTTATGTTTCTAGGTTCAATATTAAAGAAAATTCAAAAAGTACCTTTTGTAGAACGAAAAAGTACCAAAAAGTCCCTTTTTATAGGTTCTTACCTAGTCAAGGTCCTACATTCTAAATTTCATGTTTCTAGGTTCAATATTATAGAAAATTCAAAAAAGTACCTTTTGTAGAACGAAAACGTACCAAAAAGTCCCTTTTTGTAGGTTCTTACCTAGTCAGCGCTCTACATGCTAAATTTCATGTTTCTAGGTTCAATATTATAGAAAATTCAAAAAGTACCTTTTGTAGAAAGAAAAAGTACCAAAAAATCTCTTTTTGCAAGTTCTTACCTAGTCAAGGCCCAACATGCTAAATTTCATGCTTCTAGGCTTAATATTATAGAAATTTCAAAAAGTACCTTTTGAAGAACGAAAAAGTACCAAAAATCCCTTTTTATGTGTTCCCACCAAATTCGAAAAAGTACCAAAAAATCCCTTTTATAGGTTTTCATTAACCTCAGGCATTTAATGTTAAATATCATGTATCCAATATTGTAGAAAATTCAAAAAGTACCTTTTGTAAAACGAAAACGTACCAAAAAGTCCCCTTTTATGTGTTCCCACCAAATTCGCGCGCTACTTAAAAAAATCCAAAAAGTACGTTTTGTAGAACGAAAAAGTAACAAAAAATCCCCTTTTAAGTTTTCGAACCTAATCCGGTCCTACATACTAAATTTCATGTTTCTAACCAATAACAACACACTCCTTGTTTGTATCGTGACGTCATGCTCAGCATTGTTTTTATAAACAATTGCATTAAAAAATTTACCGTATGATTATTTGTTTTGTTGTTGTAATTTACAGTTTTTTTCTGAGCATGAATAAAAAATCTCAATTTTTTATGAAATTTTCAGAGGTTGTCTCAGATTTTTGCTCATATCTCCGGTATTTATGCGATCTTCTCGAAAGCATGTCTAACAGAATTATTGAAGATTCGGATCTCGCCGATATCTGAGGTGCTCTAAAAACTGATTTCAACAAACACACAGACGGACAGACAGACAGACAGACAGACAGACGGACAGACAGACGGACATAGCTTAATCAACTCCGCTACCTATAAGGATCCAGAATATATATACATTATGCGGTCGGGAAATTATATTATAGAAATTACAAACGGAATGACAAACTTATATAAAAATTAAGATTTTCTTTTTAACACTTTCTTAGAATTCATTATTTGTGACCGTCATAAAATCTACGGCCACATAACCACACATAATTATTTCCTAATATTTTTTTATTGTCATCATAAAACCTTTTTCTTGCAAACACACATATGCTGATTTTCCGCTCGAATTTAACTGGAATTCAACTCGTTTTCCACTCGCTCGCAAGCGAGTTGAAAACAAAAACGTGTAAATATCGCTTACGAAGAGAATATAAAAAACCAAAAACTCGAATTAAAATTGTGCTCGCGTGTTAAAAAATAAAACTCGCGATTTTAATTTTAAAACGAGCGATATTAATAAAATAGCGATCGCGAGCGATATTTTTACCTACTCTGGTCGTCGGGGTTGATATTCGGAGGTCATCGCGCTCGTCTACTAGTCTGTGCTGGGAGGTGCGGCCGCACTATGGATAGTCGACCGGCAGGAATAAAGCGGGTTGCTACTGCGATGGCAGTTTCGCGGAATTTACTCTCTGCTTGGTGTACGTTGTTGGGAGCTGAAAGATCATTGAAGATGCGATCAGTGAATTCTCTAAAGCCGAGCAAGTCTGCTTTCCTTTGGTTTATGTAGAGACGGCGTTCAGAGCCGTTGGGTCGATCCAGACAAACGATTATGTTGTTGTTGTAACAGCTTAAACTATACAATTTTAATCCGGGGGCTACTTCAATGGGTTTAGTCCATAAATCCATTGGGCTAAGTGAAGTAGGGTGGGCTGGACAGTTGAATATGTGGTGGGTATCATGGGGACCCTGTCCACAAGATGGGCATATATTGGGGACCGCACGGTCTATGCGGGACCAGTAGGCGTTGAGCCTGTTGCTCCATCCCGATCTCAGTTGTGCCAGAGCAACTCTTGTTTTCCGCGGCAGGTTCTTCTCTATTTCTGCT